>NW_020954596.1:69484979-69520857 GCF_900497805.2 Vombatus ursinus
TCTATCTATCTATCTATCTATCTATCTATCTATCTATCTATCTATCTTTATATACATATAATTTTTCCCTCCAACCACCCTAATACTGACAAAGGTCTCCTGAGTTACAAATATCATGTTTCCATGCAGGAATGTATATAGTTCAACCTTAATAAGTCCTTTATGATTTCTCTTTCCTGTTTACCTCTTCATACTTCTCTTGAATCTGGTATTTGAAAGTCAAATTTTCTACTCAGCTCTGGTCTTTTCATCAAGAATGTTTGAAAGTCATCTATTTCACTGAATGTCATTTCCCCCTGCCCCCTTCAGGATTATACTCAGTTTTGCTGAGTAGGTGATTCTTGGCTGTAATCCTATCTCCTTTGCCCTCCAGAATATTATATTCCAAGTCCTCCAGTCCCCTAATGTAGAAGCTGCTAAATCTTGTGTTATCCCGATTGTGTTTCCACTATACTTAAATTGTTTCTTTCTGTCTGCTTGCAATATTTTCTCCTTGACCTGGGAACTCCAGAATTTGGCTAAAATATTCATAGGAGTTTTCTTCTGTGGATCTCTTTCAGGAGGTGATTGGTGTATTCTTCCTATTTCTATTTTATCTTCTGGTTCTAGACTATCAGGGCAATTTTCCTTGCTAATTTCTTGGAAGATGATGTCTAGGCTCTTTTTTATTTTTTTTGATCATGGCTTTCAGATAGTCCAATAATTTTTAAAATTATCTCTCCTGGATCCATTTTCCAGGTCAGTTATTTTTCCAATGAGATACTTCACATTGTCTTGTTTTTTTTTTTCATTCTTTTAGTTTTGTTTTACAATGTCTTGATTTCTCATAGAGTCACTAGCTTCTATTTGCTCCATTCTAATTTTTAAGGAAGTATTTTCTTCAGTGAGCTTTTGGATTTCCTTTTCCATCTGGCCAATTCTGCTTTTTAAGGCATTCTTCTCCTCATTGTTTTTTTGGACTTCTTTTGCCATTTGGATTAGGCTAATTTTTAAGGTGTTATTTTCTTCAGTATTTTTCGGGTTTCCTTTAGCAAGTTGTTGACTTGTTTTTCAAGATTTTCTTGCATCACTCTCATTTCTCTTCCCAGTTTTTCCTCTGCTTCTCTTACTTGCTTCTCAAAATCCTTCTTGAGCTCTTCTATGGCCTGGGACTGATTCATTATTTTCTTGGAGGCTTTGGATGTAGGAGCTTTGACTATGTTGTCTTCTTCTGGTTGTTTTGATCTTCTTTGTCACCAAAGAAAGAGTCATGGTCTGACATTGTTTTTTTGCACAGTTTGCTCATGATCACAGTCAATTACTTGAGTTTTAAACTCTTTGTTAAGGTAGAGGTCTGCTTCCAGTGTGGAAAATGTACTCTCCCAAGCTTCTGGGTTTTGTGTAGCTCTTTTCAGAGATACTTCTAGGGACCAGTAAATTTTCAGTTCTTCCAAGGATGAGGCATTTCATTTCTTCCAATCACAAGGGTGAGGTGTTTACTCCTTTCCTGGTTTATGTTCTGGTCTGTGAGTGACCACAAGCACTCTTTTCTGCCTAAGAACTGTGATGAGGAATCCCTCTCCAGCACCACTACAAGCTCCACCATGCCATCACTCCTCCTTGTCTCAGGACAACCACCCCGAACTGTGACCCAGATCCAAGCAAGGGCAAAGCAAGTGAATCCTTCTTCAGCACCAGCAAAGAGATCCTTGCAATCCCCATCTGATCAGTCACTTGATTCCTTTTCAGTCTATGGTCCAAGAGCTCCAGAAGTAGCCACCAACCTGGGGCTGTGCCGGGACGAGGGCTGGGACCAAGCTTCTCTCTCACCACAGTCACAGAACTTTCCCACTGACCTTCTAAGTTGTCTTTGGCATTCATGATTTGAGAAGTCTGGAAACTGCCACAGCTGTCTGTGATTCAGTCCTATGAGGCCTGCTCCCAGGTTTGTTGAGTCCTGGTCTTTGCCTGCCTGCCTAAGCTGAACTGTGTTCCTCTCCCAGTCCAACACGATAGACCTTTCCAATCAACCATCCAGGTTTTCTTGGGCTGGAAATTTATTTCACTCTGTCTGTTTGTGGATTCTGCTGCTCTAGAATTTGTTTAGAGCCATTCTCACAGGTATTTAGAGGGCTTCACTACACCATCTTGGCTCCACCCCCCCCAGGTTCTTTTTTTTTTAAACCATAGCTTTCAGGTAGTCCAATATTTTTTTTTTGCCTTTTTTTTGGTCCAATATTTTTAAAAAATTGTCTTTTCTAGATTTATTTACCTAGTCAGTTGTCTTTCCATTGAGATATTTCACATTGTCTTCTATATTTTCATTCTTTTGGTTTTGTTTTATAGTTTCTTGATTTCTCATAAAGTCATTAGATTACATTTGTTCAAAAAGTTTTAAGTAGTGATTCTCTTCACTGAACTTTTGTACCTCCTTTTCCATTTGGCCACTTCTACTTTTTAAGGAGTTTTTCTTCAGTGAATTTTTGTGCCCCTTTTTCCACTTGGCCAATTCTGCTTTTTAAGGTATTCTTCTCTTCATTGGCTTCTTTTACTGTTTGGCCTAGTCTGTTTTATAAGGTGTCATTTTCCTCAGCATATTTTCCTCTAACTCCTTTACCAAGCTGCTGACTTGTTTTTTACAGTTTTCTTGCATCACTCTCATTTCTCTTCCCAATTTTTCCTCTGCCTCTTTTACTTGATTTTCAAAATCCTTTTTGAGTTCTTCCATGGCCTGAGACCAATTCATATTTTTCTTGGAGGCTTTGGATGTAGGAACTTACATTTTATTATCTTCTTCTGAGTGTCTGTTTTGATCTTCCTTGTCACCATAGTAAATTTCTATGGTCTTTTTCTCTTATTCAACTATTTTCCCATCCTTTTTACTTTTAATTCTTTTATAAAATAGAGCTCTACTTCCAAGGTGAAGGGTGCACTGTCTCCAGCTTCAGGAATTTTGTGCAACTCTTTTCAGAGATGCTTCTAAGACCTGTAAGTTTTCAGTTCTTCCAAGGTGGTATGATCTAAGGACAGGTGTTTACTATTCTCCTAGCCTGTGCTCTGGTCTGTGAGTGACCTCAAGCACACTCTTCTGCCCTAGAATTGTGAGGAGGCTCCCCCTTCTCCATGGCCATGTGCTCTAGTATGCTAGTGCTTCTCCTCACCCTGACACTGCCACCAGGAGTATGATCCAGATCTGAGTATGGGCAAAGCAACAGAGTTCTGCTTCAGTGTTAGCAAAGAGACCCCTGTAATCTCCTTCTGCCCAATTGTTCAACCCCTTTATCATCTGTGGGCTGAGAGCTCCATAAGCAAGTGCTACCACTGCTGATTCAGTGGCTCCCAAGGCCTGTTTTTGATTTGTTGAGGATCAGTCTGTGCTAGCATGTCCTGTAGTGGACTGTGCTCCACTCTCACCTGGATGCAAAAAAATCTTTCCTACTGACCTTCTAAGTTATTTTTGGATGGAAAATTATTTCACCCCATCCTTTTGTGGGCTCTGCTCCTCCCAGAATTGCTTCATGACATTATTTAAAGGTGTTCAGAGGGTCTTGGGAAGAGCTCAGGTGAATCACTGCCTCTTCTCCACTATGTTGGCTTTATCTGGGAATGAGCTTGTAATAACTGATGGGTCTGTATATTTTTTTCAAAATACAACTAAGTCCAATCTCATCATCCCCTTCAGTTCCAGGCTTCCATCATTTTCTATTTACTATTTCTATCCAATATTGAGAGATGAATTAATGTTATATTGAGAAATTAGATTACTTTGAAATCATAGATTACTCAAATCCATATAAAAATCAAGAAAATATTTTTGCTTGTGTGGGTAGTTGGCTGACGATTCTTTGGTGGATATGGATATTATTAATGTGGCTCTATAATATCATTAGATTAATGTAATCAGAAACTCTTATGTGCAAAAAGATCTGTAAAGTTGCACTACTTAAAGATAATACCTTAACAATTTAGACTTTGAGCAAGGCATCTTCCATGACACTAGCAAATTCTTTTGGTGAGTATAGTTCCTTGTTTTGTCTCTTGCTGGATTTGCTCATGAGGACATAGTTGCTCTGTGACTGCATCTTTCAAGGAATCTTAAGTGATGTCATGTATATGGCATCAATTCAAAGAAACAAATCACAAAACACAATAACAAGACAGTCTGATACTGATAATTTTCTATTTTTCCCTGGCGATTTTCCTCAGTACAGATGAGCAGAGTAGGGAAATGTCAATTCTATAGAGAAGCTTGTGCAAGACTATGGATTGGAAAAGGCTATCCAGCCACAGAAATCTTGAAATCTCATACCACCTTTATCCTAGAAATATTATTTCTCTAGGTTCCCATGCCGCTATCTTCATAGCAGAGGGAGATGTATTCTATTTGATTTCCTGAGGGGGGCAGGAAACAGAGAGGAAAACCATTAGTTTGTATGTTTTGTGGATAAATATAAAGAACAATCAGTCTTGAATCAAAGACTAGGCAGATAGAGAACACTGTTAATGAAAAATCCTACTTCTGCTCTCCATTATCTAAGTATGTGTCTATTAGTGTGCTTTGAGGCTTATTTTGTCTAAGAAACTACATTAGTCATTGGAAGTTAGTTATTCAGTCTATAAACATTTATTAAGTGCCTGTTAAAACATTGTTTTAAGTTCTAGGGATATAAAGAAAGCTGGAAGATAGTCCCTACTCTCAAGGAGCTCAGAGTCTAATTAGAGACTGTGCAAAGTCAATATGAAAAGAGAGACAATATGCAAAGAGTTATGCAGCCAGCAGTTATATATGAGATAAAGTGAGGATAATTAACAGAGGAAAGGTAAAATAATTTAAGAGGATCAGGAAATATTTTTTGTAGAAAGTGAGATTTTTAGCTTGAATGTGAAGGAAGCAAGAGCAACCATGAAGTAAATATGAAGAGAGAAAGAAGTCAAAGTATAGGGAACATCCAATAAAAATTTCCAGAGTGAGGACATAGAATATCTTGTGTAAAGAACAAGAAGGCCAGTATCACTGGATCATCAAGCTACTGTGTGAGTGGGTTGGGCATGGGGAGGAAGGGAATCAGAAGATCAGAAAGGAAGGAAGATGAAGCATATGAAGGGGTGCTGAATATAAAAAAAGAGGATTTTATCTCTGATCCTATAAATGATAGGGGGCTGTGAGAGTTGGTTGCATGTGGAAGGATGGCATAGTCATACCCGAGCTTTAAAAAAATCACTTTGCTGACTAAAGGATGGACTACAGTAGGGAAACCAACCAGCAGGCTATGGCAATAGTCCAGATGTGGGGTGATGAGAGCCTGGAGCAACCTATGATAGTGCCAGAGTAGAGAAGGGTGTATACATGAGATATATTATAACGGTGAAAGCAATAGATCTTAAAACTAATTGAATATGGGGGCTGAGAGAATGAGATGTTGTCTCACTATTGTCATTTTCTTTAATAAATTTATTTACTGTTTCTATGACTTGTTCTTTAACCCATTCATTCTTTAACGTTGAGTTGTTTAGTCTTGAATTAATTTTAATCTGTGTGTGCATCGTTCTTTACTGAATATATACACATATATATGTATATATATATATATACACACACACACACACACACACACATATACATATGTGTGTGTGTGTGAAGGAAGGAGAATTAGCAGTATAAGATTTTAAGAACATTAGAAGAGGCAGCTAGGTGGCACAGTGGATAGAGCACTGGCCCTGAAGTCAGGAGGACCTGAGTTCAAATCTAGCCTCAGACCACACACTTGACACTTACTAGCTGCGTGACCCTGGGCAAGTCACTTAACCTTAATTGCCTAAAAAAAAAATTAGAAAAAAATGGAAGATATTATCTATCAGACTTTTGGATAGTAGAGTAATTTAGGAATAAACAAGAGACAGAGTAAATCATAAGATGTAGAGATGATAATTTTGATTACATTAAATTAAAAAGTTCTGTAAAAATAAAAGCAATGTGGCCAAGATTAGAAGGAAAGCAGAAAATTGGAAGAAACAATTTTACAGTTTCTCAGATATAGGTCTCATGTCTCACATATATAGAGAATTTTGTCAAATTTATAAGAACATGAGTCCATCTCCCAATAAATAAATGGTCAAGATATGAACAGGCAGTTTTTGTATTAAGCAATCAAAACTGCATATAGTCTTATGAAAATGCCCTAAATCATTACTGATTGGAGAAATGGAAATTAAAACAACTTTGAGATATCATCTCTCACTTAGATTGACTAAAATTATAGAAGGAGGCAATGAAAAATGTTGGAGAGGGTGTGGAATAATTGGGCGACTAATACACTGCTGGTGGAACTGTGAACTAATCCAACCATTTTGGAAAGCAATCTGGAATTATGCCCAAAGTGTTATAAAACTGTCTATACCCTTTGTCCCATTATTAGGTTGGTTTCTAAAGGTGATCAGAGGAAAAGGAAAATAATTTATATGTCCTAAAATATTTATAGATGCTCTCCTTGTGATGGCAAAGAACTGAAAATTAAGGGGATAGCCATCAACTGGGGAATAATTGAACAAGTTGTGATACCTGATTTTGATGGAATACTATTGTGCTATAAGAAATGATAAGGTATTTGATTTTAGAAAAAGAAAAAAATGTTGTACATAGTAGCAGAATTATTGGTTAAAAAACTTTAATACTGTAAGTTCCTTGAGGGCAAAAATAATATTTAATTAATTTTTAATCTTTATAACTTAGCACAACACATTGCATGTACTAGATATTTAATGTATGTTTGTTGAATTATTCTTTTGACTTTTATAAAACAGTATATAAATGTTTCGACATGTGCCCTATCCAAAGAAATTTCACTAAGAAATTGTTAAAGATATTGTTGTACAGTGCATACATTATAATACAATAGCAATTTATATTGGCAGGATTCCTTTATATTTTAGAAAATGTTTCAGAAGTGGTAATAAGTATGTATATGCATACATATGTTTGTTTTCACTGATTACTATGATTATTTTATACAAAACATATTCCTTATATGAGATTATTTGATTTGTTTTAAGGATTTTGGTAGGGGGAAAATGCCTCTTAAAGAAAAGCCAAAAGGGAAGAACAATTCTTAGATTACCCTTTTAAAACATATTGAATAATATTCCTCCTCTGAGAGAGTCTTTAAGATGAAGCAAAGTACTTCTAAATTTTTACCCTCTTAAACCAGGAGAATGTGAATTTGGGAACTTTGGAAAGGTTTAAATTCTAAGTCTTAATTCACACCCTGCCTCAATCTATCCTTCCCACCCAAAGTAAATTTACTTAAGAACCATTTTGACCATGATAATATTCCCCTATCAAATTACATACACTTCTTTGATTGCTTCTAGGATAAAATGTAAACTTCCCTATTTGGTTTTTAAAACCTCTCTCTCTCTCTCTCTCTCTCTCTCTCTCTCTCTCTCTCTCTCTCTCTCTCTCACACACACACACACACACACACACACACACACACACACACACACACACACCACCACCACCACCACCACCATGCCACACAGGCACAAAGAAAAATAAAAAAAAAACAACCTGAAAACAACCTTTTTTCCCAGCTGCATTATGTATTTCTTCCGCTTTAAGCATTGTACAATTTTGCCAAACTGACTTTCCTTCTGTTCCTTATATAACACATTAAATCTCCTATCTTTATTTTTTTTATTTTATTGGCTTCACACAAACCTGCCTCTCCTCCCCATGCTTCTATTGCACTCACCACTATCTCTTGGATTACTTCTTTTCCTTTAAGACTTGACTTGAACACCATCTTCTACTACTCGAAGCATTTCCTAATTATCTCACAACCCTTAGTTCTCTCCCTCCCAAACTACTTTTTGTTTTACTTTGATTTTTTAAAAGTTTATATATTTTGTACATACTCATATGTTGTATCCCACAATATAATGTGAACTTCTTTAGAGTAGAAATTACTTCATTTTTTGACTTTGCAAGACCAGATATGAAAATGGGCACTATGACTTGCATATGAATGATTCCTAAGGGAAGAATTTATGACCAAACAAAAGATAGAAGAAATGCTAACTGAATGATTCACTAAAGTATGCTTCATTAATTAAAATCAACTTGTTTTTTTTTTTTTTATTTTTAGGCAATTGGAATTAAATGACTTGCCCAGGGTCACAGAGCTAGTAAATGTCAAGTGTTTGATCTGAGGCTGGATTTGAACTCATGTACTCCTGACTTCAGGGTCAGTGCTCTATACACTGTGCCACTTAGCTGCCTCTAAAATCAACTTTTGATACCTGTAGTAAGCATAGTAATAGGGAGGAAAATAGAGTGAAGAGTATACAAAAGTGAGCTGACCAGAGAGGCAATGACATGATTGTTATTTTTTTTTCAAGTGAAAGGGAGGAAAGAGGTGAATGGAAGGAGAAAGCAATTCAATCTAATTTTGGCTTTCTGAAGATTGGCAAGGCCTCAAAATGTGTTATGAAGAGTCAGAGATAAGCGAGAAGTTGAAATTAAATATGAGATTAGGAAAAAAAACATAAGAATATGTTCATTGATTTTAGGTATTAATAATGTTCATTTTTGTTTTCACATCTGCATCATCATTGTTGAAAATTGGACTAATCATGAGTCTGTTAGCATAGAAATTGTACAGAGAAGTAGAAAAATCATTAGGCAAAAATAACTAATGAGTTATAATGGGATAGAGATTGGACCTACAATTTCATCAGGATGTGTACTGGCTCTCTATCTCCACTATCCATGTTGCCTCTCATCATGATTGTCCAGAATTTCATCAAGATGAATGGACATCAGAGATACCTTCAGCTTCATTCAAGTCTTTTCTTGATGTATTTTTATGACCAACTAAGCAAACAAACAAAAACAAATAAACAAAAACAAATAAATCCAAGTCCTTACCATACAATAATAATGAACCATTGTGTAAATAATTTTCAATGGTATCAGTGAAATAGTGAAATATGAATGCATGCAGTTTTTTTATGAATATTATAATTTTTTAGAAAATATAATCATTCCATTGCATATCCTCAGTTGCTGTACACCAAAAAGACTTAATATATCTTTCAATCTATGCCCCTTCATTTACTCCTAGGTATGCTACAGACTCTGGCTACACAACTGTATTATCAATAAAAGAGTATATGCTATCTTACAGAGAGATTTAGAAATGTCAATCCACATTTTTTTTTCAGAAATGAGGACTTTTTTCTCTTTCTTTCTCATAGGAAACCCACACTTAGTTGTCTCATGCTCAGAAGGTGTAGTAAAAATATGCCTCCAAGGCTCTCATGCCATATACCAAGATAAGGTCAAAATGATTTAGACATAAAGGGTGGTACCATATATAAATTAGGAGAGCAAGGGATAGTTTACTTGTGAGATCTATGGAGAAGGGAAGAATTTATGACCAAACAAGAGATAGAGAACATTATGACATGCAAAATGGATAATTTTGATTACATTAAATAAAAAATGTTTTGCAGAAACAAAGCCAATGCAATCAAGATTAGAAGAAAAGTAGAAAGCTGTGAAACAATTGTTCCAGTCGGTGTTTTTGATGAATGTCTCATTTCTTAAATATATAGAGAACTGAGTCAAAATTATAAGAATGCAAGTCATTCCCCAGTAGATAAATAGTCAAAGTATATGAACAGGCTGTTTTCAGATGAAAAAATTAAAGCTATCTATAGACATATGAAAAAATGTTCTAAAACTGAATGAATAGAGAAATGCAAATTAAAACAATTCTGAGGTACCACCTCAAATCTATCAGATTGACTAGTGTGACAGAAAAGAAAAATGATAAATGTTGTATTAAATGTGAGATAATTAGAACACTAACATATTTTTGGTGGAGTTTTGAACTGATCTAGCCATTCTGGAGAGGAAGCTGTAACTATGCCCAAAGGGTTATAAAAATGTGCGTACCTTTTGCTCCAGCAATATCACTACTAGGTCTGTATCCCAAAGAGACCATAAAAAAGGGGAAAGGACTCACATGTACAAAAATATTTATAGTGGTTCTTTTTGTGTTAAGGGAGTAACTAACTATCTTTGATACCTAAGTACCTTCCTAAGTAACTATCTTTGCCTACAGGATGAAAACAAGTGAACTTTCACACACTATTCATATTAGGTGATTAAAGGTTGGTGGGAAGTTAACCAATACAAATAGAAAACTAGTAACTAAAGTATTCTTACTATATAGGCATCTGCCATGCTGTTCCTATTTTATCTGGGGCAAAATATTATCATTCTTCATATAATATTGCTCAACATGATTATTTTTTCTCTTAGTTATTTTAGATCTTTAGTCCCAATATTATTAACAAGGAAATCATGTGCATTTCTAACGGTATAGAAATAAAGAAAATTCTGAGTCAAAATGAGTACTTTAATTAATGTAATTTGACTTCAACATTTTTTTATTCTTTCTACTGAATTGAGGAAGGTTTATTTTTCTTTCTTTTTTTGGTGAGGCAATTAGAGTTAAGTGACTTACCCTGGGTCACATAGCTAGTAAGTGTCAAGTGTCTGGTCTGAAACCACATTGGAATTCAGGTCCTTCTGACTCCAGGTCTGGTGCTCTATCCACTGTGCCACCTAGCTCTCCCTTTCATTTCTTTAGAACTAAAGTTGTTGCTTAAGGGCCAAGTTTGCTTATCACTTACATTGTTGTTAAAGTGAATATTATTATCTTGGTACTTCTCTCCATCACTTCATACAAATGATGAGATTTTCTCCAAATTTTTCAGTCCCTAGTTGATGGGCATCTTTTTTGTCTGTGTGTATTTACATGTGTATATGTATATATCTATATTTACATGGTAACATGACTTCAACATTTTTAAAAGGAGATCTTCTCAGACCTAATCTACTTTCTTAAATTTCTGAAACATTTTGTTAACTCAGCCTATGCCATAAAGATTCTATGAAATTGAATCTATTAAGCAAATTGTTTTAGCATTCATCCGAGCAATTTGTAATAGCAAAAGACTTGATTTCAGGAGGTAATCTAGACTCATAAATTTAAAATAAAATCATTTTAGAAAAATCCTAGTTAGCTTCAAGGCAAATGTGCCTGCCTTTATATAGTATATAGATTTCTAAAAGGTTGTGCTAAAACTGTAATTTTCTAAGAAGGATCATTTTAAATATATTAAAGGCCTATTACTTTAAATGCATAGTTTAATAATGTGAAGAATCCTGTTGTTAATCTACTAATCACCATCCAATTTATCAGTTTCATGAATCCAGGTGTTCAGATATCAGGAAAGCAGGTCACACCTGTACTAGTTATACTTCATATTCACAGCAGACATCATGAGATCATATTCATCCCAGAAACATTATGTGACTAGCTTTTAAATGAGAAAATTTAAATTTCTGGGCAATAAGTTTATAAGCTTAGCCATGAGTATGGTTGAAATAACTTCAACTATGTAAGTACATTTAAGGAAAATACACTGAAACAGTAGTGGCCATTGAGAGACAGAGGGAGAGAGAGAGAAAGAGAAGGAGAGAGAGAGAGAAACACCTTCCAAACCTCCAAAGTATTTTCTTTCTCATTCTCAATTTGGTCCATTTTAAAAATACTGTACATATACAAAACATCTTACAGCTTTGAATGAAGTATTTTTATGACAAACAATACTGGAGAAATGTTACAAACAATTTGTAAAGCTTTAAACAGAGTATTTTTATGACAAACAATTCTGGAGAAATGTTACAAACAATTTTTAAAGCCAAAGATAATTTTAGTTTTATCAAATTTATGGCAGAAGGTCATAGTTTAATCACTTGCATTCTCATAAGAATCACATTTATTCAGAAAATATCATGGCATTTAAAAAAACATACTTGCATTTAATTGAGGACTCAAACAGCAGTTACAGATGAATACTATTCTTCATTTTGCTTTTGGACACTTTAATCAACCTGCCTACATGTTGGGATCAATCAATTTCAGCAATTGTGTTCATTCATCTTTGTCCTGCCAGTCATCCCATGGTATCAGGGAGATCACAGTATAATTGAATATAATTGGAATTCTAAATAAGTGCAAACTCTGACACACTGGCTATAACAAGAATAATTCTGTTTTGGGGAAAATTGTTTATTTGGTACTTTAAGGAAGAAGAGGTGTCTGTGATCTATATTTAACAGCTTTAATAAGAGCCTTAGCCTGGGTACATACGCACATAATTTTTTAGCCGTTGCAAAATTGTGTTTTTTTATTAATTGGAGGACCAAAATTAGAAGCCAAAAGGAGGGATATTTTTAGGAGATGGTGGTCCTTGGTACCTAAAGGTATGTGTATTCTTTCATCATGGCAGAAGTTAATAAGAGGAAGAAGAAAGAAAAAAAAAATACTGTAGAAAGGGAGCATTATATGACCACCCTACTTGAACACAATTCTTAATGTCTGGGAGTATGCTACCAATCAGAATTCCTTGAGCTTCCCTGATCTCCAACTCCCTCTGATACTTTTTCCTCTCAATTTTTCTTTATTACTTCCTCTCATTCCTGTTCATTCAATCCGATGTTCACTCCTAGTAGTTCAGGTCCAGAATTCTCCATTGTATCCTTCAGCTTATGGTTCTTTCCCTAGTACTCTAACTTTACCAGGATGTTCAAGATACTGTTCCATGTCATACATAATTTTTAAATTGTAATGCTTGGGTTGACAGTGAGTTCTCTCTTTTTAAGAATGTTGTTTAACAAGATGATTCTAATTTTAAATTACTTCCTAAGACCCACAAACATCAAATAAACATCATATCTGAGTGTAAGTCTTCTATACACAAAAATATTTTGAATAACATTTTTTATTTCAGTGAAGAGCTGGAAATAAAGTCATTGCTCATTGATTGGATGAACAAAATGAAATATAAATGTACAGAGTATAATTGTGTTGAGAGAAACAAAGAATATGAATAATTCAGGGAAACTTGAGAAAATTTGCATAAACTGATACAGCATAAAATATTCATAACTAGGAGAATGTCATATATAATGACCATAACAATGTAAAGGAAAACAGCATTGAAAGATTTGGTAACTTCCATCAAGGCAATGATCAACAATGACTTCAAAAGAATGCTAACAAATGCCTTCCTTTCTTCATCATAATAGGGATTGAGTATGGTTGTAAAATAAGGCCAAAGTTCCCATGTGTGGCAATGTGATCCTTTGTTTCACTTAACTATAATTCTGTTACAAGGAGAATTCCATGGGGGTGAGGAGGTAGAGGTGGAGAAGGAAACATTGAGTAAGGGACAGCAAAAGAAGAAATTTTTATAATACATCCATCAAATGATTGGGGGTTTTTTTGTCTGTTTTTGTGGGGTCAATTTTAAATAGATTTTATTCTCCAGGACAAGACTTGGATTTCCACTTGTTTACAATACTGATAAAGTACAATGTTGTTCACTTTTCTCCTTCTACACACATTGGAGTATTCAGAATGCTCAGATTTACAAAGTAGCTTAAATGTTACATTTAAACTGTTACTGCCTTGGCTACCAATTGGAGTCCTTCAATTTTAGGAAAGCTGTGTGGAATGCTCTTTCTTCTGGTATATTTAGTTGACTTCTTCAATAGTGGGTCCAGAAGGAGCACCTCCAGATGGGGCTGATCCAACCCCTGGGAACCTACCAGGCATTCTGGTATAGCTTAGTAATGATGGGGTTGCAGACTTTCTCCAATTTCTTTCTGCTAAAATTCTTCTCAGCAGCCTGGTTCTTATCCAGTCAGTTGATTATTTCATTGCATTTGTCAAAGATTGTCTGTTTGTCTTCATCACCAATTTTGCCTTACAGTTTTTCATTCTCTGCAGCAGCCTTCATGTCAAAAGTATAAGATTGAAGAGAATTCTTGGAAGACACTTTGTCTCTCTGCTTCTCATTCTCAGCCTTGTATTTCTCAGCCTCCTGGATCATATGCTCAATGTATTCTTTCTCAGATGACCTTTATCATTGGTGTTGGTGACCTTGTTCTCTTTACTTGTGCTCTTATCCACAGCAGAAAAACTGAGGATGGCATTTGCATCAATGTCAGATGTTACTTCAATCAGAAGAACACCCCTGGGTGCTGGGAGGATTTCTGTGAGTTCAAACTTGCCAAGCAGGATGTTATTCTTTGTGATTGCTCTCTCACCTTCATGAACTTGAATAAGCACACCAGACTGGTTGTCTGAATAGGTTGTAAATGTCTGTGTCTGCTTAGTGGGAATGGTAGTATTATGTTTGATCAGAACTAGCATAACTCCACCAGCATTTTCAATTCTGAGGGAGTGACATCCAACAGCAGCAAATTGTGCACATTCTCAGATTTATATCCAGATGAAATGGCAGCCTGGATAGCTGCATCATAGGCAACAGTCTCATCAAGATTGATACTCTTGTTGAGCACCTTTCCATTGAAGAAGACTTGCAGAAGCTTCCAGATTTGGGGGATGCAAGTGGAACCACTCATCAAGATAATGTCATGAATCAGTGATTGGTCTAGCTTGGCATCTCTTAAAGCTTTTTCTACAGGGTCCAGTGTGCCATGGAAGAGATCAGTATTCAGCTCTTTGAAACAGATCAGGTGATTGATGAATAGAAGTCAATACCTTCATAGAAGGAGTCAATCTCTTTTTAAATTTTTTTTTCTTTTGCAATTTGCAACACAATTTTATTGAAAATATTTGAGTACAATGTGAGATGAAATAACAGAAAACTCATTTTATGACAGTGACCTGATCAGCACAAGGACCACAAACAATACAATTCTTGGACATTAATAATAACTAATAAGGGGAAAATATGATAGAAATATTTACTGATTTATATAACAAAATTTTGGGGCATGTAACTTTGGTATGATCATGGTTCTCTAGTCATATTATTTGGAAAATGATGTAAGCTGGATCTACATGCATGTAGCAGAATTGAATGAAAATGAAAGGCTTGGATAGTTTAATTTACTATGGGCCAATCTAGATAGATGTACAGGAAAAAGAAAATCTAAAAACACCAGTATCCTCTCTTAAGCAAACTTTACAGACTATTCGAACTTTCATGTTCATCTTATTTTACTTGTATCCATGTGAACACAGTCATATTCAACATCATAAATTTATTTTAAAAATAGGAAAAATGTTAAATAAATGATAAAACAATAATTTCTCATCAGAGCAAGCTGGCTGTGTAGATTTCATCCTGTTTTGTGCTAGAGGATAAAATCAGTTCTGGACATTTTATTTCAATGGGTTTCAAGTATTCTGAACGGTAACTGTCCTATTACCACTGCACTCCAACAACACAAGAATAAATAACTCTACTTAGTCTTTTGGGATACCTTATATAAGTAGCCAAAGCAATGTATCTCACCCCCCCCATTTTTAACATATTAAAAGAAATCAAAAGTCAGAAAGTCAATGCTATCAAGCTATCTGTTCATGAATCTGTACATTTAAACTGTATTGCATAGTTTGCTTGTCAGATCCTTTTAGAATCTGGAAGCTATTTTGCTACATAGAAAGATGCAGTAAGACTGATGTCAATAACTAAAATGTCAAATAAATCATCCTTTTTTAGGTCTGTTAACCTGAGGTAAGATTCTTTCAATGTTGGAATAAAAAATTCTAAATAATGTTGTCATTAAAAATTAAAAAAAAAGATAACGAAGTTGGTTACTTTCAACTAAAAGATTGGAGAATGAGATTCCCTACCATTAAGGTTGGTATGCATAACTGTACATAACTTTTTTTTTTTTACTCTGAATTATATAGACTTATCATCTAGCCAATGTGGGTTAAGAAACAAGTCCAGATAATGTTCAGGATGTTTGCTGTGGGGAAGGAGAGTAGTGCTGTATTAACATCAAGTTTCTTTTGACTTCTTAATTAGAAAAAAAAATTACAGTCATTTTTTATGTAGAAATTATTAGTTTAATGAGTTCTGATCCTTTTGGGAAAATCAGTTAATATTTTAATGAAATATTTAATATTTATTTGCAAATACTTTTTCCTTTATTATTGCCTTCTAGATAAATGTTTTAACTTAGGGATGATTTAATGACTCAACAGATAGAGACTTTTAACTATTTTAGACTACAAATAACACAAGTATACCAAACACAAAAAAAGGAGAGCAGCATTATATAAACATAAATTTAATAGTACTGATGATTCTGAACATTATTCATGTCAAAGAGAAAAATTAAAAGACAGAATGGGTTTAGTGGATTTAGGCCCTAAATATTGCTTTAGTCAAGTGTGAACATACATGAATCTATATTTAATAATTTGAAAGTTAAATGACTTGGAAAACAATCATTGAAATGTACATTTTTCTTAGCTGCAAAAAAAAGAAAAGAAAAGCAAAAGTTGCAACTAGGTGCTACATAAAAGAATACTATAAGACAGAATGGAGTGTGCATTTTTAAAGAGTTAGGATTGTGCAATTTCCCTTTTCAATTTATAATTCCTAACAACTGTCAGAACCTGTCAGACCAGTTAATTCAGAGATGAGAGTCTGACACAGATTATATCTAGAAATGTCTAAATAATTCTAATGCCAGAAATAATATTGGAATTTTCCAAAATGGAATTATTTTTCAGAAAAAAATGAGCAGAAATTTACAGCAATATGACAGCCTACTTAGATGTGATAAATAAAACTACATTCATTTACAATACATTGTCCTTAACTGATTCATCTATAAAATTCCATTGGTAAATTGGTCAATGACCATCATTAAGCTGATCAAAACTTTGTTTAAACTAGGTAATGTCCAATAAATTAATTTGAACTGAAGGAGTCTATCTCAATATCGTCCTGAATACTGGAAGACTGTAAAAGAGGGTGCACTTTGCACATTCATAAGCTGTGAATCTACGGTAAAGAGCCCTCTTGTTTTCACTGATGTCCTTCTTGTGCTGTCACTTGAATTCAGCAATGAAATTGTTGACCATGAGATTGTCAAAATCTTACCCACCAAAGTGAGGGGAGGACTCACAGGGATTGGGAAGTTCTAGAGGCTCTTATCCCACCCTCACAGCATTTCATTGACTTTAGGACCTACCCCAAAGAGCTGAAGATTCCCTATGTGGGTGTCCCAAACTGTGGACTTGATCTCAAAGATGCCATCTTCAATGATAAAAATGGAGACATCAAAAGTACCATCTCCAAAGGTCAAAGATAAACACATATCTCTTAGCACCAACATGTTTGGTCCAAGCCATAAGCAATAGCAGTAGCAGTGGGCTCATTTATGGTTCGGAGCACATGGAGAGCTGCTATGGTTCCAGCATTTGTGGTGGCCTCATGTTGGGAATCATTGAAATAGGCTGGTGCTGTAACCATAACATTTGAGACAGTCTTTTCAAGGTAAGCTTCAGCAATTTCTTTCATCTTGGTCAAGACCATAGAAGATACTTCTTTTGGAAAGAAACTTTTGGTCTTTCCTTTGTACACCACTTGGACCTTAGGACTGCCTGTATTATTTACCACCATGAAAGGTCAGTGCTTCATGTCTGACTGTACAACTGCACCATCAAATCTGTGACCAATAAGATATTTGACATCAAAACCTGTGCTGGTGGGGTTCATTGCAACTTGATTCTTTGCAGCATCATCAGTTAAACATTCTGTGTTGGTGAAGGTGACATAGCTTGGGGTAGTCCTGTTTCCTTGCTCATTATCAATGATATCCATGTTCCCATGCTCAAAGACTCCTGCACAGGAATAAGTGCTGCCAAGATCGCTGCCAACAGTGGGTACCTTAAATATGTTTTCTGGGGAGTCAGGGGCTTGTGGGTGACCACTTTGGAGGAAGAAGGGTTGTTACTGCACTGAATAGAGCCAAAATTATTGTTTTTTAAAGCCAACCTGAACTAACTTTTAGGAGCTCCTATACAAAGGCAAAGTGAAATCCATCATGTGTTTTTCACACAATTAAGCCAGTTGAAAATGTCAAACCCTGCAGGCAGGACAAACTTTACTAATCATAACAACTTTGGACCCATGGTGATTTTTAGATTTAATTTGATTCATACACACAAACACACATACACACACACACTCACTCAATCACTCATACTGACCATTTTTGCTGTGAAAATAAACCAGTATAGTTTAGCTGTGATTTCTGCAATTCTAGTTGGCAAAACAAAAAAAAAGAAAGAGATTTAATCCTGGATTTTGCTGATCACGGATTAGTGAACTGCAGCTTTCATGAGTTTGGAAATGACAGTGTCTGTCAAATTTTTGTTGCAGATATCAATGGTGCACATTGTGACCTTTTTAGTATCAACAAGATTTTTTCACAGTTTTATTTTATTTTTTAAGGAGTTTTACAGAAGACTTTTTTCATCTGCTTCATAGAACAAAATGGCCTGGTTAAAATACCATGGCAACTTTACAGAGTAGTATGATGAAGGAAAGCAAAGCAAAGCAAACAGTATAAAATGTGGGTAATGATGTGAGTTGTGAAGCATAAAAAAGGAGACAGTTATGTAAGCTGAACACTGACGAAACTCTCAATAGACAAATTTAATTAAAGTCAAATACCCACAGAATTGGGGAAGGCATTTTTGTGCTTACATTTCAACTCACTCTCACTACAGCTGGAAACACACTAGAATTGTAGGATTCATTTTGAATCATAAATAAAAGAATTCATTTTATTTATTTCTTTTCATCAACTGAATGGAAAGGATTAGGCAAAACACTTAAGGGAGGGTCCAAATACTTAACTATGGAAGGACAAAGTATTCTTCTAAGGTAAGAATGCTTAATTCTGGGGGGCAGAGCCAAGATGGTGGAGAAAAAGCAGTGACTTGCTTGAACTTTCCCCCAAACCACTCTAAATACCTGTAAAAATGGCTTTAAACAAATTCTAGAACAACAGAATCCATGAAAGGACAGAGTGAAACAAGTTTCCAGCCCAAGACAACCTAGATGGTTGATTAGAAAGGTCTATCACATGAGGCTGAGAGAGAAACACAATTCAGAGTAGCCAGGCAGGCAAAACAAGTCTCAGTGATCCTGGAGCAGGCTTCAGAGGACTGAATAATGGGCAGCTGTGGTGGTTTCCAGACTTCTCACCCCACAAAAGCCAAAGACAATGCAGAAGGTTAGCAGGAAAAGTCTGTGACCACTGTGAGAGAGAAGCTTGGTTCCAGATCCAATCCTGGTGTAGCCCCTGGGTGGAGGTTGCTTCCAGAGCGTCTGGCCCACAGACTGAGGGGGAATCCATTGGCTAATGAGAGGTGGATAACAGGGATCTCTTTGCTGGTGCTGAGGAAGGATTCTCTTGCTTTGTCTGTGCTTGGATCTGGGACACATTTCAGGGTGGCAATCCTTTGCAAGCAGGAGTACTGGCATAGTAAGACTTGTGCCTTGGTGGAGAGGGAATCCTCCTTACAGTTCCAAGGCAGAAAAGGGTACTGGTGGTCACTCATAGACCAGAACACAGGTGAGGAAAGGAGTAAACACCTCTCCTTTGATCATACCACCTTGGAAGAACTGAAAACTTACAGGTCCCTAGAAGTGTCTTTTAAAACAGCTGCATAAAACCCCTGAAGTTGGGACAGTACATTTTCCACACTGGAAGCAGACCCCTACCTTAACAAAGAGTTTAAAACTCAAGTAATTGGCTGGGATCATGAGCAAACTGGGCAAAAAAAGGTCAGACCATAGAATCTTTCTTTGGTGACAAAGAAGAAAAAAACATACAACCAGAAGAAGACAATGAAGTCAAAGCTCCCACATTCAAAGCCTCCAAGAAAAATATGAATCAGTCCCAGGCCTTGGAAGAGCTCAAAAGTGATTTTGAGAAGCAAGTAAGAGAAGTAGAGGAAAAACTGGGAAGAGAAATGAAAGTGATGCAAGAAAATCATGAAAAACAAGTCAATGGCTTGCTAGAGGAGACCCAAAAAGGAACACTTTAAAAATAGTCTAACCCAAATGGCAAAGAAAAAAAAAAAGTCCAAAAAGCCAATGAGGAGAAGAATGCCTCAAAAAGCATAATTAGACAAATGGAAAAGGAATTCCAAAAGCTCACTGAAGAAAATACTTTCTTAAAAATTAGAATGGAGCAATTAGAAGCTAGTGACTTTATGAGAAATCAAGACATTGTAAAACAAAACCAAAAGAATGAAAAAATAGAAGACAATGTGAAATATCTCATTGGAAAAACAACTGATGTGGAAAATAGATCCAGGACAGATAACTTAAAAATTATTAAACTATCTGAAAGCCATGATCAAAAAAAGCAAAAAAAGAGTCTAGACATCATCTTTCAAGAAATTATCAAGGAAAACTGCCATGATATTTTAGAACCAGAGGGTAAAATAGAAATGGAAAGAATCCACCGATCACCTCCTGAAAGATATCCCCAAAGGAAAACTCCTAGGAATATTGTAGCCAAATTCTAGAGCTCCCAGGTCAAGGAGAAAAAATTGCAAGCAATCAGAAAGAAACAATTAAAGTACTGTGGAAACACAATCAGTATGACACAGGATTTAGTAACTTCTACTGTAAGGTACTGGAGGGCTTGGAATATGATATACCAGAGGGCAAAGGAGATAGGATTACAGCCAATAATAACCTACCCAGCAAAACTGAGTATAGTCCTTCAGGGGAAAATGGACATTCAGTGAAATAGAGGACTTTCAACTGTTCATGATGAAAAGACCAGAGCTGAATAGAAAATTTGACTTTCAAATAGAAGACTCAAGAGAAGCATGAAGAGGTAAACAGGAAAGAGAAATCATAAGAGACTTAGTAAAGTTGAACTGTTTACATTCCTACATGGAAACATGGTATTTGTAACTCATGAGACTTTTGTCAGTATTGGGGTAGTTGGATGGAAAAAAAATTATATGTATAGATTCATAGATAACAGGCACAGGGTTAGTTGAAGATGAATGTGTGATATCTGGAGAATAAAATTAAGAGGTGAGAAAGGATGCTGAGAGAAGGAGAAAGGGAGAGGTAGAATGGGACAAATTATCTCACATAAAATAGACAAGAAAAGGCTTTTACAGTGGAGGGGAAGTGGGGGAAGGTGAGAGGGAATGAGTGAATTTTATTCTCATCAGATTTGGCTTAAGGAGGGAAAACCATACTCACTCAAGTGGGTGTGGAAAGCTACCTTATCTACAGGAAAATAGGGGAAAAGTGGATAAGAGAGTGGGCAATGATTGGGGGGGTTATCAGAAGCAAACACTTCTGAGGAGGGACAGGGTCAAAAGAGAGAGTAGAATAAATGGGGGGCAGGATAGGATGAAGGGAAATATAATTAGTTTTCCACAGCATGATTACTATGGAAGTGTTTTGCATGACTACCCAAGTATAACTTGTATCGAGTTGCTTGCCTTCTCAATGAGGGTGGATGGGCAGGGAGGAAGGGTGAAAATCTGGAACCCAAAGTTCTAAAAACAAATGTTAAAAAATTTGTTTTCACATGCAACTGGGAAATAAGATATACAGGCAATGGGGCATGGAACTCTATCCTGCCCTATAGGAAAATAGAAGAGGAAGGAGATAAGAGAAGGGTGGGGGAAGTAGAAGGGAGGGCAGATTAGGGGAAAGAGTATTCAGAATGTACACTATCTTGGGGTTCAGGAGGAACAAGATGGGGAGAAAATTTGGAACTCTAAATCTTGTGGAAGTGAATGTTGAAAACTAAAAGTAAATAAATTAATGAATCTTAAAAAAAAAAAAGAATAAACAACAACCTGGAAAGACTTACATGAATTGATGCATAGTGAAGTGAGCAGAACCAGGAGAAGATTATACACAACAACAGCAACATTGTGATGCAGTGCAATGACCACTTTGATAGACTTAGCTCTTCTCAGCAATGCAATGATCTAAAACATTTCCAAGATTAAAGATGGAAAATGCTATCCACATCCAGAGAAAGAACTATGGAGTCTGAATACAGATCAAAGCATACTATTTTCTCTTTTTTTTTTCTTTCTTGTGGTTTTCCTTTTGGTTCTTATTTTTCTTTACAATATGCCTAATATGGAAATATGTTTATTATGATTGTACATGTATAGCCTATATCAGGTTACATGCTGTTTTGATGAGAGGGGAGATAAAGGAAGACAAGAAAATTTAGAACTCAAAATCTTATAAAAGTGAATGTTGAAAACTAAAAATAAATACATAAATAAAAGTTTAAAAAAGGATTATGACAAATATTTAAAAAATCATATTGAAAGGCATGTAAATTGATAGTGTGAATCAAACTTCTTTAATTCCCTACTTATGAACAATATTTTGAACATAATTTTCATTGACTTCTCCCTAGCTTACCTGTGCATTGAAGTTTTAATATATTTGATGATTAAATTTGGAGGCATGAATCTTATCCAGATCTTTACAGAATGTTCTTCTCTTCAAAAGATGCTAATGGTCAAGATTTGTTTATCTTCATTTTGGTTTTTTCAAAATGGTCATCATTAGCATTGCAAAAGAAAAATGGACTTCAGAGGAGTGGGGTTCAAATTCTGTGTCTGCAATTCACTACCTGGGTAACCTTCAACAAGCTATTTAACTACCCTGGGCCTCAATTTCTTAGTGTTTTAATGAAGAGTTTTAAGTAGATGAATTCTAGAACATTTTTTCAGCTCTGATCATTAACCATAAGATGATCATATTCCTAGAAATGCCCCCAAAAGTCTCATAATAAAACTAAATCCTTAATTTTTTCTACTTACCTTTCTAAGGAGAATGTATGACACAGTCTTGGAACCCCTAAATCCCTTCAGGACTAAGCTCAGATTCCACATTCTTCCACATCAAATTCTGTAAAACCAATCCTGATTGTTCCATTTGTTAGTACCTCCTCCTATCATTCTATCATATATGTGTGTGTGTGTGTATACATACACATTTTATTTATGTACCTATAAGATATATACATATAGACATATATATGTGTATATACATATACAAAACACATTTTATTTATGTACCTATTATATATACATACATATACACACATATGCATACATATGCATATATTATATATATAATATATTATATATTATATATTATATGTTATATATATATATACACACACACACACACACATATATATAATCTGTTTAACAGCAGGGCCTACCTCATTTTTGTATTTCTATCCCTAGCATATAGTCCAGCGCCTGATACATGTTGTTTTTGTTGTTGCTATTGGTAAGTCATTTCAGTCATATCTAACACTTTATGACTGTATTTGGGGTTTCCTGGCAAAGATACTGGAGTCATTTCCCATTTCCTTCTCCAATGGATAAAGTAGATCCATTTTGTCCAGGCAATCAGTGATTTGCCCACGATCATACAGCTAGGAAGTGTCTGAGGCTGGATTGGAACACAGGTCATCCAGGCTCCAATCCCAGTGTACTATCCATTAAGAAACCAGTTGCTTCCACTTGACACATTGTAAGTGTTTAATAAATGCTTGTTAGTTGACAGATTAATCTTTCATTTAGCTACAACTTCTTTTGTAAATTATGGTTTATTTTATATGGAAAATGTTTTGTTCACTATGATTCTCTCCCTGTAGTCATATGTTTGCTTGCTACTAATTTGACAAGGATCTCAAATTGAGATTATCAAAAATAAATGTTTATTGACAATTAAAAAACTTTATTGTTCTTGACATCTTTTATGACTTTCCTCCTACTTTGCCACTAACATGGCAAAAATACAAGGGAGTCTGACTGATCTAAGGGTCATTTTGTTCATAGGTTACCATGGCCAAAGGAGATAGACTATTAGTGCTTAAATTAGCTGTGCTTTGCTAGGCTGGATCTTTGAACAATAGATACAGATTGTCACCTGGATGATACTGGAGCCCTTCTATTGTAGTGGAAGCTGACAGAGTTTATGCAGTGATGCCTTATCCTGGAATAATGCAGAGCCAGTTTCCTGTAACAATAATATATTATAGTAGGAAAATCAAATTAGGAAATTATCACAGTATCATCCTTCCATCAAACCCAGCTTCTCAATTTCTGTCAATAGTGCCAACATTCAGGGGGCAGGTAGGCGGCACAGTGAATAGAGCACCAGCCCTGAAGTCAGGAGAATCTGAGTTCAAATCTGGTCTCAGACCAAACACTTGACCTTACTAGCTGTGTGGCCCTGGGCACCTCACTTAACCCCAATTGCCTACAAAAAAATAGTGCCGACATTCTTTTTGTAACCCATCTTTGTTTTCTTCATGTGATAGGATCACTACTCTGCTAACAACAACAATAATAACAATAATAATAAACACTAACATTTATATAGTCCCTATAATGTGCCAGGCACTGTTATGAAGATTACAAATATTGCCTTATTTGATCCTTACAATAACTCTGGGAGCTAGGTGCTATTACTATCCTCATTTTACAGGTGAGGAAACTCAGGAAAACAGAGGCAAATTGAGTTGTTCAGGGTCACACAGCTAGTAAGCATTTGAGGGTCGATTCTATCTCATGTCTTCTAGACTCCAAGTAAACTTTCTATTTACTGTTTAACCAGCTATTTGATTCCCACTTTCACTCTCCTAAAGCCCCTCTACACTTCAACATGATTTAAGTGAGTCTGTGGAGCTTGACTGACCCAAGCGGTTAAGGCTCGAGCTATACTTCCCTCAATTACAGCTTCCTGGGGGCTTCAGGGCATAAAAAAGTCCAGGCATATAGTTGAATGACATTCAAAGGTTAGAAATGTCCCAAGAATCTCATGTCACCACATCTTGACTTGCTGACCAGATATATTTCCCCACATCTACACAAACTAAGTGCTGGAGTATTCTTATTGAATATCCTTTCCATGAAATGGCAACAATTCTCTTTTTAAAATAACTGCTGATTGACCAACCCATGCTTCATTTTGTTACAACGCCATACTTAAGCTAATAGAGTTAATATTGCCTATTATACTTTGCTATCCAGTGAGCTTCCAATTCTTGTCACTTCCTTCTTTCCTAAATATCTTGAATATATCAATTTTTTCCCTTCATTACAATGGTGGTCAATGCTACTTTACCCATACTATTATTGCTACCTTTCTCAATCTTATCAAAGTCCTATACCTGCTTCAGAACTAATTTAAAGTCTTAACTTCTCCATTAATAGTACAACTTAGCCTGTTAATTTTGCCATAAACCTGAAGCCTTGAATACATAATTTAGAGATGATTTCTTACTGTTTCTTTTTATCCATGTAAATGACCAGAATAAATTTCTCAAGGTCATGGATCTTGAATTCTACTTTGGTAGAACTGTCTAGCATAACTCTAGAGGTAAATAGTAACTTAAAAAAAATCTTGTTATCTTAATTTGTTAACTTAGTAGTACTGTTTGGATAACCCAGGAGAAAAAAAAATACCTTCCTTTACCTAAGAGAATTTTTTGGGCCTCTAGAATTTGTTTTGTGTGTTTTCCAATGTTTTTGTCTTGGGTTTGGGATGTGGTATAAGCTGCTGTTGTTATGGTCTAGCTTTTCAAGTTTAAAAATACAAATCTCCTACACTGTAGCATGGGAAAAGAAATCAATAATGACTTTATTAAATTGCAAGGGTATGTGTCAGGTACTGGATATTGAACTGTTTAAACAATGTGTTACAAGCTCTGTTTACATACGTTCAAGAATAAGCTCAGGGCTAGATTGATAAATGTAAAATTTAAAGGATACTCATATGTTTGAGTATAAGCAATTACTTATTTTGGAGAAAATGTTACATAGTACATTTAATTCTAAGATCCCTTTGGCTGGCATGTTAATTGATCATTTTTTTTCAATTGTGAAAGTGACTAACTCATTCTTGGCTTCCACTAAGGAGTCTAGGATCATAGAATCAGAGACCTAGAATTGGAAAGGACCATAAAGTCCATCAAAACTAATCCACTTATAAAGATGAGAGAAATGAGACAAAACAAAACAAAACAAAAGTTCATGGCAAAATTGGAACCCGGAGTCCAAGTGTATTGTCTTATCCACCATGCCAAGTTGCTTTGTTCAATCTTGAACTAGGTTGACTAAAAAGTTTTCCTGAATGCAAATCCCATCGTATTGCCTTTTTTTCATTTTTGAAGTTATTTTACCTCACTACTGAATTAATTGATTAACCTACACCCTCACATACACCTGAGAGGGGGAGATCGAATTCATTGATATATGGTAAACAATAATTTGTAGTGGTCATATATAGATCAAGAACCCACAGAGATGTTTTGACCTCTCCTCTCCAATAATCTCAAGACTATTCTAACCTCTTCAGTTATGGAAGATTTGAATAAGATTATATAAGTTCCCATCTAGCCATTCCATATCTAAAACTATGTTATAAAACAGCAATCATCAAAACTACTTGGTACTGGCTAAGAAATAGAGTGGTGGATTAGTGGAATATATTAGGTACACAAAACACAGTAGTCAATATTATAGTAATATACTGTTTGATAAACCCAAATACTCCAGCTTCTGGGAAAAGAACTCACTATTTGACCAAAAAAAAAAAGATTTTTTGGTGTGCATGAATTACTTTTTTGTGTAAGAAAGAAGTGCCTTGTCTGGAGGATATTTCAAGATTTTATGAAAGTTTTGGTTGTTAATCCTACTATGGGGTGTGGGTGAGTGGGTAAAGTGCTTGAAACAATCAGTGCCATTTGATTAAAGGGATATAACATTTTAGATATAAATTTCTAGGTTGATTTTCTATTTATGACAGATTTTTGAATAGCCAGAAAACATATTTTCATTATTGATTTTTTTCTTACATTTAATAGTCAAAAGCCTATGAGCCTCAGAGAAATATTATTCATTGTCTTTGTATCTTTTCTAACAAGGATTGATATGTTATAGTTAACTTAAGAAAACTTCTTGCTATGCTAAATAGGATGGATAATCTTGACATTTCTTATGGATGACAGGAGGCTCAGGTAAAATGAAATAAATACTTTGACTAACTGTAAAATTAATATATGAAATGATAAAGCCATAAATTCACATTGTAAATGGTATACTTCCTCTGTGTAGACATGTTTAGGTAAGATAATCATCATTTTTTATTCATCATTTCCAAAGTGGAGGTAGGAAGTCAGGTGGAACTAAGTGGCCTCAAAGGCCTGGTTAGATCTAAATCAGTAATTGTATCATTTTATGATCTAAAGGATCATACTCACTTCTATTTAGCTGCTGAAGCTCCTATAGCTGTGATCATCCATCTAGTGAAGAGGGACAAAAAGGCACTGTAAGATTTCTTGGGAAGAGACTGTTGCCTTGCACTCATATTCAAATTCTATTAAACTAACCTTGTTCTAATTTCTGGGAATTCTTTTTTTGTGTGTGTACATTGTAGAGTCTAATTCTTTCTACCTTATTGATTTCTCCAGAAATTCCTTCCTGACTTTGTTTCCACTTGTCATCTGAATATCATGTTTCTTTCCCATGGGTTGTGATCATTCATAAGCCAACATGTGACAAAGACTCAGCTATCAGCTGATTCATGAAGTTTGAAAATCAGTTAATGCATGAACATAACAGAGTATTATTGTGCCATAACAAAAAAGATAGGAAGAATTCAGAAAAAGTATAGGAATACCTACATGAATAGATGCAGATTGAAGTAAGCAGAACCAGAAAACCAACATAAAAAATTCCCACAGCAACATAAGTGGAAAGAACATCACAAATATTGAATTCTTAGCAATTACCATGATTAGGCTTGGCTTCACATGCTTTATGATTTTTTTTTGCAGAAATGAGGGACTATGAGTCTGGAACATTGCATATAATTGAAGACTTGGTTGATGTTTAATTTTTACTAATTTCTTTTTTCTTCATTAGGTAGGGAAGGGAAAAGAAGGTATATGGAAATGAAGGCATGATAAAAACAATTTAAAAATAAATATCCAAGCTCTTTAATGTCTTAGGGTATGAATTTTCTGAATGTCATAAGGAAATATGTTTCAATTGATTTTCCCCATGTATTTCCTGACAATTATATAATTGAACTTTTGAAAACATGTTTTAGCCTATAATATAAGAAATAATGAAGTGGTAGAACAATAAAATTCAGCAAATAAATAGGTTAAAATGTGACTGTTAATTTAATTTTCTTTAAAATCATATTATTTTTAAAAAATCTAGATTATTTAAGAATATTAGAAAGGAAGATAACATTTTATTAATACAGGGAACAAAGACATACCTTGAACACTGGGGGAAACAATTGAAGTAAAAAGATTGTTACACAAAAGAAATAATTATCATTTCTCTCCTCACACAGTATTCTTTTTTTTCCTTTCTGATTTTGGAATAATTATTATTAATAATTATTAGAGGTATATTTAGAAAAAAGAAAAAGAAAAGTACCTGCTCCTGTGTATTTGAATGCAAGAGAATATCCCTCTTGCATTTCTTCTGTTCATGTTCTTGATTAGAAACTTCAGCTCTATATGTGGCTAGTGTGTCCACTTATGGAATTATTCTTCCTATTACTCGTGTAAATCTCAAGATATTGAAAAGGTCCAGAAAATATATTTAAGGAAAAATGGAAAAAAAAATTTTTGGAAGATTTATTTTGCCTTTTCTTTAAAACAAAATAAGTAAAACACGGGAGACTGATTTTAAAAAGAGATGGAAACCTAGCTTTAACATCCAGCAACAGAAGTGTTTTGTGTTTTTATTGCATTGTTGATTCAAAAAATTCACATATCTTTAGGAACATAATTCTAGTATCAAATGTTATCATATCATATATAGAGATAAGTGATTATAAGATTGTCATTGAAACCAAAGCCTAACCAAACTGCTGCTAAATCTCCTTTTGAAGTTTAAGATAAAATGAACAAGAATGGTTTATATCAGATCAGAATCAAGAAGTCATATTTCTCCTACTTCCTCTCTTCTGCCTCCGTATCTAATAAATCTCATTGTTACATGAGAAGGGATATCCATTACCTTTATTTCAAAAAGGGCTGATTTTGTAGTTTAATTACAATAGACTGGAAAAGAAAAATATTACTGGGTATCTTTTAGGAAATTGATATCAAAAACAAAAAAAAAATATGGATATAAATATCATGGAATCAGAGTCATGATTACACAGGACCTTGCAGCTTCTACACTAAAAGATTCATAGGGCATGGGATATGATATTCCACAAGGCAAAAGAACTTGGATTAGAACCAAGGATCAACTACCCAATGAAAATGAGCATAATTTTTAAGGGAAGGAGATTGATATTCAACAAAATAAGTGACTTTCAAACCTTCCTGATGAAAAGACCAGAGTTCAACAGAAAAGATGATCTTTAAATTCAAGACTCAAGAGAGATAAATAAGGTAAACAGGACAGAAAAAAAACTATTAATAAGGACAAGCTGTTTATATCTCTACAAGGGAAGATGACACATAACTTTTTAGAACTGTATTATTATTACACCACTCTAAAGGAGGGTACATAGAGGGAGTGCGTATAAGTTGACTTTGATGTAATGATAAAAAAAAATCTAATCAAGTGGGTTAAATGGATCTAAGTAAATGGATTAATCTGATCTAAGAAAATGTATTGAGAGAAAAGGAAAGGAGGAGGCAGACCAAGTGTAAATTTTGTTAGAGGATAAGGCACAAAAATCTACTACAGTAGAGGGAAGGAAGGGAGGGAGATAAGTATTGTTTGAACCTTACTCTCATCAGATTTGGCTTAAGGAGAGAATAACATAATCACTTAGATATAGAAATCTAATTTGCCCTATAGGCAGTAGGAGGGAAAAAGGGAAAGAAAAGGGAGGGGAATTAGAAGGGAGGGAAGAAGTAGTAAGGGTAAAGGGCAAGAAAAGGGATGGGCTAATAGAAGGGAGGTGGGACTGAGAGAGGAGGTGGTCAAAAGCAAGACACTAGTGAGGAGGGAAAGGAAGAAAGGAGAAAGAAAAGCATAAACAGAAGGGAAAGGATGGAGAGAAAGACACAGAGAGTAATCATAACTGTGAAAGTGAATGGAATAAACTCTCCTATAAAACAGAAGTGGATAGCAGAATGGATTAAAAATCATAATCCTACAATATGTTGTTTACAGGAAACACATTTGAAACACAGGGACACACACAGGGTAAAGGTAAAAGTCTGGAGCAGAATGTATTATCCTTCAGTTGAAGTAAAAAAAAAAAAAAAGCTGGGGTAGCAATCCTGATCTCAGACAAAGCAAAAGCAAAAATTGATCTTATCAAAAGAGATAAGGAAGGAAACTACGTTCTGCTAAAAGCACCATTTACAATGAAGTATTATAATTACTAAACATATATGCACCAAATGGCATAGCATCCATATTCTTAGAGGAGAAGTTCAGGGAGTTACAGGAAGAAGTAGACAACAAAACTATACTATTAGGGTACCTTAAACTGCCCCCCCCCAAACTAGATGAATCTAACCACAAAATGAACAACAGATAAGTTAAGGAGGTGAATAGAATATTAGAGAAGTTAGGTATGGTAGACCTCTGGAGAAAATTGAATGGGGATAGAAAGGAATATATTTTTTTCTCAGTGGTACATGGCACATACACAAAAATTGACCATGTACTAGGGCATAAAACCTCACAATCCAATGAAGAAAGGCAGAAATATTAAATGCATCCTTTTCAGATCATGATGCAATGAAAAATGATATGTAATAAAGGGCCATGGAAAGATAGACTAAAAAATAATTGGAAACTAAATAATCTAATCCTAAAAAAAGATTGGGTTAAACAACAAATCATAGGAGCAATTAATAACTTCATTCAAGAGAATCACAATAATGAGAACATATCAAAACTTATGGGATGCAGTGAAAGCAGTTCTTAGGGGAAGTTTTATACTTCTAAATGCTTATGTGAATAAAATAGAAAAAGAGAAAATCAATGAATTGGGCATACAACAAAAAAAAACTAGAAAAAGAACAAATTAAAAATCTTCAATTAAAAGCCAAATTAGAAATATTGAAAACAAAAGGAGAAATTAAGAAAATTGAAATTAAGAAAACTATAGAACTAATAAATAAAACTAAGAGCTGGTTTTATGAAAAAAAATGAAATAGATAAACCTTTGGTTGATTTTGTTAAAAAAAAAAGAAGAAAACAAAATTGCCAGTATCAAAAATGAAAAGATGAGTCCACCAACAAAGAATAGGAAATTAAAACAATAATTGAGAACTATTTTGCCCAATTCTATGTTAATAATTTTGACAATCTTAGTGAAATGGATATTTACAAAAATATAAATTGCCCAGATTGACAGAAGAGTAAGTAAAATACTTAAATAACCCCATCTCAGAAAAAGAAATTGAATAAACCATTGATAAACTCCTCAGGAAAAAATCTCCAGGGTCAGATAGGTTTACAAGCAAATTCTATCAAACATTGAAAGAACAATTAATTCCAATACTATATAGACTATTTGGGAAAATAGGTGAAGAAGGAGCCTTACCAAATTATTTTTATGATACAGATATGGTGCTGATACCTAACCTGGGATGAGTCAAAACAGAAAGAAAATTATAGACCAATTCCCCTAATGAATATAGATGCAAACATTTTAAATAAAATATTAGCAAATAGATTACAGAAACTTATCACAAGAATAATGTACTATGACCAGGTAGGATTTATAACAGGAATGCAGGGCTGATTCAATATTAGGAAAACTATCAGTGTAATTGATCATATCAACACCAAAACTAACAGAAACCACATGATCATCTCAATAGATGCAGAAAAAACTTTTGACAAACTACAACACCCATTCCTATTTAAAACACTAGAGAGCATAGGAATAAATGGAGTCTTCCTTAAAGTAATAAATAGCATCTACCTAAAACCTTCAACAAGCATCTTATGTAATGAGCACAAACTAGAAGCATTTTCAATAAGATCAGGGGTGAAACAATGATGTCCATCATCACTGCTGATGTTAAATATCACAGTGCAAATGTTAGCTTTAGAAATAAGAGAAGAAAAAGAAATTGAAAGTATTAGAATAGGCAAAAAATAAAAAACAAAGCTATCACTCTTTGCAGATGATGTGATGATATACTTAGAAAATCCTAGAGAATCAAGTAAAAAACTATTTGAAATAATAAACAACTTTAACAAAGTGGCAGGCTATAAAACAAACCCACACAAATCATTGATGAATTTCTATATATTACCAAAAAAGCCCAACAGCAAGAGATAGAAAGAAAAATTCCATTTAAACTTACTGTAGACATTATAAAATATTTAGGAGTCTACCCACCAAAATAAACCCAGGAACTATATGAGCACTATTACAAAACATTTTGCACATAAATGAAGTTAGATCTAAATAATTGGAAAAACATTAGTTGCTCATGGGTAGGCTGAGCTAATATAAGAAAAATAACAATTCTATGTAAGCTAATTTTCTTATTCAGTGTCATACCAATTAAACTACCAGAAATTATTTTATAGAGCTAGAAAAAACAATAAGAAGTTCATTTGGAATAACAAAAGGTCCAGAATATCAAGGGAACTAATGAAAAGAAATGCAGAGGAAGGTGGCCTAGCCATTCCAGGTCTGAAATTGTATTATAAAGCAGCAATCATCAAAACTACTTAGTACTGGGTAAGAAATAGAGTGGTGGATCAGTGGAATAGGTTAGGTATACAAGACACAATAGTCAATGACTATAGTAATCTACTATTTGATAAACCCAAGAACCCCAGCTTCTGGGATAAGAATTCACTATTTGACAAAAACTATTGGGAAAACTGGAAAAGAGTGTTGCAGAAATAAGGTGTAGTCCAACATCTCACACCACATATCAAAATTAAGTCAAAATGGGTTCATGATTTAGATATAAAGGCTGATGCTGTAAGCAAACTGGGAGAGCAAGGAATAGTTTACCTATCAGATTTATGGAATACAGAAGGATTCATGACCAAACAGGAGATAGAGAACATTACAAAATGTGAAATGGATAACTTTGATTATATTAAATTGAAAAATGTTTGCACAAACAAAGCCAATGCAACCAAGATTAGAAGGAAAGTAGAAAATTGGGAAAGAATGTTTACAACCAGTTTCTCTGATAAGGGCCTCATTTCTAAAATATATAGAGAATTAAGTCAAATTTATAAGAATACAAGTCATTCCCCAATTGATTAATGGTCAAAAGATATGAGTAAGCTGTTTTCAGATGAAGAAATTAACACCATCTATAGTCATATGAAAAAATGCTCTAAATCAGTATTGATTAGAGAAATGAAAATCAAAACTACTCTGAAGTACCACATCACACCTATCAGATTGGCCAACATGACAAAACAGGAAAATGATAAATGTTGGAGAAGATGTGGGAAAATTTGAAAAACAGTGCATTGTTTTTGGAGTTGTGAAATAATTCAACCATTTTGGAAAGCAATTTGGAACAATGCCCAAAGCACTATAAAAATGTGCATACACTTTGGCCCAGCAATAGCCCTTCTAGGGCTATATCCCAGAGAGATCATACAAATGGGAAAAGGACCCACATTTATAAAAATATTTATAGCAACTCTTTTTGTGGTGGCAAAGAATTGGGAATTGAGAGGATGCCCATCGATTGGGGAATGGCTGAACAAGTTGTGGTATATAAATGTAATGGAATAGTATTGTGCTGTAAGAAATGATGACTTCAGAGAAACCTGGAAAGGTTTGTATGGATTGATGCTGAGTGAAGTGAGCAGAAGAAGAAGAACATTGTACATAATAACAGCCATGTTGTGCTAAGACTAAATTTGATAGACTTAGCCCTTCTCAGCAATGCAAAAATCTGAGACATTTTCAAAGATCTCATAATAGGAAATGCTATCCACATCCAAAGAAAGAACTATGGAGTTTGAATGCAGATACAAGCATACCATTAGCTATTTTTTCCTCTGTTTTGTTTTGTTTTCTCTCTCTTATGGTTCCTCCTATTGGTTCTAATTCTTCCTTGCAACATGACTAATGTGAAAATCTGTTTAATAGGAATGTATATGTATAGCCTATATCAGATTGTTCACCATCTTGTGGAGGGAAGCAGGGAAGGTGTGGGAAAAAAAATTTAAAACTCAAAAGTTTATGGAAGTGATTGTTGATAAATCAAAAGAAATTAATAAAAGAAAAAAAAACTTTCTTGATAAGTGGTGGGATCAGGCCAGTGAGTAGACCCTGTACGTTTATCTTAGGTAAGATGGGGAGACCAAGTCTTAAAAAAAATGTTATTGAAATGTTTAGCTGTAGGAGTAAAATGATTACATCTTAATGCATGGATGAATTTACTCATATTTTTTATAAATAGAAAACTGACCTGTATTCTCTCCAGTATCTATCTCTATGTTTTTATCAAATAAAATTCTAAAACTTTTGTGATTCCAACTCTTTTATTGCTTGAAAGAACTATCTAAGATGACAAAAATGTAAAACATAAGTGTATGCCCCTCTTCCCAGTGTCTAAGATGGATATTAAGTATTCATTTTAATAACTATACCCTAACTCTCTTTTCTACCTTTCAAGAGATTCTATGTTTGTATACTAACTCGTTCTGCATTTACTGCTGAAAGCTTGTCTTCTCTTAACCTGATTATATGGAAAGCACTAGAAGCAGCACGGGATAGTTGGGGAAAGTAGAACTAAAAAATGTGAGCTGGACTAATGTTAATTTAGCTGGGCAAAATAAGTTTTACAGGATTCATGATTTCTAAAAACAATTTGCTATTCTCATATAAATGCAAGATGGAGAGACTAAAATCCAGCTTCTTCAATGTTTGCAATTAAAAGAATAACGTGCAAAACTCTACATTATGCTAATATATAACACTTCAGTGATTTCTGTTTCCAAAATAATTTCTTTTTTTTTTCTACCAAAAGGTACAAACACAATCTTTGGGTATAATTAAAAAAAAAAAGTCAGTGCCCATCTGAATCCAATCATCTCTCGTCTCTGTCTCTCATTGTCTCTGTTACTCTCTGCCCATGTCTCTCTGTCTTTCCCTCTTAAACATACTTTTTCTATTTAGATCTGATCACATTATTATTTTCCTTTTTTTCCTCCCAACTTTTCAGTGGTTTTCATTTATCCTGACAAAATTATTCAGGTATCCTAAGTACAGTACCCTGTTTCAATTCCATCACTGTATGGCAGATTAGATTGATGATCCTACTAGACTTAATCCTTTAAGTCTGTCACTTCGAGATACTCAGGATGATTAGACATTATTTTTTTCCATTGTTATTGTTATTGGAGTAAGAGCAATAACACAAACCATATTAGTCTAGAGGAAAGCAGAGGAAAACAATCACATGAGAACACTAGAACATTAATAGGAGTAGAATATGTTTGAGGAAATTGTTTCTCAATTTTCTTTTGTAGAGATATTTCAGAATCTGGCATTCTTATGTGACAAAGAAATAATCAAGTTTTTCCATCAGTAACCTTGAGAGCTTTCTTAAATTGTCACAACTGTAGTAAATAAATGCATAGTGGCTATTTGATTCCAGGAGAGGTAAGGTGACTTAGTGAATAGAAGGCAGGTATAAAAGTTAGGAAGTTCTGGATTCAAGTGTTCCCTCTTACATACAATAGTATTTTGACTAAAGACACATCTCAGAGCTCAAGAAAATTCTTTAAGATTTTTTTTAATGAATTACAAATCTGTATTTGTTGATGGAATTTCCACATTGAGAATTCTCTATATCAATGCAATCACTGATAGGACAAAGAACAAATAAAAGATTCTTATACCATAATATTCATAATATTGCCAGAATGGTTAAAGGAATAAAGGAAGACTATCTATATCTATCTATATCTATATCTATATCTATATCTATATCTATATCTATATCTAT
>NW_020954596.1:69520867-69528627 GCF_900497805.2 Vombatus ursinus
TCTATATCTATATCTATATCTATATCTATATCTATATCTATATCTATCTATACATATACATATATAGAATGAAGTTAGAGCTGAGAAGGAAGGAAGGAAGGAGCAAAAGAAGGAAGGAAGGAAAGAGCAAAGGAAGGAAGGAGGGAAAGAAGGAAGAGAGGAAACAATTTATTAAGTACGTACTATACACCCACTAAATGTTCTCAGAAATCATTTAGTTATTCTCTTACTTATAGATGCAGAAATTGGTCCCCAGAAACAAATGAAGTGATTTGTTTAGGGTCATAATAATTATCAATAATAAATGAAAGAGCTAAGATAAAAATTCATTATTTTGAGTATCATCAGTATTCTCCTGTGCTCTCCTTCCTTCCCAATTGCTGTGTGAATGGAGAGGTGACTGATGTGAGAGTTGTGGTGGAAAAATTGACAAGACTTGACAACTAATTAGATAGGTGGAATATGGAATGAGGGAGGGTGAGATGTCCAGGACATCATGTAAGTTGTGAAGCTGGGTGACTGGAAGGATAATATTATGCTTGACAGGACCAGAAAAATACATTATTACAATAGTTTCCTTATTAGGCTCCCAGATTATAGTTTTTCTCCCTCTCCAAATATCCTGTTCTAATCTTCCAAATGATATTCCTAAAATAGAAAGATCTTCACTACCTTTATCCAAGTAATCTTTATAGAGTTCCTATACATTATTTTCTTTTATTCACCCTATGATCCAGGTGAACTGTCCTTCTTGATCTTTTCCACATATATCGTGGCTTCTCATGTACTCCAAACCTAAAATGTATTGCTACCTCTTCCTCTTAGAATCCATAGCTTCTTACATAGTTGAATTCATCTTTTTCTTGGGACACTTTTTGACCTCCTTAGTTGCTAGGGTTTCACCAAAAAATTACCTTCTATTAACTTTGTGTATCATTCATACATACTTGTATTTGTACATACAATATATGTGTACATGTTCTTTTCCCAATAGAATGCTAGTCAATGAGCATTTATTAATCAATTACTATGTACCAGACACTGTGCTAAGCACCGGGGAAACAAAACATGGCAAAAAGTAGTCTATGACCTCAAGAAACTCATCTTGTATGTATATCATGTATGTGTATAATTTTGTATGCATATCACCATGCATGTAGTTTATATATTCACATATATGCATGTATGCATGTGTATTGTATATACATATGAATACACATACACATATATGAGCACATGCACATGATACATGTATATACATATACATGTATACATATACATGTATGTATAAGTGTCCACATGCATATGTATATATGCATTAGATTAATGTAATCTGAAAGAGAAATTTATTGGTGGCTAGGGAGAACAGAAAAGGCCTACTGAAGTATGATTTGAGCTGAGTCTTCAAGGATGTTAGGGAAACTCAAAGCCATGTTGACAAGGCAGAGAATCTCAAGAATAAGGAGTTGCCAGTATATAAGCATGGAGAAGTGAAACAGAGTGGTATGTTGAAAGAAATCTAAACTATTTGATAGCATGGATTATTTCATTTTCTCTTTGGGTCTTTATCACAGTGCTGGATACACAATAAGTGCTTAATAAATTATTATTGATTGGTTGATTGAAATCTAGGTCTATCTGACTGCAGAACCAATTTTTTTTCCCACTATACCCCATTGTCTCCCTTTCCAAGTTTTGAAACAATATGGTAGTATGACTATTTTCTCTCTGACAACAAATTCAAAGGCTACCAGTGATAGAAATGGTCCATCCTTAGAATCTGAAGTCTAACATTATTTGTATCTTAAAACTCATTTCTAAACACATTCATTTATTGTTTCCATGTGTTCCCTTCCTACTATTCTCTCTCTCATTTCCACTATTTTAATCCAGAGGCCCAAACACAGAGAGGAAACTATTTTCTGCTTCTCCTTTCTCCTAGTATATACCTTTTTTTTAAAAAATTTATTTTGCAAAAATAACAATAAAAAACCCTACTTATCCTTAATTAAAGTAGGAAGGAATGCAAGATTCATACAATTTTTCTATACTCTGATTAAATGAAGAAAACACTTTCCTTGGGGTTGTGTGTTATGGACAGAGGATTCAAAGTGTGGACTGTTTCATCCTATGGGACTATGGCTATATGAATAACTAGAAATAAGGTGTAGGAAAAATAGTGTTTGCATCGATGATTAAAATCAATCAAATTTGAGAGGTGTCTGGTTTATAATATTTCAGTAACAACTTGCCTTTCTGTTATGCGATGGTTTTTTGCTTGTTGCATCCTTTAGAATTATACAACTGCAATCTCCCACACATCACTAGTAGAAAAAATCCTATGACACTTTAGAAACCTACAATAAAATCTATACTCTGAAACTGTCCCTTTGCTTATGCCAATGAGCTATGAAATGCACAGATTGTGACATCGGAGGATTATATTAAGTGAATTTTACCAATCCCCATAGATTGCTTTTTTAGATTTTTATTTCTTTTAAATACTATAAATATATCTTCAGTACAGCAGTTACAAGTAATATATTGGACATTTTCACCACAAACTGGAAACATATGGTAATGGATTCTTTTCGGTATTCCCCAGTGTTCTGTATGAGTGAGTGGACCTAGGTGCATAACTTGGTTCCAAAAGTGCACTTATATGCATTAACTCATTCATTCTCTCAACAAGACAATCCTGTACTCAGATGGGAATAGAACAATGAGAGGCAAAACAATTTTCTCTAATTCAGACAATATGATAATGACATGGAAGGCAATACAACCTAGTACTCTGAGATCTTATTTCAGACCACACTACAGCAAATTGTATTCAAGCATATAAAATGTTTAACAATTATGTCCCAATTTTGAAGATGAAGAATGTGAATGATGAAGAAATTGACCAACTCTCCCTATTCTTACTCTTTTTTTTAAATCTGCATAAAGCTTCCAACCTGCATAAATTCCTTACAGGATGACTGCAGATAAAAAGTGGACTGAATTGATTTAATGGAAGGATCAAGTATAGATCCTAGGATTCTGATTCCAATTCCTTTGTTTGGGTTAATTGAGCATGTTTTCCTTCAGCTACAGACCTCTGATTTTGTACTGTTGCCTCCCCTCCCACTCTATTTTTGGAAATGAGATGGCAAAGGGTTAGATATTTTTCAATAAAAAGGAAAAAAAAAACATGAGATGGCAAAGTATAGGCTGGGATGCAGCTGAACTCTTGCAATATTTCCCTCCAAACAATTTTAAAATAACACCTAAATAAAATTTTGAAATAATAGAGCCAATAAAAGGGATACCATGCATCAAGCCTAAAACAACTGAGGAAGTCTACAAGAGAGGTCACTAACATCAGGTGGTCACAGCAAAGCAGAAGCATGAGCACCAGAAGTGGTAGAGAAAACTTCAGGAAAAGAAATGAAGGTGATACAAAAAAAAATTATAAAATGTAATTTAACAGCTTGCTAAAAGAGTCTCAAAAAATCTGAAGAAAATAATATCTTAAAAAATAGGATGGTTAAAGAGGAAGAAAAAATCATTGAAGCAAATAATTCCTTTAAAAGAAGAATAGGCCAAATGGGAAAAGGAGGTATAAAAAATTCACCGAAGAACATGTTTCCTTAAAAATTAGAATTGGATAAGCTAAAGCTAAAAACTCCATGAAACTTCTAGAAATAATAATAAAACAAAGTCAAAAGAATGAAAAAAATAGAAAAATGTGAACTATCTCATTAGAAAAAACCAGCTGATCTTGAAAATAGATCAAGGAGAGATAATTTAAAAATTATTGGATTACCTGAAAGTCATGATAAAAAAAGAGCTTAGACATCTTATTTCATGAACTTATCGAGGAAAACTTTCCTGGTATTTTATATCCAGATACTAAAATGGAAAATGAAAGAATCCATACATCATCTCTTAGAAGAGATTCCAAAATACATCTCTAAGGAATATTATAGCTGAATCCCAGAGCTCTAAGGTCAAAGCGAAAAGGCTTCAAGCAGCCAGAAAGATACAATTCAAATACTGTGGATCCACAGTAAGAATTACACAAGATGTTTTGGCTACCACATTAAGAGGAGGCCTGCTAGTGTTATAACCTAGAATCGCCTACACAGGAAAACTGAGTATAATCCTTCAGGGGGAAAAATAGACATTTCATGAAATGTAGGTACTCCAAGCATTCCTGTTGAAAAGACCAGAGCTGAATAGAAATTTTAATATGGAAACACAAAGCTTACCTTACCTTAAAAAGGTAAATGTGAAAAAGTAATGATAAAGGGAACAAAGTTAAACTGATTACATTATTTATGGGAAGATGATGCATTCAAATACTAAGAATTTCATCATTATTAGGACAGTTAGAAGGACTCAACTTAGACAAAGGACATTGGTGTGAATAGATTATGATGGAATGATTTCCAAAAAAGAATGAATGAATGAGAAAGAAAGATGCACTGGGAGAAGGGGGAAGGGACAGGTAGAATGGGGTGCAAAGATCTAAGACAATTCCAAAAGACTCATGATGAAAAATGCTCTTCCCCCATGAAAGAGAACTGGTGAACTCTAAGCAAAATAAAATATAATTTTCCTGCTTTATTGTTTTTTTTGTTTTGTTTTGTGATATGGCTAGTAGGGACACTTATTTTTCATGATTCCACATGTCTAATTGATATCATATTATTTACCTTTTAAATGAGTGTGGGAGGATGGAGAGGGAGGAAAAGAATCTGGAAATCAAAATTTGAAAAGAAATTAATGTTTAAAATAGATACATTTTTAAAAAATAAGGAAAAATGATCTTCACCATTTTCTATTTACATATAAATATCCTATTATATACCATGTTAAGTAGTTATTAACACAGATTTGACCAGAAATGAGAAAATTATTTTGACAATGTTCTATAAAGTATACAATAAAAAGGTAAGTTTAAAAACAATCATTTGTAATAAAATTACCATAGCTTTTCCTCCTGTTCCAACATTAAAATTTGTTATGAAGAGGCAACATTAAGAAGCAACAGCCTTAAAAAGTTCTTCTAAAATAATTATATTCAGCTTTTTCCTACTCTATAATTATTGAATTTTTTTGCTTTATAATAGACTTCTCCTATTTTCAATTACATAAAAACTTGATTTTAATAAAATAAACTATTTCCCTAAATTATTTATTGAATTTAAATGGATGCTAAGTCAAATTATGCAAAGAAGTATTCCAATAACTCCAAAATGGAATCATGTATCTCTGTCTCTTGTTCTCCCATCCCTCAATTCCTGCTGACAATTACAACCACATAAATGTTCCGCAACCTTAGAGAAGATTTTATTAAAATGTTGTAATATTCAATGGAAAACAATGATCGTACTCCTAGATAATTTTCTCAAGTAAAATATTTAAAAATCATGCTTTGCTATTGTTTCCTAAATATGTTGCAACAGAATGATTGAAAAATAAATCAGGAAGACCTATTCAACAGGAAAGTATAAACTTAACTATTCTACCTGGATTATGATGGGAAATAAAGAATTCTACTTCCATTTCACTCTATCCTTAATGACCTTCTTGAATGTTCTTCTACTTTACTTATCTAAAAAAAAATACTTACATGTAGCATGTTATTCTCCTGCTTAAAGATCTTCAGTGCCTTTAAAATAAAATACCCACTACTCAGTTTGGTATTTAAAGGCCTTTCATAGCATACTGTCTTATTCTACCTAACATACTTTTTGTTTGAGCCAAACAGTACTACTAGATATTCCCTGTATTTAATATTCTGTTTTCCACTGCTAGATTTGTGTAGATTATTCTCTCCCCCTCCTCCCCTACTACCTCCCTGCCTGGACCACACTTCTTCCTTACCTTATCCACCTTCAAGGATCTAGTATTATAAAGACTCCTAGAAGATTGGTGCTGTTTTTTTGTTTGTTTTTTTGTGTTTGTTTACCTAAAACCCAGCACGGTGCACGGCACGTAATAAATGCTAAATAAACGCTTGTTGAACTGAATTAAATGTATTTGTGCATTGATTTGGGTTCTCATGTTCCTGAATTAAGTTACATTTGTTTGCATTTCTCCCTTGCTTTATTAGTAGTACCTCCCTTTCCCATTATCTCTTAAGCATCTATTCATTTATTTTGGCTTTGCTATAATACATATATAAAAGTGATAGTATTTAGCAACATGCTACTTGGATCATTAATTTTCATGTTCCTAGTATATAAAGAATATTGATACTGTGTCAGTTTATCAATGTTATATCCTTCCATGATGGTTTTGTTTACTTAAAGAAGAAGAGATAAGACAGACTTAAAGACAGAACTAGATGACGATTTTGCAGAAAAGGAAAAGGGGCCTTTCCATTTTTCAGGCTTAACTGTTGTGTCAAATATAGACCATAAAGCCATAAACCTAAGCGAGAAATTTGAAATGCTGCCTATCAACAGCAAATGTCAATGGAAGAACATTAGTAATAAATGTCATGGAAAGATCTAATTACCGCCTGTTGCTCTCCTGCTTTCGGGTAGATGTTCTTTCCATTCAGATCATGCTGTGGTACATATTAATTAAATCTCTTCAAGTGTTATCTGCATTTCTTCAGACAGTAAAAGTTTATACAATAATATAAAAGATGTTGTCTTATCTAAAGATAAGCAATAAAATGATAATACATCCTAGTTTGGGGAAATATTGTCATTCATTCCAAAAATACCAAGTCTGAGCTGTAGCAATCCCTCTGGCTGAATTTTTTTTTAAATAATACTTTGTTTTTTGAAAAGTAGATATGAATAATGGTTATGTCAGTCGATGTAACTAAAATTGTAGTCAGAAAAGCCAAAGTTCAAATGCTACCTCTCACCCATACTAGTTTTGAGGCATAAGGAAAATCACTTCCTCTTCCTAGTACTCAGTTTCTTTATCTGTAAAATGGGAATAATAATATCTACTAATTATATGGCAATGGGTAAATCACTTTCCCTCATCTGAGAAGTGGGAATAATAATTGTATCACCTTCCCCCCAGGATTGCTGTGAAGACCAAATGAGATAAAGCATTTTTCAAACTTTAAAAAGATACATAAAGGTCAGTTAATAATATGATCAACAAATATATTTTGAATAATTGATTTTTAAATGTTTTCTCTTTCCTTTTCAAATTGGATCCTGACAGGTTTTCAGTCTTGAAAAGAAAGACTCTTCCCTTAAATAAAAATAAGTCTATAAAAGCAGACTTTTTTAGTCCTTTTCATTGAAAGGTGGCATCAAACATTTCTTAGTTATAAAATGATTTTTTCCTCAGATGAATTATTCTGTTCACATAGTCATATACAGAAACAGGCTTCAGTTTCTGACTGTAGAGTATCTCATTTTGTTTTTATTTGAACATAAAAATCAACAGGTTCTATGTTTGCTTGGCAAGAAAAAAAAACTCTATTATCTAGTCATGGAGAGTTTCTCTTTATGTATGTACAGATATTTGTAATATATAATATATGTATATGTGTGTGGATAGAGAGATAGACAGACAGACAGACAGATAGATAGATAATCCCAAATTTATTACTTAGTACTTGTGTGAGATTTGATAATCTGAGCTTCGGTTTCTTCATCTTAAGAAAAAAGAAAAAAAAGATTGAACAAGATGATCTCATGGACCCTGCCACCTCTAAATATATGATCTCAAGTCATGTGTGTGTGTGTGTGTGTGTGTGTGTGTGTGTGTGTGTGTGTGTGTGTGTGTGTGTGTGT
>NW_020954596.1:69528637-69631733 GCF_900497805.2 Vombatus ursinus
TGTGTGTGTGTGTGTGTGTGTGTGTGTGTGTGTGTGTGTGTGTGTGTTTTAAATATGGCATAGGCCAGGTCTAAACAAGCTGTTGCAGAATTGGAATGAGAGAGTCATAGTCCATCTAACAGGTACTAATTGATTTACTTAGCCATAGCAAGGAAGACACAGTTAATTCAATTGGGTACTGCTTTCCTGTGTTTGCTCATGTTGTTAGTCTTAAGTCTGAAGCCTTAAAGAAAAGGTAGCCCATTGTGCTTTGGTCGTTTTTTTGTACTCAATTAACCAGGAAGTTATGTCAATATCTATTTTTTAGTCCCCTGAGGTAATTACATATCAAATATAGTTTCAATAATATGTATTGAAAAACTAGCCTAACTTTTTTGAGGTGGGGCAGTGGCTTGGGACATTGTTTCCATTAAATCTTACAATCTTCTGTGATTTTTTTGTTATTCCTTGTGAATAGAATGCCTACCCAACTTTATCTGTAGCTGTTAAATCTTATATTTCTTTTAATCATTCAAATATCATTTTTTCTATGATGTCTTTCCTCATTCCATCAGTCAGAAAGGATTTTTCATTCCTTGGACCTTGCTTGGTCCTGGAGCCTACCTAGTAAGGAATTTATTCCTTGTTCCCATAAAGCTTTAAATCCTCTATCTTCTGACTGTAAATTTAATGACCTTCGTATAATAATCTTTGTATCACCCCCACCCCAGTCTTTATACATCAATGTATAATGAAATGTTCTGTGTTTGGAGATTGATTGATTGATTGATTTAGGTAAGAAGTGTCAGGCTTGGAAACAGAAGACCCAAGTTCAAGAACTGTCTTGGCCACTTTAAGACTATTGCAGAACATTTGCAGACTCTTATTGGTTGATGATACCACATGAAAGAAATCGCAAGTCTGAACACCTTCCCCCCCAAAAAATAATCATTATCTATTTTATAAGGCTGTTGTGAGGATGCTAGTGCCTTCTTAATTATTTTCTACTCATCATACATATTGCTTTTCTATACGTGTATATTTCCTTATAGTCTCCCCCTCTGGATCTTGAGCTCTTTGAGGACTGGGGATAGCATTTATCTTTGTTTTTATCTCTGTTGTTTAGTACAATGTCTGGTAGCAAATTATGGTGCTTAATAAATGCTTATTGAATGACTGACTGATAAGTTGAATAAGCTTTACAATATGGTGTTAGCCTTATCTTTGTTGTTTAGAAGTGTTAGTGCCTCTCAAACGACACTTTATTCATATTTTATAGTTGCTGTCTGTATCATTTGTTTTGCATCCTTTACTCTGAATGATTTCATATATCTTCCCAACATATCTCTGAATTGCTCTTAATGTGTTAATATTATTGCATTGCATTGATATACCTTACTTTGTCCAGGAAAATTCACAATTGTTTGACATGTATTTTGTTTCTAGCTTTGTTTTATATCATAAATAGTGCTGCTATCAACATTTTTGTACATATAGTTCTTGTCTTGCTGTCAATAATCTGCTTGGAATATGGTTCCAGTATTGGAATCACTGTGTCAAAGGGTATGAGCAATTTAATTTAGTAGCTTTTATTGATTTCCAGAAGAGTTGTAATAATTCAGCTTTGCCAGCAGTGAATCAGCTTGCCATAGCCTCAGCAAATTATTTTCCCATTTTGTGCATATTTGCGAACTTGAAGGGTATTTGGTACTACCTCACAGTTCCTTTAACTTGCATTGCTATGCTTATTAATGATGATGAACATTTTTCCAGGTAGTTATTAATAGTGTACATTTTGTCCAACTGAAACCTCTTTTTTATTTCCTTTCTCTCTCTTCTAGTGGGAAATGGTCATAGATGATATACATTTATGTAAATTCCCTATAGATTTTGAATGACTTGTTTTTATCAAAAATGTTTAAAAGTTTTTTTTTTTCCTAATCTACCTATCTGGCTAGCTATCTATAAAACAATTCTATGTGAATTATTTTGTGTCTGTGACAAAGTTGATTTTTTAAAAGTTTTAAAAGGAAAGTGGGGGAACAAAGCAAGTGAACAAAACTTGCCAACACATTGACATCTGATAGTACATGCTAATTTCTTATCTAGAGTCCCTCTCTTCAATGAAGGGAGAGAGACAGATTTTCTCAAATCTTCTCTGGGGCCAAATTCAGGCACTATAATTATACTGCTTTTAGTTTCCTCTGTTGGTATGGTTATTTCAGTTTACATTGGTAGAGTTATTATGTATTTTTAAAGTTAATTTTGATTCCATTACTCTGAATCAGTTGTAATGTTTTGTTTTCTTAGTCATTATGTCCTATATTCTCATTTTATTGAATAGCTTGATGAAATCACATTAGCAGTAATGAATGTTAGGCTTGTATTTTCTTCCTTTGTTGTAACAAATCAGGCACATGCACAGAGTTCATCTGAGAGAATCTCCTCACTTGGAGGATGTGGAGGATTATGCTTCTGAAAGAGTCATGATGGCATTTTCAAATAAAACTAAAGTGCCTTGGAGACACTATGGAACATGAGTTAATATTCTGTAACTGATATGGACACATAAAAATAGACTTCAGATTTTTATTTTTTGCTTCACTGTTTGTTCTTTTTTATTTTAGTTGAGGGAAGTTAATCTAAAGATTCTGACCTTGTGAGTTTTGAAACATCAGGAAAGTGAGCTTTTGGGAGTATCTAAATCATGCTGAGTTTTGCAGCCAGCTCAGCATCAAGGCCCCAACAAACAAAAGAGTAATGTTCAGGGCCCAGCCCAGTGTTACATAAAAAGAGGAATTACCTGGCAGTCATGCTACACATCTGTACGTGAACTTCAGGAGATGAATTCTATGAATAAATTATACTAAGAGTGAGCCTGCTGTCCCCAGAGACTGAAGTGGTATAAGGGAAAATGTACCCTTGAAGCACTGAGGGGTCAAATGTCTGTACTTTTGTTCTTCCTATATCTTTCCTATCTTTAAATACCCTTTATAAAAACTAAATGGTATTAATTGGTTAAGTGGAACTGAAGAGTTAGGCACTGACACCAAAGAGTGGGGGACATAACTGGGGAGGACTCAAGCCAAAAGCATTAGAGAAAACACCCCCAAAGCTCAATTCTTAGGCTATTCCTCTCACTGAAGCTCTTGATTGATTTACAGGGAATTACCAAATTTAGTCAATAAAATATTCATTCATCTCTTCAATCTTTCTCTTTTCCTTACTTCTTCATTCTCTTAAATCCTTACTCCTCCCAAGATGATCCTTCCTTAGTTTTTCTTTTACTCCCTAATTCAATGGATTATTTTAATAAGAGACTATAAAGGAGAACATTTATGTAATTGCTTAATCTTTTCTGTCAATTGCAGTCACTTATATTTCTTGTGTTTGTTTAACATCATAACAAAAATATTCTGTTCACCTGTTTTTGCTTGATTGTTTTATTTTTTTTTCTTTCTTCTTCTGTAATACCTCAAATGTCTGTCCTTTGTTGAATGTACATTATTTTTAAATTGATGATCAGGCTCAGTATTGCGGGATATTATTTTCAGTTGCAACTTGTGTTGTTTTTGCTTTCTGGAATATATCTATTTTTGCCCTGATTTCTCATGATAGCAAAAAATCCAGACTCATCCAAATTGTTTTTACCTCATATTTGAAAGGACATGGCTCTTGCAATTTCCCTGAATTTCCATTTTTTTCTTAGATTTTACACTGTTTACAAAATGTGTTCCTTGTTAATGAAATTGGTCATGTGACCAATAGAATGAGGACTAGAAAATTTCTCCAATTTTCATGATTTCTTAGACCTCCCCAAAATATTTACAAGACATAAAGCAATAAAACAATTTCAGTTGTCTCCATGTTCTAAGTCACCAAGATATAAAAATCCAATGAACTAACAGCACTGAATTTTAATCCCTAATACCTAATGTGTTCCCTCTTAACTCCCTCTCCTACCGCCCAACATACTCAGTAGGACTGCACAAAGAACTCATGGATTTGCAGGAGAACTTAACTCTACCTGTCTTCCCTCCACCCAGAACTGTGGAAAATTTAAAGGTATACTACAGAGGGTCAGTACAGGGATCTAAGGAAAAGAAGAACCTGAGTGGGAGACTCCCGAGTGCGTGTCTGGGTGGCACTCCACTTAGACTGAGGGAAAATGACCCCCATCAGAAAGTATCTTAAAGCAAGGAAGGACGCCAGTGAAACTTGATTTGTATAACATAGGAGGAGGCTGAGAGGGCTTTGAAGTCCAACTCAGAAGGAAATCACAATTAAAGAGGATTAATAAGAAAGTGATCAATAGAGGAATATAAGGGGAAAAAGAAAGACTGAAATTACCAAAAATCTAAGGAGGAAAAAAAATACTGCTAAAGACTTTAAACATTAACAGATAAACAAACAGGGAAAATATTAATAACAGATGGGTATATGACCTTTAAATCATCTAAATGAGCACAGCTACCTATGAATCAATATTGCAAAATTAATTTAATAAATCAATATCTGATGGAGCTGAAAATACTGTTTTTTCCCATGAAATTTATATAGTATATTCCATCACATTTCAAGTTTTACTTCTTGTAGCAATATGTGGATTTTATCCATCAATACTTCCATATATTCTGTACAACTTTGCCTTATTATTTTATACATTGTATTTAGATTTTTTAAAACATTGTCATATTCTTCTGTGGTAAGTTCTTAAGTTCTTAAGAAACAACTGTTGGCACAGAGGAAGAAGCACTGTATTAAGGAAGAAGTAGGTTCAAATATGACTTCAGACACTCACTGGATGTGTGACTCTGGACAAGTCACTTAAATTTGTTTGCCTCAGTTTCTTCAACCTTAAAATGAGAATAATAATGGAGTTGTTGTAAGGGTCAAACTAAATGATATTTGTAAAAAACACAGCATAGTGCTTGGCACATAATTGTTGTTCAGTCATTTCAGTCATGTCTGACTCTTCATTCCCCATTTAGGATTTTCTTGGCAAAGATACTGGAGTAGTTTGCCATTTCCTTCTCTAGTTTATTTTAAGATGAGGAAACTGAGGCAAAGAGGGTGAAGTGACTTGTCCAGAGTCACACAGCCATAAGTGTCGGAGGTCAGATTTGAACTCATGAAGAGGAGTCTTCCTGACCACAGGCTTGATTCTATCTGTTGAATCATCTAGCACCCCACTCCCCATATACACACAGATTCCTACAGACTCATCTATTAATCTAAAAATAAACCATGTCTAAATTTGGATAACATCTTAAGTCTTCACTATTATTTATCTATTAGCAATGAATTGAACTATATTAAAAAAAAACTATTAAAAAAATCTTACTACCAGGAACTTTGTCCAGTACTTCTATTACTTTTAATCATCAACAACAAACACCAACCTCATCAAAACCTTTGTTTCACAAGTACCTTCTAATGACTTCATTATTTTGTTTAGTGGACTAAGCTGCAAGTCAGAGGCGGTGTTTTAATCTATACTATAAATAAACCTCTTTCAAAGTAGGGCATCAACATTTAATTAGTTTTGAATGGCTCTAAATGGTTATGGTTGTGCACAGTAAGTTTAAAAATGAATAGTTTTCTTCAGCCTAACATATATAGAACTATTTCTATGCTGCATAACTAAACTCTCGACTTTGAATGCAAAAGCTTTATTCAGAAATTTATTTTTATCAAGAAAAACAAAGCTTTCCAATCATTACAGATGCCACAGAAAGGAATGTCACTTCCATATGTTTTTAAAAGTGCAATGTCAAATATATCAAAGCTATTAAATATTTCCAAGATTCAGCAATTCCACTGGCATTTAAAGTATTGCTCAATTTTGTTCCAACCTGTCTTTGTTCCTCCTCATTCTATGTCCCAGCCAAACTGATCTACTTGTCTACTTGCTATTTCCCACACATGCTATTCTATCTCAAATGTGTGACTTTTTAGAGACTGTCCACCTTGCCTGGAAGATTATCAAACACTTATTACATTCATTTCTTGGGATCCTAAGCTCCCTCTAAAACTCAATTTAAGAGCTATGTCCTACAAAAAATAATTCCTCATTATTTCAGTTGTGAGCACCTGATCCTGAAATTACATTTATTTGTATTTATTTATATATGCGTATCCCAATTGAATTGCCTATTTTAAAGTGAAATTCCCAGAACCATCTCAACCTCAATATGTCTAAACCTGAACTTATATACTCTCATTTCCAGCACTCCCCTATTCAAAACTTGCCTATTTCTTTCAAAGATATCATCATTCTTCCAGTCTGCCAGATGTGTAACCTCAGCATTATCCTTCACTCTTTACCCACCTTTCCCTCTACACATCCAAATCAGTTGCCAAATCTTGTTTATATTTTTTGTTTTTCCTATGACCACATTTCTCACATCACACACACACACACACACACACACACACACACACACACACACACAGAGCTATCATCTTGGTTCCCTCATTGTTTCTTACCTAGATTATTATAACAGTCTCTTTTTTTTTAATTTTAGGCAATTGGGGTTAAGTGACTTGCCCAGGGTCACACAACTAGCAAGTGTCAAGTTTTTGGTCTGAGACCAGATTTAAACTTAGTTACTCCTGACTTCAGGGCTGGTGCTCTATCCACTGAGCCACCTTTAACAGTCTCTTAATTCAACCTCCCTCAAGTCTTTCACTACTCCAGTCTATTGTGTGGTTTTCCTTTTAGTATAGACCTTATTATGTCATTCCTCTATTGAATCAATTCCAGTGACTTCCTATTGCCTCTAAGATACAAATATAAATTTTTTGTTTATTGCTCTTTGCAACCTAATCCTAATTTATCTTTCAACTTCAATGGGCATTACTAAGTTTTGCATACTCTGTAAACTAGTCTTTGTATTCTTCATATAGGACTTTCTATCTCCTATCTCTGTGTTTTTGTACTAGTCATCCCACATGCCTAGAAAGAACCTTCTCCTTCCCTTAACATCAAAGAGTCCCTCTTAGTAAGAAGCAGAGCAGACAACGATTTTTTTTTCAAGAGGTCTTTCCTGATCCTTCCAACTGTTATTGCCCTTCCTTTAAACTAACTTGTATTTGGCTGCATTCCATGCATTTGCATATATTCACCATATTTTTCTATATGAGCTGGTTGTCTTACCTATCTGAAAAGGTTTCATACAAGTAGAGAATGTTTTATTCTTCATAACTGTATACACAACTCCAGCAACAAGATTGGTGTCACATAATAGGTTCTTAAATGCTTGTGGATTGATTGAAAATATGCATTTAATCAATGCTGGAGGAATTTAATTGGAGAGAGTATATACTCCTGAATTCTTATACATGATATACCATGCAATACTTAACAATGCTTTATGCATAATAAGTCTTAACTGTAGACTTCAAGCTAATGGGTTATATAAACTTTAAGCTTATGGGTTAAAGCTGCATTAAGACTTTTGGGCCATTCTGCATCTTCTTATTTGTTATATTTCTTCCATTGAACAAAATAAATGCAGTGTAGAAGATAAATCAACTTATGAAAATCATGGCAAATATGACAGTGACATATGTGCTAATGGTAAAGACCATTCACTAAAGTTGTAAAAACTACAATAAATCTTTAAAGGAGAAATACCTCTGAACCAAAGGCACATACCAAGTCTTCAAACTCAGTCAATACTTAAAATTCTTTAGTTCATATCTCACTATGCAGTGTATCCATTCTATCTCTTCTCCATTTCCTCAACAAAATAAAAATAAGGTTTAATTATCTTTGCAAATAGTTTTTCTTTTGTTATCCAGAGGAAAATAATGCTATTTGTGACTTACTCAACTTCCTCCCAAACTTACAAAAAGTATTTTATATCTTTTTTTAAATGTTTAATATAGCAATTTTGCACTGTCATAGTCCAAGATAAATTTTAAGAACTTATGTTGTTAGTGTGAAATCCATTTCAAACAAATCTAAAAGGGCTGACATTTCTGCATTGGATGTTTCCATTTTCTTGCTGGTAGGGAAAATAGCTAGTGGCAGGGTGTTATGCTTTCCTGAAGAAAAAGTAAACATGTCCTGTAAGTTCAATACTAAATGAGTGAAGAGTTATTGTAAAGGAAGATGGAATATTTGTTGTTGTATTTTCCTTTAAATAAAAGTATGTGATGCCTGTTAACCTCACTGATAGCTTAGGAATTAGAATGAGGACCAGACCTCTAACTTCCTTGATAGAGGGAAGTCTCAGATGAGAAGATTTCTTCTATGAATACAGGTCATCACTTTCTCTGAAATGTATAATCATAGAGTTTCCTAGAGCACTGGGAAGTTAAGTGATTTACCCATGGTCACACAGCCAGTTTGTGTCAGAGGAGGGACATAAACCCAGGCCTTCCTGTCTGGTAAAACTATCTCTCTATGCACTATACTACATTTACAAAATGCTTAATAGTTCCACAGTATTTTTATGTATACTGCTGATTTTTGTGAAAGTTAGAGAGGGATGAAAAGCTATGTTTGATGTCAGGAAAACTTGGTTCCAAGTTATTACTCTGAAACATATCTTATGTCAGACACATGATAGATGTGACACATGACACATTACACATGAACACGAGAAAATCACTTGACCTATCTGTGCTTCCAGAAGCTCAAAAAGATGTGTTACCTATGCACTGCTGGTTTGCATCAATGAAGCAGATTGTCTTACTTGGAATTCCCCATGCCACCAAAATATTTCTCCTTTTCCCATCCCCCTAAAAATCTGGTTTGATTTTCCAAGTCCAACAAGTTGGTTAGGGACACGTAAGGAAATTTTAGACAGCTAAGGATTTTCCTTAATCATGGCCATATTTTCTTAACAGATATAGAGCTAGAAGGGACCTCAGAGGCCATCTTAGTCAACTCATTCATTTTATTCAGGATGAAACTGAAAAACAGAAAGTTAAGTGACTTTCTAAAGGTCACACATCTAGCAAGTAATTTAGATTCTAGTTTCTAGGCAAATCTCAAATAAAACTTCTCTCATGCCACCCCACTTTTTAGCATCTATCCACTTCTGTCTCACCATATCCTAATGTCCCATTATATGTGACTTTTAGAATAGCAAGTATGATGTTATTGGATCATTCATTTTGTTCCTTTTGTTTTTGTTTCTTCATTCGTTTGTTTTCTTAGTGAATTGACCAAAAACTTAAGTCAATTACCAGGTTTTTTTTTGTCAGATACTCTCACTATGTTTTTTTGTAGAAACTAAGTTGACACAATGTGTGTATATATATGTGTATATATATATATATATATATATACACACACACACACATACACACACACACACACATATATACATAATTATATAATTTTAGGGGGCTAGGCAATGTGGTTAAGTGATTTGCCCAGGGTCACACAGCTAGTAAGTGTTATGTATCTAAGGCCACATTTGAACTGAGGTCCTCCTGACTTCAGGGCCAGTGTTCTATCCATTGCACCACCTAGCTGCCCTCCACTGTACCACCTAGCTGCCCAAGTTGACACAATATAAAAGCACAAAATTTAGACTCTGAATATTTCTGGGTTCAAATCTCAGCTCTGTATTTTATGATTTATGCAAATTGAAGGCAAATCACCTCACCTCTCTTACCTTCAGCTTCAGCATATGTAAAATGAGGGGACATTAATTAGATGACCACTAGATTCCTTCCAGCTCTACATCTATGATTTTATGAAATAAAATAAAATTGGAGTGAACAAGTTGAGTAAATTATTGACGAGGCTGTTATTATTATTAGAATTATTTTATTAATTTAGCCAATTTATAAGTCTGGTCAAATGTTTTAGATTCCCCAGAGAAGATATTTTTAAGATAAATAAAAAAATATAGAAGTTAATCTATTTGTAAATGAAACTGGAAAGAGGGCAAAAAATAGGGGAGGAATGGATTTGCTATCACTTTGTTAATGATTTATTCCCATAATCAGTAACATTGGGAACACTTTGATTTAAATTCTAATCCCTCATAACACAGTGTGGGAATGAAGTTAGTAAAAGTAGTTAGAACAGAGCAAGTGTACAGGAAATCTGTGGTGGAGTTGACAATTTTGAAATGAGGTAGGGATGATCTTATAAGCTTTCTAAGGAATAGGAATGTATTCAAACAGTGTGACCAAAAATACAAATAGTATTTTTAGTAAAAAAAAAAAATAAGAATTTCAAGCAAGTGTCATGATTTCTAAATATAATTATGGATGATCTAAATGGGTGTTGGGAGATTCATGTTGGGAGTATACAAGGTATAGCTGATCAGCAGTCAGCTGATCCTTCACCTGGAAGATGGTCATTTGCCAGAGAGGCAATGTGGCTTCAGAAAGGGCCAAGGAACAGTCAACATTGTGTTTGCTGCCCAACAACTCCAGGAGAAATGCAAAGAACAGAACACAGGTTTGTACACAATATTCATCAATTTGACTAAGATCTTTGATACTATCAGCTGTGAGGGCTTGTAGAAGATCATGACAAAATTTGGCTGTCCAAAGCAGTTCATCAGTATTGTACACTAGTTAAACAAGGGCTGGCATGACCAGACAATGATTTCACTCTTTCACATTCACCAATGGAGTGACACAGGGATGTGTGCTTGTTTCCATATGTTTTAGCATATATTTTCCACGGTGTTGTCAGATGCCTTCAAAGAATACTAAAATGGCATCAAGGTCAGCTACCACACAGATGGTAAACTATTTAACTTGAAAAGACTACAAGCCAAGACCAAAGCAATGAGAGAGTTGGTATGTGACTTTTTGTTCGCAGATGATTGTGCACTCAATGCAGCCTTTTAGGGTGAGATGCAACAGAGTATGGATCATTTCTCTGCCACATGTGATAATTTTGGCCTGACAATTAACACCAGGAAAATAGAGGTTCTCATCAGCTAGCACCACACCATCTATCTTGGAAGCACTGTTCACAGTAAATGGAGAAATTCTGAACGCTATGGATAAGTTTACTTACCTTGGCTTTCCAGGGATGTCCACAAAGATGATAAGGTTAATGTAGGCTTTTCCAGCACCAGTTCAACATTTGGGAGGCTCCAAAAAACATGTGGGAGAGAAGAAGTAGACTGTATACCAAACTAAATGTCTACAGAGCATCACGCTATCTTCATTGTTGTGTGCCTATGAAACCTGGACAATCTTCCAGCACCACAGAAGAAAACTGAACTGCTTCCATTTGAATTGTTTTAGGAAGATTTTGAAAATTCCCTGGCAAGATAAAGTACCTGAGGTTGAGCTCCTCTCTAAAGCTGAAATGCAAGGCATTCAAACTCTACTGCAGAGAGCACAACTCCAATGGTTTGACCATATAGCCTGAATAGCAGATACACGATTACCAAAAATACTATTTTACAGAGAACTCCTAGAAGATAGAAAAGATGATACTAGTAGGAAGGAGAAAGACTGAAAAGTAATTTTAGAGCACAAAACATTTCAGGGAAAGTTAGAACTGAGTGGGGTATTACAGTGAGGAGTATTAAACAATACTCTTGGGCAGGTTTCTCACCCCTGCTTGCGGATACTAGGCAATTGGAAAGTGACAGTAATAGGAAATTGGATGTGAGACAAGAATTCAATGCCTTAAGTCAGTCTACACTGTGATTGCTCTAATGTCTGTACATATACATATATATGTACATGTGTGTATAAATGTATATGTAAGAATATATTGTGTACATATGTATATGCATGTGTATGTATATACCCACATATACATAATATATAAAGAACTAGCTTCAAAACCAGGATCATCTTTTTTTTTTTTTTCCACAGTCATCTTAAAAGGCATGTAACTTCTGGGAAGTCCACCTCTGTGCTTAGTTGCGCCAAGTTAAAGGAAGGGCAGAGTTCGCATTTGTTTTCAGGGAGTTGTTTTTTTTTTTTTTTCCAACCTGTCAACTTTACTTCTCCTTGAGTTAAAAAGTTCTTCTCCTTTAGTCTATGGGCCACAGTTAGTATAAATTTATTCAATCGGAATTAGTGCTTGAGATCCTAACAGAAATTCTTCTTCCTCCATGTGTCTACTATACTGAAACTTAATCTCATGTTTTAGCATAATTTACCTAGCACATAAAAACAAGAAGAGCAATGTGTTAATATATAATCAAACAAATATTGCCAAGAAAAAAAAGAAAAATGAATATGGCAAAATTAAAAAAAGACAAGATATTTCAAAAGAAGAGATAGCAAAAGACATCCACTCCACTGCTTTGCAGAGGTGGAGGTGTTGTACATAGCACATATTATCAGATGTTTTTGATGTATTTTTTGGTTAAGCTTATTTTTTCTCTTCTTTTTCTCTTCCCTTAAAAGTTTTATGTTATATGGGATGGCTCTATAGAAGAAGGATAAGAATGAGACACTTGGGGAAACTGGTGATTAAAAAACACATCAAAATATTATTTAAAAATTTTATTGTGATCAATTATCAAATAAAAAATGAAGTGCACCACAACAATTCGCCTCCATTAATTTCAGGTAGTGTGGCAAGTGGAATTTAGAATTTCCATAAGCCAAGTAAGTAGATTGTCCTGAAGAAAGTGTTTGTGCTGTTTCCTATTCATAGACATATATCATATTATGTTATATAGAAATTGATTCATTATACATATATATATGTATGTATTAGAATGAATAAATTGATTAATAATTATATGAATATACAACATATGATATAATTTTATATAATCCATTAATTTATTCATTGAATATGGTGTATTCATTAATTCATTCAACAAATTAATTACAGAAAAACCACAGCTATTAAAAGTGTGAAGTAGTATAAGTTATGAATTGCCTCCCTGAGAGTTTGGAATCTACTTGGGGGAGACATGAACTCTAGAAAGTTAAAGAAAATAAATACCAAATTCTCTTAATTTTCACTGAACCCTGATTACACTTGATTTCATGCCATGGTAGGAATGGTGGAGAGGCATTGGTGAGCAAGGAAAAAGATACTAGTTCTAGAATGAGAGGACCTTAAGTCAAGTCTCAACTCTGATGCTTACTGTTTGCATTATTTAATTTCCCCAGGCTCAATTTCCTCATCTGTAAAGTGAGAAGTTTTGACTAGTTGGCCCTTAAGGTCTCTTCAAGTTGTGGATCAAAATTTCTATGTCTTTTGTTGAGATAGATAGGTAGATAGATAAATAGATAGATAGATAGATAGATAGATAGATAGATAGATAGATAGATCAATACAGATATTTATAGATATAAATATAAATATGGTCATAGGTACATGTATATGTGTATGTATGCATGTATGTATGCATGTATGTATGTATGAATGTATGTGGTGGTGTGTGCATCTATATAAAAACAAATATATATATATATATTTTTTATAGATTCAGAATATTATTTTATTTCATAATTAATTCATTACCTCAATCACAATATCTGAAATAAAAGTGAACAACACTGTAACAATTAGATAACAAACTAAAATATGGGTTGTCATAATAAAATTATTTTTATATAGATACTATATTACAAAGGATTTTAGGTAATTTTTTCCCTTCTTATACTAGCAATACCTGTCAATTGCAGGTTTAAAAATAATATACATTTCATATAAAATATATACATTAAACATTTTCCAAATATAGTTCATTTGTAATAATAATAATGTTTGTTGTTTAGTCATTTTCAGTTGTGTCCTACTCTTCATGACGCCTTTTGGTGATTTCCTTGGCAAAGATACTAGATTTACCATTTCCTTATTTAGCTTGTTTTACAGATAAGGAAACTAAGGTAAACTAAGTGACTAGATCATAGTCTCACAGTGAATATGTCTGAGGTCAGGTATTCCTGACTCCAAGCCTGACACTCTATCCATTGTACCACCTATCTGCCCTCATCATCATCATAATCCTCCTCCTTCTGCTCCTCCTCTTCATCATCGTCATCATCATAATCACCATCATCATCATCATCATTGCTAACATATATAGACTGTATACCATGTGTTAAGCACTGTTCTAAGTGCTTTATAATTGTTATCTCATTTGATCTACTTTCAGCCAAACTGTTTTCAAGTTTTCATAGCAATTTTTGTCAAATAGTGATTTTTTCTTGGAAAACCTTGGATCGTTGAGTTAATCAAACACTGTTATTATAGTCATTTACCACTGGGTATTGTGTACCTAATCTATTCCACTGATCTACCATTCTTAGCCAGTGTCAGATTGGTGCAATTAGCACTGCTTGGTGGAAAAAAAAAGTTTGAAATCTGTTACTTCTAAGGGAACTTCCTTTGTTTCTTAAAAAAAAATGATTCCTTTGATGTTCCTGACCTTTTGTTCTTTGAGATTAATTTTGTTATTTTTTCTAGCCCTATTAAATAATTTGGGTAATTTGAATGGTATGGCACTGAATAAGTAAATTAATTTGTTTAGAATTGTCATTTTTAGTATATTAGGTGGGCCAACTCAACCCATAAATAATTAATATTTCTCTAATTGTTAGATCTGATTTTATTTACGTGAAAAATATTTTATAATTGTGTTTACATGGTTCCCAGGTTTGTCTTGGCAGGTAGACTTCTGAATATTTTATATTCTCTGTAGTTATTTTAAATGGAATTTTAATTTCTATCTTTTGGTGCTGGACTTTGTTGGCAATATATAGAAATGCTGATCATTCCATGCCCAATTCATTGACCCTTTTTTTTTCTATTTCATTGCTATAAGCATTTAGAAATACAAATTTTCCCAAAAATTCTGGCATGTTGCCTCTTTGTCATTCTCTTCAGTGAAATTACTTACCGTTTCTCTGGTTTGTTCTTTAACTGACTCATTCTTTAGGATTCAATTATTTAGTTTCCAATTAATCTTAATCTATATTTCTACAGGCATTTAATTTTATTGTGTTATTGTCTGAAAAGTATTGATTTAATATTTCTGGTTTTCTGCATTTTGTTGCAAGGTTTTTATGCCTTAATACAAGGTCAGCTTCTGTGAAGATGTCATGTACAGGTGAGGGGGGAAAAGTATACTTCTTTCTGTTTCTATTCACTTTTCTTCAGAGGTTTAACATATCTGACATCATCATCATCTTCAGCAGCAGCAGCTTCAGAAGCAGCATAATTTTGGATACTCATTTTTAATCTATTCTGCTATCTATCTTCATTTTATGGGTGAGTTCATCCCATTTATATTATGATTAGTAAATGTGCATTTCCTTTCATCTTATTTTTCTCTGCTTATACTTTTCTCTTTCTCATTTTCTGTTGTCCTTCTCCAAAGTCTGTTTTGCTTCTGATCACTAAATCCCTTAATCTGTCCTCCCCTTTATCAGCTCCCCTCCCCTTCTGTTACCCCTCATTATCTCTTACCTCCCTATAGGGTAAGATAGATTTCTATACACAACAGAATGTGTATGAGATTCCCTCCTTTGACCAATTCCAAAGTTCAAATCTTGTCCATGACACCCAATCTTCTCCTTCACTATAAAAGGTCTTCCTTTCACTTATCTTTTATGTGAGATAATTTTCCCATTCTTCCTCTCCCTTCCTCTTTCTCCCAGTGCTTTTCTTTTCTACCCTTTAATTTTACTTTTTTTTAAATCATTTCATCATCAACTCAGACTTTGTGTCCTCTGTCTACATACATCCTTTCTAACTGTCCTAATAATGATAAAGTTCTTAGGAGTTACAATTATCATCTTCCTCTATAGGAATGTAAACATTTAACCAAATTGATTCCCTTATGCTTTCTCTTTCATGTTTACCTTTTTATGCTTCTCTTGAGTCTTTTTATTTGAACTTCAAATTTTCTATTCAGCTCTGGTTTTTTCAACAGGAATGCTTGAAAGTCTTCTATTTCTTTAAATATTCATTTTTCTCTTGAAAGATTATACTTAATTTTGCTGGGTAGGTTATTCTTGGTTGTAATCCTAACTCCTTTGCCTTCTGGAATATCATATTCCAAACCTTTAATGTAGAAGCTCCAAAATCTTGTGTAATTTTGATTGTGGCTCCATTATATTTGATTTTTTTTCTTTCTGGCTGCTTATAGTATTTTCTTCTTGGCCTGCGGGCTCTGGAATTTGGCTATAATATTCCTGGGAGTTCTCATTTTGGGATCTCTGTCAGGAGGTGATTGGTTGATTCTTTCAATTTCTATTTTACCCTCTGGTTCTAGGAAATAAGGGCAGGTTTTTTTTGATAACTTCTTGTAATATGATGTCTACTTTCTTTTTTTATTGTTCATGGCTTTTTGTCCAATAATTCTTAAATTATTTCTGCTTGATGGATTTTCCTAGTCAGTTGTTTTTCTAATAAGACATTTCACATTTCCTTCTATTATTTTCATTCTTTTGATTTTGTTTGATTTTATTTTTTTTTGGTGTCTCATGGAATCATTACTCTATTTTCCCCCAATTCAGAGTTTTAAGAATTACTTTCTTCAGTGAGTTTTTGTACCTCTTTTTCCATTTGGCCAATTCTACTTTTTAAGGCATTCTCTCTTCAGCAGATTTTTGTGCTTCTTTTGTCAAGCTTTTGACTTTCTTTTCATAATTTTCTTGAATCAATTATTTCTTTTCCCATTTTTTACTCTAATTCTCTTATTTGATTTTAAAAATCCTTTGTGAGTTCTTAGGAATTCTTGTTGTGTTATGTCCAATTCACATTTTTCTTTGAGGCTTTTCTTGTAGCTGCTTTGATGTTATTGTCTTCTTATGTGTTTATGTCTTGATCTTCCCTATCACCATAGTAGCTTATTATTATTAGGTTCTTTTTGTTGTTGTTTTCTCATTTTTCAAGCCCATTTCTTGAGTTTTAACTCTGTGTTAAAGTTGTGCCCTGCTTCTTAGGTACGGGGTTCACTGTCTCAAGCTTCAGGCCTTTCTTGCTGCTGTTTACAAAACTAGCTCTGGAGGTGGGTGGGTGGGTTGGGGTTCTTATAGGTTTGAAGTATGTCCAAGATTATATGATCTAAGGAGAGGAATAATGACTATTTTCCTGGTCTATGGTCTGGTCTTTACCCAGGAAGAGACCTTGTTCCCCTGTACATACCAATGCTAGCACTCCACTTGACCCTGGGACTATGACCAGATTTCCCACTCTTCAACTACAATTGCTAGTTTTCCCCTCAGTCTTGAATTAACTTAACAGGCTCCTTTCTCCCTTGTAAGTGATAACAAGCACCTCACTCCACCCTGGAATCACAAAATCATTGTTTGCTTTTCTGTGGCCTGGGACCCAGAACTGAGTATGAGCAATGAAACAGGATCCTGAAACCAGTACCAGCAAAGTGTCCCCTGCAATCTTTTTTTTCCTACCAATTGTCCAACCTCCCCCACATTGTCCATGGGTTGAGAGCTCTTGAAACTGCTGCTACAGTCAGTGCAACCACCTATAAGGTAGGGTCTGAGCTGCCTGTGCTGTGTTCCCAAGGTCCACCACTACCCTGTTGACAAAGACATTTCCTATCAACCTTGAAAGTTGTCTTGGGCTGTAAAATTGTTTCACTCAAACTTTTCTTGGTTGTGCTCCTCCAGAATTCAATTTGAGCCATTATTTTACTTTTTTTGCAGGGGAATTTGGGAGGGCTTGGCTGAGTGTCTTTCTACTCTGCCATCCTGGCTCTGTCTCTCTGTTTGCATGTTATTTTGAATGAGCCAATCTTGATTGTTATTTTTCAGGGTAAACAATCCTAAAATGTAACACCAGACAAATTACCAGTTTCATTTTTCAAAGTAAGATGAGAATTCAGTGACTAATTGACACAAGGGCTCATAAATGCTGAATCTCTATTGGTCACAGTTTCCCTGATTCATGTTTTCTTCCTCTTCTGAGGTTTTCAAATCCTCTTTGAATGACTCTGAAATGGAGCTCTGACCAATGCATAACTGTGGCTAATAAACAAACTGCTGAATTTCTCAAAGGTTATTTTTACAACTTCTCTGGAGATAAAATGGTTATAAAAATGTGTAGAAGTCCTTGCAAAGGTGGAGCTATAAAAAATATAGGCATTATCATCAAAAAATAGTCCACAAAATCTTCACCTTGAGTGTTAAGCATTGCTTTAACATAACAGGCACCAAAGAATGATTTATGTGCTGAAAAACCTGATTATAGATGAAGACAGGATGTGCAGAAATTCTACTCTTATATAAGCAGCAAAGAATCACATAGCTCCTAATAATTCCTGTTCTACAATGAATTGAATAAAAATTTCTGACTGAAACATTTTAAGCCAGTCATTTTAGAAAGATAAGGCTGCAGTTTGGTAAAGAGGGAAACCACTGAACACCTTATAAAATAATAAAAGATTGAAAATTGGCCTGTATGGATGGAATTAATGGTGTTGTTGCACACAGGAAAATCTCTTCTTGAATTACGCTTTATTAAAAAAAATCACTTGAGTGTTAGCACCACTGTCTTTGGCAGTTGTTCCTACACAACTACATTTGATTAATCCTCTAATATGCTAATTGACAAGACCAATTATTTGAACAAATGGAGTTTCATTTATACTTATCATCAGTGATACAATGCTGTTATTGATTCTAATACATTAAGATTTAGTATCACATGGTCTATTTCTAAAATTTGTTCATAATAGACTACCTTTTAGAATATTTAGAATATTTTCTATGTTAACAATGGACTGTTGAAGAAATCATTTAAATGTATATGGGAATATATACACACATGCACACATTCATACATATTTACACACATATATACACATTTATATATAGGCACAAATACATATATATACACACATATGATATACATATATGCACATAAACACACATTTGCAGATAAATTTACTAATATAATCTTTTAGGTATTCTAAAATCATTTTTCCCCAAATAGGCAAATTCTAGTTTATAAAATCTTCTGTGCTAGAAAGATTTCAAGTATGATCATAGCAACAGACCCAATTTAGGTAATAATGTGTGGCTCTTAAATTAGCTATTCAGGAAATAAATTTAGAACTATGCCCCAAAAGTTACTAAACTGTCCATACTATTCTACCTAATGACACACTCCAAAAAGATAAAGGAAAGAGAAGAAAGATCCTTACATGCAAAAAGCAAAAACAGAAACAAAGTTTTTGTAGGAGTAAAGAACTAGAAACTAAGTGAATAATAACTGATTGGAGAATGGTTTGCTCATATACTTTGAAAATGTATCCATTACGGAATCAATTTTACCATATTTCACAGCATAATCATAGCAGATTTTATGCCAAAAATTTTTAAAGGTGGGGTGTGACCTTTATGTGGAGCTTTTATAAAAAAAATTTGCCAGTATTACTTAAAATCATTTATTACTAACCAGTATTTGGTGCAATATTAGGATGCACAGAATACTCATAAATATATGTTAAAATTGAATACTAACAGTACAATTGCAGTGAGAATTCTAGGCGCATGACTTGAAATGCTTGAGATAAATTTGTATCCATATGCTACTGGTGAATACATTGCTGTAAGTGGCTTAACACACAGAATTATATCATGTGATGATTATGTGATGAAAGATTGTAAACCAATTTTTGGATTGAAAAAAGTGTGTGACAACTGTGCTGGTGATGATTATGCAGCAAAACACCACTATGGTGGTGATGATTATGCAGCAAAACAAGGTATTCTTATAATTTTGAATCAATTCCTTATATAGCTTGGAAATGAGAAACTTTTGTTTCAGAAAATTTTGCTGCAGGAAACATTTTTTTAAAACATCTGCAAAGATTAATTACTGTGAGAATAATTTCAAATCAAGTGTGTATAGTCAAATTGCTTATTTACTAGAGCAAAAGACAAAATTAATTTCAATCTAGAAGCAAGAATTCAAAATGAAATGAAGATACTATATGCAAAGAAAAAAAATACATCCTGAAATTTTTAATGGATTGTTGATGCTGAAAAATTAGAGATAGGCAAAAGAACATGCATTGATATAATCTATAGTCACTTCCTAAGGAAAGATTAACCAATGAAAATCAGTCATCTCAGTATACAGGCTAAAACATCCTAGAAAACCATGGCTGTCAGTTAATAAAAACAAAAAAAGAAAACCACAAAACAAAAAACAAAAATTTTCATTTCTTTGCCAAGTGGAAAGATTGAATATCTCGATGTTGTTTGATCCTTTAAATTCATTTGTAATGCTTTATGAAAGATGATTGTTGATCATATTTTACTCTGCTAATTATTTGATTTTACATTATATCTAGATTTTTTAAAATAATTTAATCATCAATAATCACAAATATTTTAATATACAAAAATGTATAAAGAACTGCAAGATTTAATTATGCTTTATTTCTTTAAATAAGCCTAATTATACCTACTCCAATAATGTAATAATAAGATTGCTATATTTACTTGTCTCATTTTGCACCATTTTGTTTTCTTCTATGCAAACAAACAAAAGTATATTTTACTAAACCAGTCAACATTTAGTCACAGCTGAGATTGCATCACTCATTCTATATCTAGGATCCCTTTCCTCTCCATCAATCAGTGGGAAATATGTTTCATCATCAGTTTGTTATTATCAATGTTGTTTGCAGCTTTAATCACAAATTATGCTTTTTCCAAGTTTTCTTCCTGTTATTTTTGTGGTCTTTGCATAACACTTTTATTCCTGTTTATTTCACTATATCTGTGATTCCACCATTTTTTCATAATTTCTAATAGTCATATTTTTATGGAACAATAATATTCCTTTTTATTCATATAACCTGATTTTTTCTGCCATTCCCCAAATGATGACCACCTATTTTGTTTCTAATTCCTTCCTTTTAGCACAAAAAGCATTGTGATATAATACACACAAACACACTATACAACACACATATTCATATAAATGCACGTATGTACATACATGTTTATATGGATATTAATCCCTTTCACTTTGACTTTAATCTCTTTGTAACATATGCCTACTAAATACTATTGCTGAATCAAAGTGTAAGCACAGTTTGGTGACTTTGTGGTGATAAGTCCAAATTGTTTATCGGAATGTTTAACCAATTGACAGTTGCAACCATAACAACAACAACAACAACAACTTGATTGATGTTGTAATGCTAAATGCCACCCAAGCTCCCCTCCAATTAATTGCCTCCCATATATCTATAAAAATTATAAGTACAAGATATCTTGAAAATTATAGGTACAATATATCTTAGAAGATATATCAATGGAGATACATTTGTTTAATGACCCTCTGATTATAAAATAAGAGACATAGCACAAGAAAACTAATATTTACCAAAGATATTTCACCCCATCCTAGAATCCAAAAATCAACATCACAAGTCCAAGTGAAAGAAGTATTTTCTATAGATGCCTTCCTAATATCTCTGTTTGCAAATGAATTTTGCTAAAAGTGTCAAGCGAAAAACATTGCAGAGTCATAATAACTCAAAACATTTTGGTCTAAGTGTTCATAGAGAAATTACCAACTGTTTTAGAAAGCTTATTTCATAAACTACAACAAGCAGTTGAATTTCAAACCATAGCATTGATTTATTATTATATATAATGTGTCCCAAAAATCTTAGTGCATTTTAACCAATTGCAGCTTAAAACTTAAAACTAAGAGTTTAGGATAGCTAATTAATCTTGTATAAGCACTGCATGTGAATGATGAGTTGGGATCAGAATTTAACAGGAAGAGGAGAGTGAAGTATTTTTCCCTTGGGAAATGGTACAAGGGAAGTAAGCTTAAACTCTTGATCTACTGTTTACTTACTACCTGTGTGACATTGGGAAAGTCTTTTTACCCTCTGTACTCTAGTTTCCTTATATATAAATAGAAGGGGTTGAATAAAATGGCCTCTAAGTTACCTTCTAGTTCTAAAGTCATGATCAATTATGTATAACCTAAGTGTAGATGCTGTTTCCATTGGTACAGAATATTTATTCATGCACTTTTTTTTCCATGCAGGTTGTGTTCAACCTCAAATCTTTCAAAGAAGAGCAACCCATTGTGGCAAAGACATCTCTCTAATCTTTTAAAAATATTTAAAAAATATTTAATGGATACCAGTTCAAAACTGTGGTTAGCTTCTGAATTTTCTATCCCTCACTTTTCTCCCTAGCTATCTCTCCATCACACTTCAAGCTCTCTGGCCATCATCATCATTCCCTTCCCAGCAGATCTAATAGATGAGGTTTATCTTTCCATACCTTCATGGCAGTAACCCAACCAACTTCTCAGCATGAAGTCATATGTTTCAATGCCTCATCGTGTTTCTAGGAATCCTTTCATGTGTTTTCTTCCCCCATTGGCATGTAAGGTCTTGCTTACATGTATTTGTATCCCTGGCAATTAGGATAGGATAGATATTAGTATGCTTTTAATCAATGGTCTATCTATCTATTTATATGTAAATTACTAGATTTTTTTCCATTCCTACTGATTGTGTTTGATTTTTTAAGTGAATTCAATAAGCATTGATTAAGCATTATATGCATGCCACTGTGCTAGAATTGGAGATTAAAAAAAACAAGATATTCTCAGTCCTCAAAGAGCTTAAGTGAGATTTCTTCCATGAAAGCCTTAAAGCATCATATAAATGTGAGCATTCATCATCATCACCATCAACAACATTATCATCAGTTACATGTTGTTGACATACCAGCCATTGTTCAGTCAGTTGAAGTTTTGCATTTTCAGAGTTTATGGTATTGCATAATTCACAGCTTTTCAGTGTAACTAGATGCTTTAATGATGGCTTTTTGTTGCAAGTAGAGTTTGAAATAACTGAAAGCACAGCAAAATTTCATAAGTAAAATCCACCTAGTTCTGTTGTCTCCATTCAATTCTGGACTCAAAAGATTGTTACTTCAATCTTAATCTGGTTTATATGAATTCTGTATCTACTTGAGTGCCTTTTTTTTCCTTTTCCTATGTGAATCACTAGGCTTATCTCCCCTCCCCCGACAGTGGACACAATTCTCATTACAGATTCCTAGCCAGACCACAGTGCCATTAAATAAAAATTTAAAAATAAAAGATTAACAATTATTAAGCACCTACTCTGTTCTCTCAACTGTTCTTGATGCTGGGAATAAAAGTTAAAAAATAAAACGGTCCTTATTCTCAAGGTGCTTATATTCCACTGGGATAAATGACATGCACACATGAATGTATATACAACAGTATATAAAAAAACAAGATAATCTCCAGTTTGGAATGAAAAAGCGATTGAGGAGATTAGGAATAAGTTCATGTAACACATAATGCTTATACTAAGCTTTGATGGAAGCTAGAGATTGTAAAAGGGAAAGGGAGTTGTAAGCATGGGGACAGTCCAGCCTACCTTTAGACATGAGACAGGAGATAGAATGTCATGAGTGAGGATCAACTAGTAGGTCAATTTGGTCACATCAGAGAATGTGAAAAGGAACTTCATATAATAAGACTGGAAAGGTTAGATGAACCCTGGTTGAGATGTGTTTACATGCCAAAGAAAAATAAAAAGAGAAATTGTATTTGGTCCTAGGAGCAGAGAAATAATATTGACATGTGCTTTAGAAATACCACATTAGCTGTATGCATAATAGATTGTAGTAGTAAGAAATTTGCAATAGAGATACCAATTAAATGACCATTATAATTGTCCCAGTAAGAGATCTTAAAGGTTGATAAATAGGGTGTTGACTATTTGAATATAGAAAATGGGGTGGATATAAAATCCTTTGTGGAGATAGACTAGAAAAGACTTAGAAAAAGAGTGGATGTGTAGGGTGAGGAAGAGTCAGTAATCAAGAATGAGCTTGAGATTCCCAATCTGTTTAATAGGATAGTGGCATCCTCAACAGAAATAGGAAGGGATAGATCTTGCAAAAAAATAGATAGATAGACACATAAACACACAAATATATGTTTATATATATACATACATAAATACAAATGTCACTTATAGAAACACTCCAAGAAAAAAAGTTAACTGAAAGTAGATATTTTTGCAGGGAGAGGTGGGATTGGTGAGAGGGAATCACCTGAAATCTCAGAGCAGGACACTGGAAAAGGTAAGAGTCAGGACACTAAAGATAACATTTGTTCTTTTTGTCTTTTGTCAATTATCATCATAAGGTTTTGGTTCTTCATTCTTTAATACCATATTAGGATTATAGATAAGAATTAGATTCTTTTAGTACATCTTTCCAAGTCTGTTAGTTCTGCATGCCTTGCATCTGTTTCTACAGCTGTTAACCACTGAGTCCTCCAGGAGTCTGTTCTTGGACACAATTTTGCCTTTATTTCTCTATGCTTCCCTTTGGTAAGATAATTTGGTGTCATGGATTGGATTTCCACTTCTGTGCCTATGGTATATTAATTTACCTCAAACAGAATGCCAGAAGCCCTGTGGATTTGTCTTTGATGCCATTCTTTTTGTAGGACATCAATATTTGGTTGTCAGGTAATTGGTTATCCCTTAATGTCAGAACAGCTGAATTGCTTTTGTGAGGCTTTTGGCATCTCCTTCCACAGCTCTTCCTGATTTCTATTCAATTTGCTGGCAGTAATGTCTTGCCATCCCACTGTGGTAAGCAAGTTATTGTTTTGCAGAATACAAGGCTCTCTTTTAATAACCACATCACCCAGGTACAATCATAATGATGGCACACTACTACCTTTATTTCAGTATTTTAAGTGTAAGCAGAGATGAATAATTTATGACAATTATCACTCTTTTGAAGTTATTTTATTATTGTTATGGACACTTCAAATACTTTAGGTCAAAGAACTCAAAGTGGATTTGGACTTCTGGGAGCCAACATGGCAGATTAAGCAATAAATAGCTGTAACTTTACCATATTCACCTCCAAACAACCATAAAGTATTATCCCAAGACAATTCTTGAAACAACAGAACCAGTAAAAAGATGGAGTGAAACAATCTTTTAGCCCAAGAAACTTGGAAGATCGGCAAGAAAGGCCCACCTCACTTAGGTAAAAAAGGAGCCCATTCTAGGATAGGAAACATCCCAGCAAAGAGCAGCAAGCCCCACCTCAATAAACCACCAGGAGATTCTGAACACCAATGTGGTGGAGCAATCAAAGGCCAACATCAAGATTCCCCATGTGCCTTAGCATAGCCAGCAGAGCTGGTAAACTCCAGCTCTGAGAATGACTGCATGTTTCAGTGCAGCCCAGGGCAAACAGATATCCTCCAACATGAATAAGAAAGTAGGTCAGACCTCAACTTGCTTCAGTGTAGCCCTGGAGAAATGCAGAAACACTCTACTGGGTCTCAACACACACTATACACCACCACTAGGACCCCAACTCAGCACCAGGTAAGCTGCCAGAATGCTATGTCTTTCAGAGGTGCCAGCCACCCCCACCCTCCCCTTCAGCCCAGCACCAGACACGAGGTTCCCCAGGGGGCCTCAGGGCAACATCAGCACAACACCAGGAAAACAATCAGGGCCTGCAGTCATTGGCACGAGAAGTTTGACGCAATGTCCCTCCCAACACTGGTACAGAGGTAAACTTAAAAGAAAGGAAAAAAAGACCAGAAAAAAAAGGGGAGGATGAGCAAAAAACAACAACAACAACAAAAATCTGACAATAGAAAGTTATTATAATGACAGGGAAGACCAAAGCACAAACTCAGAAGAGGACAACAATGTCAAAACACCTATAAGCAAAACCCCAAAGAAAAATAGAAAGTAGTTTCAAGCACATAAAGAACTCATGGAAGAACTCAAACAGCTTAAAAATCATGTAAGAAAGGTAGAAGAAAATTGGGAAAGAAATGAGAGTGATGCAAGAGAATTATGAAAAGAAAGTCAACAACTTGGAAAACTGCTTAAAAAGTAGAATTGGCAAAATGCAAAAGGAAATACAAAAATCCACTGAAGAAAACAACTCCTTAAATAATATAATTGACCAAGTGGAAAATAAAGTACAGAAGCTAATTGTGGAAAAGAACAACGTAAAAGTTAGAATTGGGCAAGTGGAGGCTAATGGCTCTATGAGACAACAAGATTCAATCATGAAAATTCAAAAGAATAAAAAAATGGAAGAAAATCTAAAATACCTCCTGGGGTAAAACAACTGACCTTGTGGCAAAATATTGTAAATTGAGGTGAAGCCCATCAATTGGGAAATGGCTGAATAGACTATGGTATATGAATGTAATGGAATACTTTTGTGCAATAAGAAACAATGAACAGGCACATTTCAGACAAACCTGGAAAGACTTGTACAAATTGATGTAAAGAGAAATAAGCAGAACCAGGAAAACACTGTATGCTGCATCAGCAATATTGTGTGATAAACTATGAAAAACTCTGCTCTTCTCAGCAACACAATGATCCAAGACAAGTACAAAGGACTCATGAAGGAAAATGTTATGCATACCCAGATAAAGAACTGATGGACTTTGATTCCAGATGGAAACATATTTTTTCACCTACTTTATTCTTTCTTGTGTTTTTTTTTCCTTTTGATCTGTTTCTTCTTTCACAACCATGACTAATATGGAAATGTGTTTTACATGATAGCACAATTAGTAACTATATCAGACTGCCTATCATTTTCAGAAGGGGGGGGAAGAAGGGAGGGAGAAAAATTTGAAACTCAAAACTTCATAAAAGTGAGTACTAAAAATTTTCTTGACATATAACTGGGAGAAAATGAAATACTATTTAAAAAAAAAGAAAGTTTTAATAATACTTGGTATTTCATGTGCCAAATAGTATTGTTTCAAAAATGGGAATTTCACAAATAATCTCTCGTACTAATCTTATTAACTTCAGGAAAACTAAAGAGGATATGTTTTTTTCCTATGTATTGGTCCATCTGGGCTAATTTTTTGATGGTCCAAATACATTAACATAAAAGTTGCTTTATATATTTTGAGTTTGATTAGCTAGTTTCTATTTAAGGGAGACATGGACTCATTGTAGGTTATTTTCTTGGAAAGTTTTATTACATATATACCTTAAAAGATAAATGAAGTAATTTTATGCATGTGGTTATTACTTCTACCAAACAGATTATATACCTGCCAAGAGTTATTACATTTTTATGAGTTGCTGAGGAGACAGAAAGGAAGGAAGGAAGGAAAGAAGGAAGGAAGGAAGGAAGGAAGGAAGGAAGGAAGGAAGGAAGGAAGGAAGGAAGGAAGGAAGGAAGGAAGGAAGGAAGGAAGGAAGGAAGGAAAAAAGGAAGGAAGGAAAGAAGGAGGGAGGGACTCAGGGAAGGAGGAAAGAAGGAAGGAAAGGAAGAAGAGTTAAGACAGACCAGATGGAGAGATGCCTCTACAAATTTAGATTGACTACTCTTTTGGGAAGAAATATACAACTGGTAATGAGGCTCATTAGTGATTTCTTAACCATTTTCCAAGATTTGTAAGAATGCACTCCACTGAATAGCCTTCAGTAATTCAGACTTATCTGTAGTCAATAATGACACAGTATAATAAGATTGTAATGGTGGGAAACTTCACCTAGCTCTGGCAAGGGAAGAGTGATAGATAACCAATTCTATACTACATAGCTTATTATATTTCATGGTCATTCTTACAAGCTGAACTAATAGACATTATTATTACTAATAGAAATCTGAGGTTATGTCAATCTTCATTTATGGTTCCCTCAAATCTTAACATATTTAATGATTTTTTTTGTTAAGCTCACAATATGAATGTTCATATTTATTTTCACATTTAACATCATTAAAATTTAGGGAACAAACTAAGACTTGCCAAATGAAGTTACACAGAAAGATAAAATGATATTCATTTTAAGAAAAAGCACATTCTTAGCACCTAGGTCACTAAAAAAAATACATATTTATATGTAAGCTAACACACATATATATGTGTGTATATATATACATATACAAGCATGTTATATATGTTCCATAAAAACACTCAAAGGTATGTAAAAATGAAATTACCCTAGATTAAAAAAACTCAAATTAGCTATTTCTTTACTTCTTTCTAAAAACTTGCTTTTGGAGAGTGCTCAATCCTCATCCCTGAATCAGCTTTCCCCCCCCCACCCCCCTTTTCTTTTTTTAATCTTTCTGAGATGTAGAGCAGACCTGGCTCACTACAAGTTAGTACTGTTCAATAAGTTCGAGTTACTGCTTAATTATCCCATCTAGCAGATAGTTTACTGTCTACAGCAACTGTTCTTCTCTCATAAAGCATCTAATCCACCCCTACATGTTCCACTTTTGATTGTGATCCTGGTTCTCATCTCATGTAGAAGACCCTTTTCAACTTTGTTCCAGCTGTCTCACACTAAATGATACCTATTTCTTTCTGTTTAATCCTCTACCTATACTCATTTTGTTACCTTTTTAACATTCTTGAGGACCTTGTTCCCACATTTTCTATCTATTTTTCAGAAATTTAGTCTTATATCCTATCTATTGGTTCTTTCCTTGTTGCTTTTAAATGATCTAATTGTTCCTATCTTGGTGAGGTGGGGGAGGGGAAGGGAATACAAAACTTTACATTGCTACTTTTATCTACTGATCAATTATTTTGCTCCTTCCCTTCATAATATTCTTTACTTATGGAACTGTTCCCTCACCTCTTATTTTGTTCTTTGGCTCTGCTCAATCTGACTTCAACCTTTACCATTTCACTAAAACTGATAAAATGGACATTTTTATTTTGTTCATTTTTTTATAAACTTAATAACCATGACCAAAATCAAATAATGTAATTTGTTGTTCTTAAAGAAAATGTATTCTTACAGGGGAGACAACATCTATGAGGCTAGGTACATATAAAATATATGTAGATAAAGTATATAGAAGGTAATCTGAAAGAAGAATGTGGCAGTGGTTGGGGGAACCTGGAATGGTCTATAGAAGAAGACCCTTGAGTTGAAACATCAAGGAATACAAAGAAACATTTGTAGAAATTACGGCAGGAAGCATGCTAGGAATGGAGGGCAGACAGTCTAAAGGCAAAAAGGGTGTCATGTAAGAGGAACTGTGAGTAGGCCAGTGTAACTATATCATAGTGCGTAGAAAGGAATTAGGTATAATGAATTGAACTAATCAGATTCCCATTTTCTTAGTTTGTAAAATGTCAACAATTCCAATAATATCATTTCTTCAAAAGCCTTTCATTTTCCAACACCTCCTCTGTTTGGTTTGTACTCTAAGGATAAGTTCATCACTTAAAATCTCTTCATTATTAAGACTGATGGAGTTTTGATATGCAATACCTTCTCAGCACTTTCAGTTGCTTCTCCCCTCTAATTGGAAAGCAAGAAGGTAGAACAATAAATTCCTCCCAAACCTTTCCTTTATGAGGGGCTGAGAAATTAAAGCTAAATTCTTCCTTTTCTGTCAGCTGCTTTGCTTGGTTTTGACTCCATCATCAAATATCCCTTCACCTCTCACCCTTTTTAGCTTCCTTTTGTGTATTTTCTTCTTTCAACAGACTATAGCACCTTGAGAGCAGGTATTGTCTGTCTTTTTTCCTTATTTGTATCCCCAGTGCTTAGTACAGTGTCTAACGCATAGCAGTTGCTTAATAAATCTTTATTGACTATCTATGACTATCTACTTCACATATTTTTTAATAAAGCTGACTTAAAAGTTTTAAAGGGATATATATGTGTCAACCTAATCACTATGATCCAGTATAAAATAAGCAATAAGACACAGGTGGCAAAGTCATAATTCAAACAATGACTCTCTGATTCTACACCCAATTCTATTTCCACTAGAGCACATTACCTTTCATGAAAAGCTTGTGGCACAGATCAATAGAATAGAATGCTATGGAGTTATAGGTCACTTAATTGTAACAGAGAGAAATTTTTCAATCACTTGGGCAGTGATAAGTTTGTTAATTGTGTGAAACATTTAAAAAAACATTTCATTTGTCATAGAATTAAAATGTTAGTAATTTATTTATTTTACTAATAATTAAAATTGCTTTAAGTTGTTATTTTAATGAAAATCTCAAACTGAGGGATTCTGAAGTTGAATTTATTTTCTCTTCCTTTCAGGAATTATGTACTCATTTCTGTTTCTTGATATTTTGTTGGAAAATCTGAGATTGATTCCAGTCAATAAGACTGGAAGTTCTTTAGTATAATTTTTCCCACTGTGCTTCTAATTGAACTTACTAAACTGCTGTTGGGAGTGGTTTGTATTCATTTACACACATATATACAGCCTAGTTTCACAGCTGTGTGATAGTTTTATGATTTTCTATCCCTTTCTCTCTTCCCCAGTCCTACACATTTGGTCATCAATTGAATATTTGATTTAACTGACCATAGTATCCTATGGTGGCATGCTGATTGGGCAGCACACACTTGAAGAAAGTGAAGTTGTTACAGTGATTCTCTGGCACCCCCTTCCTGAAGATCAGATCTGCTATATGTCTACCTATCTCACAGGGTTTGATGGTACTCTCAGGAGGTTGAGAGTATCTAGTCTTTGCCACCTTCTTCGCACATAACAATTGCATTTCCCTAATTTCAGGGATCCAACCCTGTTTATATTTAAAAATTTACCAGTCAGATTAGGTTTTGACAAGGAGATACCTACTTTAAAGATAAGGCAAAAATAAATATGCCAACATTTTCCCCAACACCCAGGAGAAACAATCTCCCTACACACCCCTCCCCCCATTCTGAGAAGTGGAAGATTAGGTCCACCACTGAATTCATTCCTAAATAGCAGTAGCTTCACCAAGTTTAAAGTCCAAAATTTCCTGGACTTGCATCCTGACACATTGTTTCTCAAGGGTTCATTGTGTATCTCATTGCAACCTCTAGCCAGAATCCAAGGTCACCATATCTAGAGCTCTCAAGTCTGGGGTTCCATTCCCCACATCTAGAATTGAAAAGGAAAAACAAAACAAGACCAAAATCTGTCTATTTCTCAGCCATACAGCAACTTAGCGGAAAGAAAAATAAACCCTTCCTTGTCTTTCTTAGTGAATGGTGCCCTTGCTATGGGGAAATGAAACCTTCATCCTTGGATGCCAATGGAAAAAGACAGAGTGACTATGCCTTATTTAGGTAGTTTTAAAGACGCAGGCAGTTTTGCCTAAGCAGTCAAAACAAGGAAGCTTTCAGATTGTCTTCTGCCAGAAGCAGGTCCCTATGTTTCCTATGAGAATGCCTACATCTTAGGTGATTTGTGCATGTATGGAAGTCCCATTGTACGCTGCATTCCCCATTCTAAGAATTCACAGCACCTTATAGAATGAACAATGGATTCAGTAGTACATGGCATTGTCACATTTTCTTGGTTCTCAGAAAAGTGGAAACCCCTCTACACTTTAACCATACAACTTCTTTGGTGGTTGTGCTAACTCACCAGTGTACAAGGGAATAGTTAATGTAAGTTTACTCAATCAGAATTATCTATTGAGGACATGACCCAATGGCAACAACAGATCTTTCTTGTACTTGCTGTATATCACTGAAACTGAGTTTTGTGACATTGGCAATACGTTGCCATTTCCCCACAGGAAAAAGCATAATGTACTTAACTATATATAATGCTTTACCCTCAAACATGCAATCAATGAAACAATATATAATCAAAGAATTAGCATAGTAACAACCCTTTTTAAAACAACTCATCATCCTGAATCAGGGAAATGGGCAAAGGACAGAGAGAGAGACAGAGACAGAGATAGAGAAGAAAGTTGCAAGTTTCATGGCATAACAGGCAAGTACCAAGGAAAGGGCAGAGCTAGCAGCACTAGCTCTGCCTCATAGGCACTCTGTGAATGCAGTGAATTCGATCAAGCTCTGCCTCCACTCCTGACCTCCATTCACAGAAGAGCAGTTCAGTAGAGGTTGGTTATTAGATTTTATATTGTGTCACTTATATGAATCAGGAGTTTCCTGAGCTCTTTTTAGTCTGCACTGGGAAATAAATTCTTATGGAATCAAGGAGAAGAAGGCTTACCTAGGTTATAAATGCAAGTGATAATTTTAAAATTTATTTTTATTCTGGACTTAATCACCAAATAAAATGAACATTTTTAGATACATAGTAGAATTGAAAAGATAGATTATATTTAAAAATAGGAATTTATTATGGACAGCTTACTTTAAAAAAAGAACTAATAATAAATTCAGCATGTAATTTTTGAAGTTGTCCTGCTTATATGTGATTCCTTTTGGTTTTCTGTTCTTTGTGCATTTAAAAAAAAGTTTCAAAGATTTTATTTTCTTTAGTTTGTTTTGTCTTTCTTTTTATAGGGGTTATCCTATTCTTCAAATGCTTTTCCTTCCTGCACCACCACTAAATGGAAAAGAAAACCCTTGAAACAAATATGAATAGGCAATCCCACATTGATCCTATTTAAAAATGAATGTCTTATTCTCCATCTTGAGTCCATAATCTATTAGAAGATGATCAACATCACCTTCATTAAATGTCCTCTGGAGTCATAGAGAGTTATTGCATTGATCAGAGTTCTTAAATATTTTAAAGATCTTTTTCTATTAATATTTTCAGAGTGTAATTTGTTGCCCTGTTACTTCTGATTTCACTCTGCATTAGCTCATATATGTCTTTCTAGGTTTCACTGAAACTTTACTTTCCTCATTTCTTACAGAATAATAATATTCTGTTATATCCATACAGCATAATTTATTCAGGTCCTCTCCAATTGAAGAAAAGAGCTGCTGCTATTATTTTTGCACATAGAGATTTTTTTTTTCTTTTTCTTTGATCCTTTTTGGGTAATAGGTAGTGGTTTCCTCTGTCAATTACTATACAAAATTTAATGAATTAATCACTATCTCAGTTTCCTTATCTGTAAAATGAGAATAATAAGAGCACTTAACACAGTGCTTTATAATAATAAGCACTTAACACAGTAAAGAACTTAACACAGTGCTTTATATATAGTAAGTTCTATATAAATATCATTTTAATATTATTACATAATTAAGCATTGCTACAAATTGTCTTGAAAGCAACTGACCCAGTTCACAATTCCATCAACAATTCATCAGTGTACCTGTTTTGTCATAGTCCCCCTGAAAATTATCAATTTTAAATTTAGTGTTTTTTTGTGAATTTCACTAAACTTACTGTTATGAGGTGTAAGGAACCTCAGAATTGCTTCAATTTTCATTTCTCTCAATATTAGTAATTTGGAGCATTTTTTTCATGATTTCCCTTTAGTTATTTGTCCGTTTTCCTCTCCTTCCAATGAATTTCAAAAATATTTTTTCTAGGTTTATAATGTACATCCTACTCATGAGCAATTAGCATTTTTCCAATTATTTCAATATGTCTTTATTTTTTCTAAAGGAAGTATTATAGCTCTATTCATATTGTTCCTGTGCATGCCTTGGTTAAAAGTTTAGATCATGATAATTAAAAAATAATAATAAAATTTAAGTATTACTCAAATAAAAGAGGTTTCCATTCTATTTTGATCTGGGATAAAAAGAAAGAATTGGAAAGAAAATAAGGTATATTTTAATTGGGTCATGTTGCAAATTGCAAGATACCACAGTAAAATGCAACAATCTATTTTTTTTTCTTAAAACTCTTGGTTATTGAAGTTAGCCTATGAAAACTTCAAAAACAAAAGTTAGTTTAGTATTAGATGTCATAAAGAAATAACCAAACACTCCTCTAGAGCAGTATGAAATCAGGGGATAATGGAGAAGCACTTATAGTCATTAATTAATAGCAGAACTGCAAAATTGTGGAGTAATTAAAAGAGAGAGAGAGAAGATATTATTAGAGGGGAAAAGTAAACCTAGGAATTTAGAGTGAGTGAACAACAAATTGTTTTAGCAGTCAAAAGTTTTTATTTTATTTACTTATTTGTTTTAAAGAAAGAACAGACACTGCTGCATGCTTTATTCAAGGAGAGGTCTCTGGAGAGGGAGAAAGTCTCTGGGAAGAAATCAACAGGTAGAGGAACAGATGACTTGTGCATGTTCCTGTTCACATCTTGCTGCAATAGAGAATTTGGGGAATTGCTCAGGGAGTAAAATCAGGAACTGTCTTTCAGTTGAGCTGAGAAAGCTCATTCCTGATTATAGAACTCATTCACCCTGTATATTGTCTGAGATATTCTATTCTCTTTAACTCCTCTGATTCCTCTTTGCTATTGGCTTGGATAAATGGGTTTATTTGCTATGTACTCTGATTTTTCTGTATGTGCAACTGGCATTTGATGGGAAGCAAGTCAAAGTTATAGATATAGTTCCTCCAGATATAGTTACACTTGTTTCCTATTAAGGAACAGTAACCAGAAGTATGAGGTAGCTGGATAGTTCAGTTGATAGAGCTCTGGGCCTGGAGTCAAGAAAACATGAGCTCAAATCTGGCCTCCTACACTTACTAGCTATATGACCCTAGGCAAGTCACTTAATCTCTGTTTACCTTAATCTCTTGGAGAATAAAACGTCCAACCATTCTAGTATCTTTGCCAAGAAAACTCCAAGAACAGTATGATCCACAAAGTCACAAAGAGCCAGATACAACTAAACAACTGAACAAAAACAAACCAAAGTGCAGCTTAAATCTAAAATTTATCTCCCTTAAATTAGCAATATTTGGGGTGGCAGAGAGATAAAATTCCCCATCTCTGATGAAAGCAGAACTTTTGCTCCTGTAGCCCCAATCTCTTGCTCCCAACCTGGAAGGAATCAGTCTCTCTTGGTTAAGAATGAGCAATGGAGACTCGAGAGATAACTACCACAGCCTTTGAGCCACATCCAGAGAAACCCATATGAACACACATAACCTACATGTGCAACATACTCTCATCTTTACAGTAAATTATAGCCAGGGGCCATCTCCAGTCATCGCGATTTGTATCTTGCCACTGGACCCAGATGGCCTGGAGGAGACAGTGAGGCTGGTGATTTTGCACTGCCCTCCCTCAATTCAATCTAATTCATTTGCATGTCATGGCATCACATTCATGTCCTATTCAAGAACAACAGACATACAACAACCTCTGTGGTAGCAGTAGCTGCTCCACTGGGGCCCAACTGCCAGTTCCAGTTAGGCAATGCAATTCCTCTCCTCTTTTCTCTCCTCTCCTACTCTCCCCTGTCTTCTCATCTCCCCTCATCTTCTCTTGTCTTCTTTTGTCTCCTTTCCTCCTCTCTCTTCTCTTCTCTTCTCCTCCTCTTTTTCCTCTCCCTCTGTCCACACAGAGTATCATACTCTTACTTGTGGGTACTTTGCCCAAAAGAATGTAAAATTTGATCACCGAAACTTTGAAAGATATCTTGGGATTTACAGGCTAGATTTCTTTCTCAAAGACCATGTCTTAAATCCAATCCACTCTGGCTCTCATTGATTGGCCAACAATGAGTCCCAGCCCAAGCCCCACTTAGTGGTCACTGCTTGGTCCCTAATTGGCTCAAAATAAATGTAAATAGCAATGGTCTCTATTTTGCCCAGAAACCCTGAGTGTCTTCCCCTCAGACTGATGGTTTTTGTTTTTGTTTTGACTAGGTAAAAGAGGCCATTCTTTGTCTTATTTCTTACCTAGCGTTAATCACTGAATGGGCATTGCCTCAATCAAACTGAGACCTGGGAAAGAACTTAGTTTAAGAAGGCCAAGGTCTTCCACTGCATCCAGAGCCATCTCTAGTCCTCCTAATTTATATCTTGCTACTGGACCCATATGGTTCTGGAGGAGAAAGTGAGGCTGGTGACTTTGCATAGCCCTCCCTCACTTAAATCCAATTCATTTGCAAGTTATGGAATCACCTTCCTGATCTGATGCCATAATCCTCTTAGAGAATGAAGGACCAACAACAACAAGTTATGGTCATAAATGTCTACAGTATAGGTAGTATTTTTTTTTCTTATAGGGAACAGTTTAAGTTGTCTAAACTGTCTGTGCTAATCTGGGTTCTAAATAACTTTTAATGCATGTCAGCAGCAGAATGTCAATAGCTCCCAAATGCCTCTAAAATAAAATACAAATTATTCTGTTTAGCATTTAAAGCTCCTTACATTCTGGCATCAAATTATCTTTCCAGACTGATTCCCAATTATATCACTCTCTTCTCCTTCCAGGACCTCTCTCCTCTCCTACCCCAAGTATAACTAGTACTAACCAAATTGACCTAAATGATATTTTCCATAAACAATATCATATCTCCTACTTCTATGTCTTGGAGCATGCTGTTCCCAAATTGAAATGTTCTCATTTAGGCCTCTTGAAATCTTCAATTCAATTCATGGTTCAGCATAAGTGTCACTACCTATGAGAGGTCACTCCTGAATCCCCCCCACTTTTTGGTAATCCTCCACAAAGTTTCTTTGTATTTTACTTTGTACATGTTTTCATGTGATATATATACTGATTATTTCCTCTAGTACAATGCAAATTCCTTTGGGACATAGATTATTTCTTTTTCATTTTTCTGTTTGTCTTTGCAGTATCCCTACTGCTGAATACAGTGGCTAACAACATATTAAGAGGTTAATAAATATTTAATGAATTGAATTCATAATCTTAACATTAAAATATGACACAATATTGGAATTAGTATGGAAGTACTGAAGCCTTGAATGATGTTACTGTTCTGTTCTACATTCAAGATAGAAAAATATCCTTTCTTATCCTTAACTCTGAATTAAACCCTTTTTTAAAGATTTTCTTATTTGAAAACTATTCATTATCACCATTATAACATTGCCTATATTTAACATTTCTTTAATCCTGTTTCTTTTTATTTCTTAGAATGATATTTATGATAATAATAATAGTTAATATTGTCATTGTTCTTTTTCTTGTTAAATCGCATTTAGTGTCTTTTAAGTTAACTTAGGAAGGTCTATGAAAGTCTAAACCACATCCTAATTCATACATTCTAAGAGAAGAATCTTTTTTTTCCAAACTATTTCTGAGTTCTTTTTTCAGAATTCTTATTCTTTATTTTTGTTTAAATTCAAGGACACATTCAGAATAAAGTATGTTACACTACAGAATTTGTTTCTGATTAGAGAACAGCTGTACAAACTGACTTCTAGGGGCAGATAGGTGACACAGTGGATAGAGCTCTGGCTTTAGAATCAGGAGGACCTGAGTTCAAATCTGGCCTCACACACTTGACACTTAATAGCTGTGTGACCTTGGGCAAGTCACTTAACCCTGATTGCCTCACCAAAAAGCAAAAATAAATGAATGAATGAAGAAATAAATAAAAACTGACTCCTATCCATGTAATGCAATAGTATTGATCACTAAGAAATGAATACTGAGGAATACAGAGATGTATGAGAAGACTGGCATGATCTGATGGAAAGGATGATAAGCAGAACTAGGAGAACAATGTACATAATGAAGTCAGTAATGCAAATTTTAAAAATACTAAAAGAAACACACACTGGCTCATTAACCTCCTTCACCTTGCTGTGGTTGAGCCCTTCTTAGGCACTACATTGGTCTTCCTCCTCCGATAATCTAATAAAATCGCTTGACTTCAATTATTATCTTAGAGTTGATGATGCTACGAACCTCCAAACCAGGTCAACAATTGTATCAATAATGTCTTCAATGTAAAGGTGTGTGTCAGGGTAAAAGGAAATTTCAAACTCTGCACTCCGTCCACTGTACTACATAGCTAACAATAACTGGATCCTGATGCAGGAGTCATTCATTACTCATTTGTTTGAATAAACAAGGAAATTTTTTTAAAAAATATTATTTAATCCCATAAAATTATAATATCACTGTTAAAAATTACAAGACTTATATGTACTTGAATAGCATTTATATCTAGTTAAAACAAAGAAAACTCAACACCAAACTAGAAAAAGGAAGAAAGCAATGTAAGCAATGGTAACAGATGCAAGCTGACAAATTCAAATGAGATGTGAGGCTGAAAAACAGGAAATTGAAAAAATGTCCATGACAGAAATTTAACTTGAACTTATCAATATATGTATCTATATGTGTATGTACGTATCTATATACCTGTCATTCATCTAGAGTTCTGAGGCACAGGAGGTAATTTACTTCAAAGTTATCATTTTAGAGACAAGAAACTAAGTCTCAGAGAGGTTAATTGACTAAGTCAAGGTTATCCAGGTAGTAGGTGGAAGAAATTAGATTTGATCCTAGGCCCTCTGTGCTTATTCATCTTTGCAATAGCAAATTGTGATATTCATCACTTATTTATTTGAGTTTATCAATGAAACAGCTTAGCAATTCAATAATGTATCTTAGTTAACATTAGGGAAGTATGTTCTAGTATCATTGTGTCTTCTTTTAAAATAGAATGAAAATATAGAATAAATAGAAGGAGGCAAGAGGATATTTAAATGTCAAGTTAGAGATGTGTCTCCATATGCATTTACTGTGCTAAAAACTTGTGGGAATATTTTTTGTGACTTGAGAAAACTCCTATTATAGCAAAATATAAATGACTGTATAAATTATTTGGAAACCTTATCATCTAGTCACTATTATCCCCGGCCTAGGAAATGTTTTTCAGGGTTTTCTGTTGATGCATTTAAAATATAGAGCTGAAAGAGTACTTGGATACCATCTAATTCAAAGTGCTAATTCCATAGGTAAGGAAATTGAAAACAAGACAGGTTATTTAAATTGCCAAAGGTAGACATATATGTTAAGTAGCAGGATTTTGATTTGAATCCATTTTCTCTGATTCTAAATCCAATGTTCTTTGTATTGCACTAACTACTGTTTTTAATGAGAACTTGCTTGTGAGCAGAGCCAAGATGGCAGAGTAAAGGCAAGGATTCAGCTGAACCCTTCAAAATTCATCTCCAAACCACAATAAAATAATGCCAAACCAATTGTGGAGCAGCAGAACCCACAAATGGACAGAATGAAACATTTTTTTTTTAGTCTAAGACAACATGGAAGGTCAGAAGGAAAGGTCTGTTTCATTGGGGTAAGAGTGGATCATAGTCCAGTCTAGGTCCTGCCAGTGTAGGCCATACCTAACAAGCCAGCAGCAGGCCTTGGAGTGACTGAATCTTCAGAGGCTGAAGTTTCTGGATCTCAGTTCACAGACAGTAGGGGAGTCAGACAACTGGCCAGAAGATTGCAAGGACCTTTAGCTGGCAGTGAGTACAGAGCTTTGTTGCATTGCCCATAAGAGGTTCCAGATCACAGTCACAGGGAAAGGAGGAAGACTAAGAGGAGCAGGGACCCTGGTCAGAGTTCCAGAAGAGAAAAGAATGTGTGTGGTCATTCACAGAACAAAGCACTGGCCAGGAGAGCAGGGACTACACCTCTGCTTAGAATCATGCCACCTTGGAACAACTAAGAGCTTTCAGACCCCCAGAGTTAGCTCTGAAAACACCAGCATAAAAAACAAACAAACAAACAACTGAAGCTTAGAACAGTGCCAACTCCATCCTGGTAGCAGGATCCAACTTTAATAGTAAGTTCAAAGTGAAGAAATAAGCTGGAAAATGAGCAAACCACACACCAAAAAAAGGACCTGAACATAGAAAGTTACTATGATAACAGGAAAGAGCAAAACACAAGCTCATAAGAAGATAATGAAATCTAAGCAGCTAGATGCAAAGCCTAAAGAAAAAAAATGTGAATTGGTCTCAGGCCCAGGAAGAGCTCAATTGAAAAAAAGGGTAGAGGAAAAATTGGGGGGGAAATTAGAATGATAAAGAAAATCATTATATATATATATCTCGAAAGTGTGGCAAAGGAGGCACAAAAAATATACTGAAGAAAATAAAACATTAAAAACCAAAATAGGCCAAATGATAAAATAGGCACAAAAATTCACTGAAAAGAACTCCTTAAAAACCAGAATTCGCCAAATGGAAAAGGATGCACAACAATTCACTGATGAAAATAATTCCTGTAAAAGTAGAATTGGCCAAACTAAAATAAGGTACAAAAACTCACTGAAGAAAACAATTCCTTAAAAATTAGATTTGGGCAAGTGGAAGCTAATGATTCCATGAGACATAAAGAAACAGTGAAACAAAATCAAATGGATGAAAAATAGAAAATGAGAAAGATCTAATTGGAAAAAAACTGGCCTAAAAATTGATCAAGGAGAGAAAATTTAAAAAAAAAATTTGAATACCTAAAAAACCTGATATAAAAAAGATCTTAAACATTATATTTCAAGAAATTAGCAAGGAAAATTACCCTGATATCCTAGAACTATAGGGTAAAAGAGAAAATGAAAGAATTCACCATTCATTAATCTAGCATTATGGGATGTAAAATAAATAATTTTGATTACATCAAATAAAAAAAAGTTTTTGCACAAACAAAACCAATGTAGCTAAGATTAAAAAGAAAGCAGAAAACTGGGAAAAACAATTTTTATAGGAAGCTTCTTTGATAAAGCCTCATTTTTATATATGTAGAAAATTGAGTCAAATTTATAAAAATGCAAGTCCCTCACCAAATGATAAATGGTTAAAGGATATGAATAGACAGTTTTCAGATGAAGAAATCAAAGATATCTAAAGTAAAATTAAAAATGTTCTAAATCACTATTGATTAGAGGAATGCACATTAAAACAACTCTGAGATACTATCTCAAAACTATCAGATTAGCTTATAAGAGATACAAGGAAAATGATAAATGTTGGGGAGGGGGATGTAGGAAAATTGGGACACTAATACATTGTTGATGGAGTCGTTAACTGATTCAACCATTCTGGATGGCAATTTGAAACTACGACCAAAAAAGCCATGAAACTGTGCATTCTCTTTGATCAATCAATATTATTACTAGCTTTGCACTCAAAACAGATCAAAACAAAGATAGGTAGATAGATAGAGAGATAGATACTTTTTTTATTCCGGCAAAGAATTGGAAATTGAGGGGATGCCCATCAATTGGGAAATGGTTGAGAAAGTTGTGGTATATGATTATGATGGAATATTATAGTGATATTGATGAATAGGATACTTTCAGTAAAATCAGAAAAGATGTACATGAACTGATGCAAAGTGAGCAGAACTAGGAGACCAGTGTACACAGTAACAGCAATATTGTTAGATGAAGAAATGTGAATGACTTAACTATTCTCAGCAATATAATGATCCAAGACAATTTGCAAGGATTCATGATGAAAAAATGCTATCTCCACAGAAAGAACTGTTGTAGTCTGAATACAAATTGAAAAATATTTTTTTCTTTTTCTTTTTTTTTTGTCTGTGTTTCTTTCACAACATGACTAATATGGAAATAGCTTTTGCATAGCTGCCTATGTACAACCTATACCAAATTGTTTTCCTTCTCTCAATGAGGAAATATAGGAGGGCAGGAGGGAAAGAATTTGGAACTCAAAATTTTAAATGATGAATGTTAAAAAAAAATTCTTTACACATAATTGGAAAAAAAAAACCAATATTTGAGAACCAGCCTGAATCATTCTTATCCATAAGTAGGGAAAGAACTCTGCTTAGGCTATTTTTTTATTTGTCTTTTTTTTCCCATAGCACCGAATAGTGTCTGACACATAGTAGGTGCTTAATAAATGCTTGTTTGTTCATTCATTTATTGGTTGGTTTCATAATTTATAAGAAAAGGACTTTTCTTCCTTGACATTGACTTAAAAATCTTTAATAAAACCAGTAGGGGTTGGGGTGCAGAGCCAAGATGGAGGAGTAAAAGCAATGACTTGCTTTAGCTCTCCCTAAAACCCCTCCAAATACCTGTTAAAAATGACTCTAAACAAATTCTAGAGCAGCAGAATCCACAAGAAGACAGAATGAAGCAAATATCTGGCCCAAGACAACCTGAATAGTTGATGGTAAAGATCTGTTGCACTGGCCTGGGAGAGGATCACAATTCAGAGTGTGCCACACAGGCAAAGATGGGGTCCCTGCAAACCTGGAACATGTGTCAGGGGACTGAATCACTAGCAGTTGTGGTGGTTTGCAGACCTGTCAACCCATAAACACCAAACACAACTTAGAAGGTCAATAGGAAAAGTCTGTCAGTCCCAGGTGAAATAAAAGTACATCTGGCCCCTATGCTTGAGCAGCCACAGGGCTGCAGTGGTGGTTGCTTCTGGAGCTCTAGGCCCACAGACAGTGGGGAGATTGAGTGGCAGATCAGAGGGGGATTGCAGGGATCTCTTTGCTGGCACTGTGGCAGTAATCTCTCACTTTGCCTGTACTTAGATCTGTGTTGCACTCCTGGGTGGTGGTTCTGGGGTGAGGAGGAGAGGGGGTGAGGAGGAGAGCTGGCATGGAGGAGCTTGTGGCTATGGTAGAGAAGGAATCCTCCTCACAGTTCCAAGGCAAAAAAGAGTGCTTGTGGTCACTCATAGACCATAGCACAGGCTAGGAAAGGAGTAAACTCCTAGCCTTTGATAATACCTCCTTGGAAGAACTGAAAATTTACAGGTCCCTAGAAGTATCTCTGAAAACAGCTGCACAAAAAACCTGAAGCTTGAAACAGTACATCCTACACACTGGAAGCAGATCCCTACCTTAACAAAGAGTCTAAAGGTCAAGTAATAGGCTGGGAACACGAGCAAATAGCAGAAAAAAGACCTCAGACTACAGAATCTTACTTTGGTCACAAGATCGAAATACACAAACAGAAGAAGACAACAAAGTCAAAGCTCCTACATCCAAAGCCTCAAAGAAAAATTTGAATTGATCTCAGGCAATGGAAAAATCAAAATCAAAAATCAAAAAGAATTTTGAAAAGCAAGTAAGAGAAGTAGAGGAAAAATTAGGAAGAGAAATGAGAGTGATACAAGAAAATCATGAAAAATGAGTCAACACCTTGCTAAAGGAGACCCAAAAATACTGAAGAAAATAACACCTTAAAAAATAGACTAATTGAAGTGGCAAAAGAGGTCCAAAGGGCCAATCAGGAGAAGAATGCCTTAAAAAGCAGAATTGGCCAAATGGAAAAGGAGGTCCAAAAGTTCACTGAAGAAAATAATTTATTAAAAATTAGAATGGAGCAAATGGAAGCTAATGACTTTATGAGAAACCAAGAAATTATAAAACAAAACCAAAGGAATGAAAAAAAATAGAAGATAATGTAAAATATCTCATTGGAAAAACTACTGACCTGGAAAATATATCCAGGAGAGATAATTTAAAAATCATTGGACTATCTGAAAGCATGATCAAAAAAGGAGCCTAGACATCATCTTTCAAAAACTTATCAAGGAAAATCACCCTGATATTCTAGAAACAGAGGGTAAAATAGAAATTGAAAGAATACACTGATCACCTCCTGAAAGAAATCCCCAAAGGAAAACTCCTAGAAATATTAAAGCCAAACTCCCAAGTTTCCAGGTCAAGGAGAAAATAGTGCAAGCAGCCAGAAAGAAACCATTCAAGTATTGTGGAAACACAATCAGGATAATACAAGATTTAGCAGTTTCTACATTAAGGGATCAGGGCTTGGAATATCATATTCTGGAGATCAAAGGAGCTAGGATTAAAATCAATGATCACCTACACAGAAAAACTGAATATAATTCTTCAGGGAAAAAAATGGACATTCAGTGAAATAGAAAACTATCAAGCATTCTTGATGAAAAGACCAGAGCTGGCTTTAAATACCTGCAAAAAATGGCTCTATACAAATTCTAGAGCTGCAGAACCCACAAAAAGATAGAGTGAAACAAATTTCCATCTCAAGACAACGTGGATGGTTGATTAGAAAAGTCTATTGTGCCAGACTGGGAGTGGAGTGCAGTTCAGAATGGGCCTGCAGGCAAAGAACAGGCCTCAGTGAATCTTGAGTATCCCTCAGAGGATTGAATCATGGGCAGCTGTGGCAGTTTCCAGACTTCTCAACCCATAAACACCAAAGACAACTTAGAAGGTGAGTAGGAAAAGTTTGTGACCTCAGAGAGAAACTTAGTCCCAGCCCCAGTCCTGGTGCAGCTGAATAGAAAATTTGACTTTCAAATACAAGACTCAAGAGAAGCATGAAGAGGTAAACAGGAAAGAGAAATCATAAGGGACTTATTAAGGTTGAACTATTTACATTCCTACATGGAAAGATGATATTTGAAACTCATGAGACCTTTCTCAGCATTAGGTAGTTGGTGAGAATATATAGACAGAGGGCACAGGGTGAGTTGAAGATGAAGGGATGATATCTAAAAAATAAAAATAAGGGGTGAGAGAGGATTGTACTGGGAGAAGGAGAAAGGGAGTGGTAAAATGGGGTAAATTATCTCACATAAAAGAGGTAAGAAAAAGCTTTTACAGTGGAGGGGAAGAGGGGGGAGGTGAGAGGGAATGAATGAATCTTACTCTCATTGGATTTGGCTTAAGGAGGGAATAACATGCACACTCAATAGGGTATGGAAATCTATCTTACCCTATAGGAAAATAAGGGGGAAGGGGATAAGAGAGGGGGGCAGTAGGGAAGGCAGATTTGGGGAGGGTGTAATCAGAAGCAAACACTTTTGAAGAGGGACAGGGTCAAAGGAGAGAACAGAATGAATGGAGAGCGAGATAGGATAGAGGGAAATATAATTAGCCTTTCACAATACGACTATCATGGAAGTGTTTTGTGTGACTTGCACATGCATAACCTATATCATGTTGCTTGCCTTCTTAATGAAGGTGGGTGGGGAGGGAGGAAGGGAGAGAATTTTTAACTCAAAGTTTCAAAAATGAATGTTAAAATTTGTTTTTACATGCAACTGTGAAATAAGATATACAAGCAATGGGGTATAAAAATCTATCCTGCCCTATAGGAAAATAGAAGGGGAAGAAGATAAGAAAAGGGGAGGAGGGTGGTAGAAGAGAGGGCAGATTGGGGAAAAGGACATTCTAAATGCATTCCATCTTGGGGTGGGGGGAAGAAAGAGATGGGGAGAAAATTTAGAACTCAAAATCTTATGGAAGTGAATGCTGAAAACTAAAAATAAATTAATTAATAAAAAGTTTAAAAAAATAAATCCAGGATGGTCAGTTTGTAAGCTAAATATTCTATTTAGAGATTAAAAACATCCCATAAATCATACTAGCCAAAGAAGATCTTTGAATTTCTCTGCAAGTGGACAACACAATAACTGAATTTCAGGTTATAAAATAAAATTGTGTTTATATAAAGCATCAGCCCCATATTCATTTCCCATTCAACAACAATAATAATAGAATAGCTCTGAACCTGTGATTTCATTGGTATTGGAAATTCATGATGGGGAAACTTCTATCAATGAAGGTTGACACATCCTCTGAAACTTAGAGTTTAGAGAGTTAAATAGCAGCACTGAGAGGCTAAGTCACTTGCCCAGTGAAACAGTTAGTGTGTGTCATAAATATATACAGCTCTCCCTGAATCTGAGACCCACTCTCTATCTACCAGGAAACATTGAAATGCAGTTATTTTTTGCTTTCTGGTTTGCAAAGCAATAACCATTATCTTATTTGATAAAGTTGAAAGATAAATGTGGTTACAGTTATTTTGTGGGAACATAGAGCAAGTATGATAGGGATATTATTTGAGTATAGGTAGAAGCTCTCAAGTATTACTCGAGTATATATTATTCCTAAAACACAGTGTACTATTTCTAACACACATTGGGGACTTAGCATTAATATAACCAGATTTTCATCTTATAAAACTGCTATGAAGGGTGTGACCCATGGACATTTGTATAACTCCATAATAATGCTGATAATATATAATGCATTTCTCTTGAAAGCATTATGACAGAATATTACTAGCCTTGGTAATTTGGCATGACACATCAAACTTGTGGTTAGAGTTACAATTTGCTTCTTGTCTACTACCCTCAGCAGCACAAATGTATAATTAATAGCTATAATCTAACTTGGCTATGCTGTTAAAATGAAGCCATGGCAGTGAATCTCCACTTGCATTTTAAAAGCTGTTAAAACTTATAGGTCAATTTCTCTTATGAACCACACTCCTTAAATCATTTATGACCAAAGTGACAAGTAACTTAAGCTACTATCATTTCAGAGTCATGGAAAGCATTGTTTTTTTCATTTGTTTGTTTTGTTTTGTTTTGTTTTTTGTTGTTTTTATTTGCTCATCTTAAAGTAAAGAATCCAGGATGCCTCTCTGAGCACCTCTTCCTACCTTTAACATTAAAGTAAGATTAAACTATCGCTGAAAGCAACTTGAATTAGCCTATTAATGGAAACATTTATGTGTCATTGTTTTATTCACATCCCCCTGAAAAGTTTGGAGGTTTGGTTTTTCATTTATTTTCCAAAAGCTCAAATAATTAACTGTCTAAATAGTCAAATAAAGTAGTTCAGTAATTCAATGAAAGGCTTCTGGTATAGTTACCTGGTGATCCCTGACAAGAGTTTAAATGAAAATGGAAAAAAAATTATATTTCCAACCTTCAAATGTAAATCTTTAGAAACCTGTTTTCTTTAGTAACTAATGCATTTTACATAACTACTATGTACATAAAATTAACTTGCTGCATCCCTTTTGGAGAAACTGTATGACTGCTTCCTTATGCCTTGGGCATTTCTGAAACATTCATTATGCTTGTGCTTGTTGATAAATAGAATGTTCCCCACCAACCTCCATTACTGCTACTGCATTGGTGTCATTCCTGATGGATTCCATTGACAGATAATCCTGAGTCTGGCATTGGTTCTCTGAAAACTTAGTGCACTCTGTAAGTAGAGACTTTAGAAATTATTTAGTGTCTTTTCTCTTTAAATTGTGAATCTTCTATACAGGAGAAGTATTTGACAGATGCAGCCAGAAGCAACAGGATTTTCCCCCCACATACCAATATAATTAATTTAATCATTAACCTTAGCAAGAATCTTGAAAAACTGACAGAAGCATTTTTCTTATTCAAATGGCAAGAAAGTGAAGTAAAATACATTATTTTATGCCAAATTCAGGCAATGAATCTATATAGCACCATCAAACTGATATATGTATAATGCTTAGAAAATTTGACCTATAGTTTCATATCAATGCTCTTCCTTAAGTAAAACAAAAGCTAACTTTAAATGACTGTGAATCTTGAGTAGAGGAGTATAAAAGAATTAGATCATTCCTCCTCTACCTTCTTCCTTCCCTTCTCCCCAGACACAATCACTTCTTAGCTTTTCTCAATCCTCATTCATGACCTCCATACACACTTTGACACTTGATTACCATCTCTTCCTTAACACTCTCTTCTCTCTAGGTTTTCAGGCCACCGCTCTTTTCTGGTTCTCCTACATCTCTGACCACTCCTTCTCAGTCTTCTTTACTAGATTCTCATCCAGGTCACACCTTCTAACTGTGGGTGTCCCTCAGGGTTCTGTTCTTCTTACTCTATTTTACTTCACTTGGTGATCTTATCAGCTCCCATGTATTTAATTACTAATTCTAAGTTGATTATTCTCAAATCCATCTATCCTTCCCCAATTTCTCTGCTGACCACCAATTTTACATTGCCAACTGCCTTTCAGACATCTCAAACTGGATGTCCAGTGGACATCTTAATCCCAATATGACCCAAAGAGAACTCATTATTCCCCTAAGTATTCCCCTACCTCCTACTTTCCCTATCACTGTGGACGTTAATACTATCTTCCAAATCTCTCAGCTTTACCAAGTAGTAGTCATCCTCTACTCCTCCTTATCTCTCAGCACTCATATCCAATCTGTTGCCAAGGCTTTTGATTTCCCTTTTGCAACATTTTCCCAATGTATCCCTTTCTCTCTTCTGACACTGCCACCACTCTAGTGCAGGTCTTCATCATTTCACCCCTGGACTAATGCAATAGCCTGCTGGTGAGTCTGCCTGCCTCCAGTCTCTCTCCACTTCAATCTACTCTCCATTGAACCACTAAAGCAATATTTTTTTTTTCCTAAAGTATACATTTGATTATGTCCCTCCACCCACTCAGTAAACTCCAGTGACTCCTTATCACCTCCAGATTCAAATATAAAATTTCTGCTTGACATTTAAAGCCTTTCATAACTTACCCCCATCTTATCTTTCTAGTCATCTTTCACCTTACTCCCTGAGAGGAATTCTTCAATCCACAGACACCAGCCTCCTGAATATTGCAGGAATAAGACACTCCATCTCTCAGCTCCAGGCATGTTCTCTGGCTGTTCTCCATGCCTGGAATACTCTCCCTACTTAAATCCACCTACTGATTTTCTTGACATCCTTTAAGTTCTAACTAAAAATCTCAATTTTTACAGAAAGCCTTTCTTAAACTTTCTCAAATCTAGTGCTTCCCCTCTTGAAAACAGGGACTATTTTCTGGCTCTTTTTGTATCCCCAAAGCTTAGTTCAATACCTGGCACATAGTAGGCAATTAATAAATGTATATTGGTTAGATTGATTGATTAATTACCTGGAGTAATCTATTTCTCCTTTGGACTCCCATAGCACTATGTTCCCTTTTTATGACACATACTCAAACTTGTATTATGCTTATTTATTTATATCTCTTATCTTTTCTCCTAAATTGTAAGATCCTTTAGGGAAGAGATATTGTCTTAATCATATTGATAATCTCTTCAGTGAGTAGCACATTACTTCCATAGAATCATCATTCAGTATTGGACAAAAGAATGAATAAAAGAGTGAATGAGAGAATTACTAATAACGGTTATTAAGTACAGAAAATTCTTCTGTTCTCAGATGTTGGTTGACATTTGACACTGAAAGGATCACAGATATTGTTTTAGTAAAATATAGCTTAATTACTACTTGTTACCAGGTTTCTGTACTTTTTTTTTAAACTTGAGTGCCTTTATTGTTTTTTGAGTGGCATCAGTAATATTATTGCATCGAACTATTTGACTTCCTTATATAGTTTACATCAGGAGTTCTTAACCTTGGACCCATAGATCTCTTGGGGGGTATCCATGGATGAATTTTAAGGTGGTGCAAGAACTTGGGTAGGTTATTATACTAACCTACAACAACAACAACAACAACAAACTCCCCCTCCAAAAAAACAAAAACAAAAACAAAAACAGGTTCCTCTATTTGGATATAAAGTCTCTATTCATGGATCATATCATGCTGTTTCTTCACTTTGCTCCTGTGTTTGAAGGGCTGTCATGTGGAAGAGGTATTAGATTTTTATGCTTGGCTGCAGAGGACAGAATATGGGACAATGGCTGAAAGAAGCCAAAACAGTTCATTTAGTTTAATGTAAGAAATACCTTTCCACCAATCAGAATTATCAAAAGTGGAATAGGCTCTCTCATCAGATTTCCCCTACTGGAAAGCGTTAATGGATGAATGGATGGCCATTTCCAGGTAAGTCATAGAGAAGATTCTCCTTTAGTTCCATGTCCTTTGGGGGTCCTTCCAACTCATACTTTACATAAACCTATAAAGACTATGAAAGACAGGGATGAGGAAAGGTTACGTTAAGGGCATGGGAAATTCACAAAGAGAATAGAGAACAGGGGTTTGAGGGACAAATATTTGACCAATTTCAGTGGAATGAAGAGGTGAAAGGGAATGTATTATTTGGATCAGATTTTGGATTTATTCTAAAAAGTTTCAGAAGGTAAATTATGTAGTCTATTACATTTTTAAGTCTGTGATCATGGAATGAATGAATGATCAACTTTGAGAATAGAGGAGTAATTTTGCAATGTACAGTCTCATAGAGACTAAAACACTAGGGAGAAAATTAGTAATTCATAAGAGATAAATAATCTCCTAAAGTCTTCGGATATTTTATAATCCTTCCAAGACAGATATGGTTCTTAAGAGAAGTAATCTACTATCATTATTGAGGCAACAACTATTTCTATATATCATATCCTAACTACTAGATTGTAAGCTCCATGAGGTCAGATACCATTTCTCAACTGCTTTCAGTATTATCCTCATCTCCAGGCATGGTGTTTTAGGGTAAGTGAGAGCAATTTAGAACTTGGGAAGTATGTGCCAACATCATACTATTACATACATTGAAATTAAACTAAATTCTCCCTCCCACCCATGAACAACCCCTACTTTAAATACTGAAGCTTTTTAAAGAGCAGTAACCTAGATTAAGGTTCTGAATTTTTATTTTATCATGATACACTTTATTCCTTTTCATCATGTTTGCATTTGTAAAATTCTATTCAAAAGGTTGTTCTCAAATTAACTTTCCAAATTAATATAGCCTATTTCCATGAGGAGAGAAATAGATTTAAAAGATGACAGCTCTGGCAACTGACAGAAAGATGTATGGTTCAAAGTCTGGAGATGCTAGGCTACTGTATGTCACATTTTTTCAATAATATATTTGAATTGATTTTGCATGGAAATATATTCCTTCTGAGCTATTTCACAAAAAACATCATCAGGAATATTCACTTGAGTGCTGTGGCATTCTATCCTTTGCTTTAATAAAATATTATCCTGGAGTGATAGCTACATTTCAATAATCTCCAATGAGCTGGTGACTTTATTTATTTATTTGTTTGTTTTTGCTTAGAATACACTTTAGGTTTTTAAATGGACATTTTTTGCCATCATAGTAGTATTGCATTATATTGATAGGTGTAATTGAATTACCTTCTAAACTCCAGTATAATCTCCTTAATAGAATGGAAACAACAACAACAACCACAACAACAACAGCAACACTGGATTTAGAATCAGAGAATCTTAGTTTGAATCTTACCTCTGTCCCTGAAAGTGTGAAATTCCTGGACCTTTGTTTCCTCATCTCTTTAGTGAAAAAGCAGAGTACTTGGACTCTATGTTAGCTCCCAACTCAACATATCTTGTCTGATATGGTCAGGTGTGCAAATAAGAATCACCAGAATCATATCAGCAGAGATGTGATAGGATGTGATATTTAAAGCTATATGAATGGATGAGATTTTGAACTTGGTCCTCAAGTTGTTTTATGTCTATCAATCATAAAACCCAAAATTTCCAAAAAGAATTAAAATAAATATCATTGAGAAAGCAATGGAGGAATACACATTGGTAATAAATGGATGGTAACACATAAGAAGGAAACTGAGTCCCAGAGAAATTGACACTTTGGGAATAAGTGTCTGAGGTAAGATTTCAGCCCAGTGTCTCTGACTTCAAATACAATGGCATTTTCCACTCCATCATTCAAGATTTTTCATGGGAGGAGAATACTGTATGCATGCATAGGCCTCTTCTCTTCCTTCCTTACCACATCCTTACTTTGCCCTGCTCTGATCTCTCTTCTGAATAGGAAGGGAAAAAAAAGCAAATTGGTAAGAGTTTTTTAACACTTCAATCAAGTAATCCTCTTAAGAGTCCCTGCAAACTAGTTGGGGGTAGCCCTAGGTAATAAAAGCTAATCAGTTGTCTTTGTCTTCTTTACAAGATTTCATAAAGTTTATCTATATTCTATTAAAGAAAAGATCTGCCCATCCAATTGATTATTTCCTCTGATAATTCTATGCTTTTCAAAATATTTTGGATTGTGGAGACATTAGAGTTGTGGGAGGCAGCCAAGTGATAGGGAAATTTTCTCATAAAAATATTGTTGTTCCATTTAGAGGAAGGACTAAAATTAAAAAAAACCATTAAATGATATATTATCAAGAATAAAATGCCTAGATTTATAATACATAGTAATTGATTGATTTCAACTTTGGTTGAGGAAATATGTGTAGAAGATGTTGAGATATTTTATTTTCTTTGTGTTCCCATCTGAGTAAATATAGAAAATAAAGAATGTCTGCCCCAAGATATGTATGAAAATAGGTAGGATTACTACCTAGGTGAAAGTAGAGAGTGGAAAGGAAGAGAAGGGCCTGCAGGAGATCAATGACAATTGTTTTAAAGAAGGATTTTGTTGAATTTTTGCTCTCATCTTGCATGAGGAAACTGAACAAAGAGAATGGAAAACATTTTAGGCTCTTCCTCAGCTTGCTTAAGAAACTGGAGGACTAGCTGACTGGCTATGCTATGGAACTAGGACACCTATGTGGAACACTGGAAAACAATGAGAAAGATAATACTATAATCCCACATTCAACATGCAGGGTGCTTCGGGTTTTTGACTATGGGATCTCCCTTCAGAGAAATCTTCAAATTATTACTTAGTGAAGATTTGTGTGCATATTTGGGATGTGATGTCCCTTATTTAGTGGTTTCTATTACCTTTTTCTCCTTTGAATACAACTTTCTTGTATAATAATGGTAACTAAGAGCTTTGAAGTGGGGAGCTAGTCTTATTTTCACAGGGTTTTTGAATAAGAATGAAAATTCCAAGAAACTAAGGAAAAGAAAAACAAAATCAGACTTAAAAAAATTCCCTAAACCTCTTCATTTCAGTCTTACTTCTGCTCTCAGCAGGTCACCTCCTACATTTTAATTTTCCCTCTCTCAGTCTCCAGTTTCTCTCTCCTTTGTATAATTAGAAATAATGTAATGCAAGAGTTATACATTATTTTTTCTTCTGCTCTTAATTTCTACTACTGGTATTTCAAAAACAGCAACAGCAACAAAATCAAGCCACTCTTGTAATCTCAATATGTTACACATATGTGTAAAGAGCTTTTTTATGTTCTTGTAATTGATTTGCCATCTAAAATGTTGTATCTTATCCATTATGTGGATAACTGTTGCTTGCTACGCCTGACAACCCTCTTGTTCCCTTTAAATGGTTTCTGATTGACAGTCATTCAATATGATATTAAGCATGTCCTTTAATATACAAGAGGCATTCTGAAGAATCAGGTGCTGCTTTGAAAGATGATGTTTAAAATAGAATAGGCAAAAATTCTCATGATATACTAAGAAGAGCATAGTATAGAAAACGACTGCTACGAATACCCTGCTATTCCAACAGTGTAGAATACTAACTGCCAAAGTAGGGTTGAGCATCTGGAGAATTAGGCAAAGTTCATCCTAAGCATCGTCTCCTTTTACCAGCCCTGCCTTCAATTCTCTCTCTACTCCAGTTTTGCTTGCACTTCCGCTTCCCCTGACCAATATTATTCTCCATTTTTTCTGGGACAAATGTTACTCACTGAGGAGATGACCCTGGTATGGCCTCCCAAGATGATCTATGTGGCCTGTCATGGATCCTTTTGGCACTACTGTGCCAACTTTTGCTTCCAACTGAAGCTAACTAATATAGGCTCTTTGGTCAAGGTTTACTCCTTTTTCAAAGTTGCAATGCACATATTTGATATGACAATGCAAGCATAGAGGAGACTCCAAAGAGACTTCTCTCTTTGCCCCTCCCAAATGTACCCAAAAGTGATTTTATGGATATAATTTTCTGGTTTAAAAAAGGATTTCAAAATTTTCCTTTCTAACCCAAAAGAATGATTCTGTGTGGTTTCCAACCAAGGTCACAGGCAGGCAATATCATGGCAATACTTATAGGAGAGTTATTTTGGAGCAGGTGACCTTCTATTTGGTATACATTTTCACTTGCTTACCCTATATTTAGACCCAATTCTACCTACTGGACACCCAGTTATTGCAGTCATTTCCTGGCATCATCTGGCCTATTTTCAATTTTGTCATAGAATCAAAGCAGAATAACACAAAGTATTCTCATTAGTGAGATCTGTCAGAAATAGCATTAAGAGGTGTTCATAAAAAATAATTCAAATAAATTCCCTTCAGTTTGTAAATTCCTCAGTAGTTTTTTGACATATTTATATTCTGTCCATTTTCGTGTATTTTATATCAGCCTATATATTTATGTATTTGGCACAATTGAAGTACTAATGACCCATTTAAAGAGCCTTAATAATAAAATTATATGTTAACATGTGTTGACGTAATGATTAAGGAGCATTACCATCATTCATAATCAGGAGGTTCTCTAAAGACAAAGTGCGAAAAATCTTCCTATTTTGGCTTCAAGCTCATATTTTGTAGGGAAATATAGTTTCACTAACTACTATGTGAGTTTTTACTTCCTTACAGAATAGGTTTGTATAAGTATTCCTGAGGGATCAGAGTGGAAGTCATAGAAAAAAGTAGAGAAAAATCATGAGTAAGGCACCGAGAATATTCTTATTCAGGTGAAATCTCCATCCAAAATAATACCGGCCGTATGATTACAATAGTGCCTTACATTGTACTTTCTACATATTATTATAATTAACTATATTACAGTCAAATAATTTTTAAAATCTTTACTGATGGTCATGAAAATCAAGCTATCTTTGGAATCTATCTTCCTTGGAATAATATTTGTTATAATTCATACTACTGTTATCCATTTTAGATATAGACTTCTTTGTCAGTGTACAAATAAGCTAATTTGTAACAATTGACCTTAATTTAGCTTTTTAATGTAGAAAAAATATAGTTATTTTGTTGAGGGGGTTACTTCCATCCTGAGTTCCAGTCTTAGGATTTTAGGATATAGAGCTGGAGTGATCTTAAAATCGAGACCACTTCCTTCATTTACATAAGAAATTGAGACACAGAGTATTATTATGGACAAAAGGTACTTTAAATTGACTAAGGGCTGTGGTACATGAGGCCTGGGCAAAAGCTGGCCCAAGTCCAAGGATGAGAAATGGAAGGTCCCTCAATGTTATTTTCAGTAACCTTGTTAACTTTATTTTAAGATAAACCATTAGATTCAAGTTATCTAAACAATAGAAAATGAAGATTGTTTTAATTTAAAAAAAGAAAGAAAAATTTTCATGGAAAGAAGAGATAACTGTAGAATGAGCCCTGATTTTTATGGGCAACGGGGGCTAGGGATAATGACAGGTAGGATAACAGATTTAAAACTGGAATGGACCCAAGAAGTCACCTAGTCCCATCACCTCACATCACAGATGAAGATCAAAGGGAAAGGTGACATACTCAAGGTCACACAGCATAATAATATGGCATGGGAGCAACACAGATGTCTAGCAATTAGGCCAAATTAACCTACTGAGTTAGTAGCAGAGCTGGGATTTAAACCTATCTCACTTGGCTTAGAATTCAGGACACTTTCCACTATATCACGCTTCTGCCCCACTCCGAAAGTAATTTATCTGAAAGCTGAAAGCTTGACATTGTCAAGACTCATGCAGTAATCTAAGACTGGTGAGGAAAAGTGGCTTTGAGAAGTTAGCTCCCATTTGAGGCCATGCTGCAGCTGAGACTTAAGATTTGAGGAGGGATTTCCTACTGTATTCAATGCCTGAGATAAACAGATTGTAAAGAAGTTCATATTACATACCATCCACTTCCCTAACCCACAATGAAGATTTTGTCATCCTCACTTTTTTGTATAGAGATGTTAAACTTAAAAAAAAAATGGTAGCTTAAGAAGTTACGATGTGGGCCCTGTAGTAAAGGCTCATGGTAGAACACCAGAGGCATGTATTTTGGGGAAGTTTCCACTAGTGATAACCTGCTGCTTCTTTAGAACTCTGCTAAATAACTGCTCAAAGGAAGATCCAAAGCTCCCACTTTATACTCCTTGTTCTTGGAGAGCTGAATGCCTTTTCCAATGAAAATGGGTGGCTCCTCCAGGCCTCGGAAGTACAGGATGATAAGATACTGCCAGCATAGCTACTGAATGTTTTCCCACACACAAATACTTTATTAGCCAGGAGCAGTGGACTCTGATAACTGAATGAGTTCAAACTCTAGACTTTGTACGATGTGTGTAGCTGGTATTATGGGGTGTCCTTGTCACAGAGAGTCCACAGGGTTCCAATTCCTTGGAGCAGTGTTGCAGCCAACATCCTCATTATCTCCCTGTTCTTTTTTAGTGTCCTTTGGTCTTACTAGTAGATTCAAAGTGTATCTGTCTCAGCGACAGCCCTCATAGGAACAATTGATTGCAGCCACAATGACAAGTATTGGATTTTTGGAAATGACTGACTCATGGCTGGCTGAGATATAAAGGTTTACTTTGATTTATTTTTTTTTGTTTGTTTTAATAAATTTATTTATTTTTAGTTTTCAACATTTGCTTCCTCAAGATTTTGAATTCCAAATTTTCACCCTATCTCGCCCCTCCCCCCACCCCAAGATGGCATGCATTCTCAATACCCCTTCCCTTAGTCTGCCTTCCTTTCTATCTCTCCCCCCTTCCCCTTCTAATTTCCTGTAGAGCAGGATAGATTTTGTAACCCATATCCTGTATTTCTTATTTCCCAGTTGCATGTGAAAACATTTTTTTAAACATGTGTTTTTAAAAATTTGGGTTCCAAATTTTCTCCCTTCCTCCCTCCCCACACACCCTCATTGAAAAGACAAGCAACTCAATATAGGTTATACATGTGTAGTTATGCAAAACACTTCCATAGTAGACATGTTGTGAAAAACTAACTCTATTTCCCGTAATCCTATCCTGCCCCCCCATTTATTCTATTCTTTCTTTTGACTCTGTTCCTCCTCAGAAGTATCTGCTTCTGATTACCCCCTTTCTCAATCTGCCCTCCTCTCTATCATCCCCCTAGTCTTTTATCCCCTTCCCCTGCCCTATTTTCCTGTAGGGTAAGACAGATTTCCATACCCAATTGAGTGTGTATGTTATTCTCTCCTTAAGCCAAATACTATGAGAATAAGATTCGCTCATTCCCTCTCACCTTCCCCATTTCCCCTCCACTGTAAGAGCCTTTCCTTTTCTGTTTTTTTTTTGTGAGATAATTTACCCTGTTCTACCTCTTCCTTTCTCCTCCTAGTATAATCCTCTCTCACCCCTAAACTTTATTCTCCAGATATGACCCCTTCATCTTCAACTCAGCCTGTGTCCTCTATCTATCTATCTATCTATCTATCTATCTATCTATCTATCTATCTATCTATCTATCTATCTATCTATACATACAAATAATTTTTTCCCTCCAACTACCCTAAAACTGACAAAGGTCTCATGAGTTACAAATATCATCTTTCCATGCAGGAATGTAAACAGTTCAACCTTAATAAATCTCTTCTGATTTCTCTTTCCCGTTCACCTCTTCATGTTCTACTTGAGTCTTGTATTTGAAAGTGAGATTTTCTATTCAGCTCTGGTCTTTTCATTAAGAATACTTTAAAGTTCTCTATTCCGCTGAATGACCATTTTTTCCCCTGAAGGATTATACTCAGTTTTGCTAGGTAGGTGAGTCTTGGTTGCAATCTTATCTTCTTTGCCCTCCAGAATATTATATTCCATGCCCTGTGGTCCCTTAATGTAGAAGCTGCTAAATCTTGTGTTATCCTGATTGTATTTCCACAATATTTGAATTGTTTCTTTCTGGCTGCTTGCAATATTTTCTCCTTGACCTGGGAACTCTGGAATGTGGCTACAATATTCCTAGGAGTTTTCCTTTGGGGATCTCTTTCAGGAGGAGATCAGTGGATGCTTTCCAGTTCTATTTTGCCCTCTGGTTCTGAAATATCAGGGCAGTTTTCCTTGATAATTTCTTGAAAGATGATGTCTAGGCTCTTTTTTTGACCATGGCTTTCAGACAGTCCAATAATTTTTAAATTCTCTCTCCTGGATCTTTTTTCCAGGTCAGTTGTTTTTCCAATGAGATATTTCACATTGTTTTCTAATTTTTCATTCTTTTGGATTTGTTTTACAGTGTCTTGATTTCTCATAAAGTCACTAGCTTCCAACTACTCTATTCTAATTTTTAAGGAAATATTTTCTTTAATAATCTTTTGTACTTCCTTTTCCATTTGGCCAATTTTGCATTTTAAGGCATTCTTCTCCTCACTGGCCTTTTGGACCTCTTTTGCCATTTGGGTTAGGCTATTTTTTAAGGTGTTATTTTCTTCAGTACTTTTTTTTGGGTCTCCTTTTACAAGCTGTTGACTTGTTTTTCATGATTTTCTTGCATCACTCTCATTTCTCTTCCCAGTTTTTCCTCTACTCTTACTTGCTTCTCAAAATCCCTTTTGAGCTCTTCCAAGGCCTGGTACTGATTCATATTTTTCTTGGAGGCTTTGGATGTAGGAGCTTTGACTTTGTTGTCTTCTTCTGGTTGTATGTTTTGATCTTCTTTGTCACCAAAGTAAGATAATATAGTCTTACTGTTTTTGCAGTGCTTACTCATGATCCCAGCCAATCACTTGAGTTTTAAATTCTTTGTTAAGGTAAGAGTCTGCTTCTAATGTGGAGAATGTACTGTCCCAAGCTTTGGGGGTTTGTACAGCTGTTTTCAGAGATACTTCTAGGGACCTATGAATTTTCAGTTCTTCCAAGGTGCTATGCTAAGGGGTGAGGTGTTTCCTCTCCACAGCCACAACAACCTTCAACGCACCAGTGCTCCTCCTCGCCCCAGGACTGCCCCTCAGAACTGTGACCCAGATGAAAGCACGGGCAGAGCAAGAGATTCCTGCCTCAGCTCTGGCAAAGAGATCCCTGAAATCCCCCTCTGATAAGCCACTTGATTCCCCCTCAGTCTGTGGGCCAGAAGCTCAGGAGGCAGCAGCTGCCCCAGAGGCCGTGCTCGGGATTTGCAGCTGAGACCTAGCTCCTTCTCTCACTGTAGTCACAGACTTTTCCTACTGACCTTCTAAGTTGTCTTTGATGTTCATGGATTGAGAAGTCTGGAAATCGCCACAGCTGCCTGGGATTCAGTCCTCTGAGGCCTGCTCCAGGGTCCCTGCTGCCTGCGCGCCCACACCGAACTGTGCTCCTCTCCCTGCCCAGCATGATATACCTTTCCGATCAACCATCCAGGTTGTCTTGGGCTGGAAATTTGTTTCACTCTGTCTTTTTGTGGGTTCTGCTGCTTTAGAATTTGTTTAGAGCCATTTTTTTTACAGGTATTTGGAGGGGTTTGGGGGAGAGTTCAAGCAAGTCACTGCTTTCACTCTGCCATCTTGGCTCTGCCCCCTTACTTTGGTTTTTAAGGATACATTTGCCACAGATAGGGCAAGAATGCATGCTGCTGGTTCTGGTTCTATTTTAGTTGTGCCCAAATGCCTTCCTTTTATGTCTTTTTTTTTTCCTCTCTCTCCAAGGAGAAGATATGGTGGCAGATACAGCTAGCATGCAAACAACATATCTACCATTCTGAGATAGGTCTGAGAAAGTTGAAAACTGCCTTGGTGAGTGTTTTTCATAGAGTCAGGGGAATGCCAGTACAAAGACTTCTGTTCGTTCTGCAAGAAACAAGGCAACCTTTTGGCTCTTACTACCTATGTGACAAGGGCTATTTGTCAGCATCAATTCGCAAGTGGCTTGTAACTCTATATGCTCCATAGCCTGAGGATTTTCCTTTGAAATTATATCCACAACACAGTCTAGGACTTACTCCTTTGAAAATTCTATTAGCTCCCTACGGCCTACTGAAACCCCAGGTAATTTGTATAGGGATGGTTACACTTGCCATACCTTCTCACTCTGAAATGTATTCCTGTTACATCCCCTAACCCACTCCCTCCTCTTCCCTCTTCCTTAAACAGAAGTTATGACTATTCTGATTCAGATAGCCAAGGACCTTTCAAGGCAGCTAGCTATCCCTTGCTTACTTCCCCCTCCCCACAACTTTGTCAAGTAGCAGCAGCATTCCAAATTCTTTTACATGGTTTAACACTGTGATGTTGGAGTATGGCCAGGAGCTTTGTGAGTTGACCAAATCACAACATATGTTTGGAGTAATTTACACTAAATAGGTCATTCTGGAGAGAAAGAATGAAAGGAAGGAAGGAAAGAAGAAGGAAGGAAGGAAGGAAGGAAGGAAGGAAGGAAGGAAGGAAGGAAGGAAGGAAGGAAGGAAGGAAGGAAAAACTGAATTTGTAGGCTGTAGGCTTTATTATTTTCTGTGTTCAATGTTGATTTTTTTAATAATGAAATTATATGTATGTGAAAGAGAGAGGTATCATGGGACAGTGAAAAGAACAACGACTTAGGATTCAGAGGACCTGTATTCCACTTCAAACAGTACCTGAACCAAGTACTCTTCCTTTTCACCCCTCCCTACTTTCCAGTTTTTTGTTCCTATGAGTTGACTTCCCTAATTAGGCTGCGAGTTTCTTGAGGTCAGAGATTGTCTTTTGTTTTTTTTGGTATCTCCAGTGCTTAGCAGTGTAACTAGTATGCTACTAGATGCATAATAAATGTTTATTGACTGACTCACCTGTGTGACCTTACCCAAGTCACAACTTCCCTGGGCCTAAGTGTCCTCACTTGTAAAATGAAATAGCCACCTGACACTTGAATTATTTGTTAAATGTTATATATTCTTCATAAGACTTTTTGGAAAAGCTTATACAATCAGATTCTGTTTAGGTGGTACAGATTCATAGTTTCTGAAATACATTATATTTTTCCTAAATGGAGAAAATATCAGTTAAAAAAAGTCACAGCTTTGTTGTTTTTTTGTTGTTTGTTTTTGGTTTTTTTTTTTTTGGTCTTTATGTTATAATTGCATTTGCTAAAATTGATCCAGGAAGGATGGAGAAAAGAAAAACAAACACTTCCTAGGGAAACATTGGATACCCTTTTTAGAGTGATTATGTTTCTCCTGAAGCAAGACCTTAGTAATTTACTCACTCATTAGTTATAAGTCTTACACAGTTGTGTAGGAAAAATAATCATCCTTCATGGGTAAGAAATCAAATGTATCATTCCACTACTGCATAAACCACAGTTTCTTCAGAGTTCATTATATGGGATATTAACTTCATATTTGACTTAACACATGCCAATAGATTTTTTTTCCTGAAACAGCTGACTTCTTGCACCAACTTTAAAGTCTTTCACCCATTTCCTTGGTTTTCCAAACTCATAAGATGTTTTGCTATTTAAATAAATCTACAAGTGAAGAATCCAGCAGTATTTTGTGGAGGCTGTTTTAATTAATGCCTCTTGTTTTTTTGCGCCACATTCATTTTTACTAGTGTTCTTTTGTTCCATAAAACCTTCCCTAACAAAAATGAAACAAAACAAAACAAAAAAACCGTTAAGTAAAAACTCCCATCACAGAGCATCTGACAATATAAGACATAATGTTAAGCTTCTTCATCTGTAAAATGAAAGTGTTAGATTATATGATGTTTCTTGAATATTTCAAATAGCTATGATAGCATTTTGGTCACAGGAATTTTCTACATAGAAATGACAAATTACATTATGTATTCTTATAGTATAACACTTTAGATATAATACATTTTTCATAAATTATCCTTCTTTCTTCCTCACATGTGACAATCCTTCTCTTCATTTCTCTGCCTTTACACTGGCTACTACTCCCTCTTCTACAGGCTTGCAATGCACTCCCTCCTTACTCTGCCTTGATAGAATCCTTTTTTCCCTATAAAACTCAGCTCAGCGCCATGTTCCACATCAAAGTTTCTTAACCTGGGCTCTACAGTTCCCAAAGGGTCTTTGGATAGATTTCAAAAGTGTCCATGATCTTGGATGGGAAACGACTTGCATAAGAAAAAAAGTACATATTTCTTTTCACTTCCCTCTAAATGAAATTTAGCATCTCCTTCAATTTTGAATGTAAACAACCAAATATTACTCTAAGAAGGGGCCCAGCTAGGCATGGTAACACATGGCCATAATTCCTCATGCTGGAGAATCTGAGGATCACTTGAGCTCAGGAGATTTGAGAGTCTGACAGTGGAGGAATCAGCATGCCGTCTTAAAAAGGGCAAACTTACCTGTGTCAAAAAACAGAAAACATGCCAATGAGCAGTGGTTTAGGTCCATGAGTGGCCATTCAACTCTCAGTCAAAAAAAGAAAATAAAAGGTGGAAAAGAGTCTGTAGACTTCACTAAAATGCTGAGGAAATAAAAATTATGCTATATAATTCGAGAAATGATTTTACTATGTAATTAACTTTATTCCCCATTTTGTCAAATTCCATTTCTCAATTAAGCTTAAAAATATGGTCTGTCCTAGTCTGAGGCTTAAAGGCAGTGTTAAAAGAGAGTGCTGCTATAACTCATACAACCAGGCTCCAGGACATTTACTTGGTAACCAGTTTAACCTGGAATTTCTTTTTTGTTGATTGTAAACAAGTGATCAACTTAAGCTGGATTCCTCCCCCCAAGACAATTCTTCAGTCCTTGCTTCTCTATGCAGAAAATTGGGAGTGATTTTATCTCCCCTAAGGGGAGGACTAATAGGTGGTCCTGATTGGAGGAGGTTCCTATTAGTTAGGCTGGATTACTAGAGGGAGTTGACTCCCATACAACAAGTCACATTCCAAAATTGTCAGAGGGGTGATCAGCTACACCTAAAGGCCAACCCACTTTCCCCAGCTGCAACCAATCATAAGGCTTCCGAACCATTCTTACCCCCTCTTTTCCTGTGTATCAATAAAAAAAAAAATTGTGTGTGTATACCATCTGGGTCACTGACCTGAGGACCCACTTTATTAACAGCTATATCCATCACTGTTAATAAATTATTATCTTTTTCAAAGAAAAGGTGCCTCAGTTTGCTTCAGTTTCATTTTTATTAACCACAATGCCAAAAGTGTCCATGACGTTAAAAAAGAATGTTGCACTAATAAATGGTTCTTAATGTTTATTAACTGATTTCTCCTTTGTTAAATTAATCTCACCTTACTAAATCCACTTTACCTAACTATACTGAGCGTTTTTTTTTTTTTTTTTGGTGAGGCAATTGGGGTTAAATGACTTGCGCAGAGTCACACAGCTAGTGAGTGTCTGAGGCCAGATTTGAACTCAGGTCCTCCCTACTCCAGGGCTGATGCTCTATCCACTGCACCACCTAGCTGCCACTAATTATTTTTATATAATAAATAATAATTTAATCATGTTATGTTCCCTTTTATCCCAAAGCTTAAAGTATATTGAATAGTCTCATTGATATGTGCAATGAATCTTTGAGACAAAATGTAAACATTAAATTTATTATATGAAAAATGACAAAGCACTGATGATATATAATAATGCTTTAATTATATTTTTTCTAGATCTGAAATGATTAAATTAAACATTTGGTCTAACCAAAAGAAATTTGAAACTTGATAAATTTTAGTTACTATCCCATATCTGGTTACCAGAATGGCATATTGGTTAAAATTTGGATTTGAAATAAAAAAGACATGGGTCAAATCCTGCTTCTGACACTCAGGTAGCCTGTGAATTCCCTTCTAGCTCTAAATTTGTGATCTTATTATCTCAATGAACAAACATTTATTCATAACAGACTGACCAGCTAGCTAGTAAGTGGTACAGTGGATAGAATGTGGGTCCTAGAGTCAGGAAAACTAATTTTCCTGAGTAAAAATTTGGCATCAGACCCTTATTTAGATGTGTGACCCTGGGGAAGTCACTTAACCCTGTTAGCCTCAGTTTCTTTATCTGTAAAACGAGCTGGAGAAGGAAATGGCAAACCACTCCAGCATCTTTGACAAGAAAACAGCAAATGAGATCACAAAGTGTCAGATATGACTGAAATGACTGAACACCAACAGTAACCTGTGTGACTGTGGAAGGTCACTTAATTTCAGCTTCTTCCTTTACAAGATGAGAATGTTGAACTAAGTGATATATAAGGTTTCTTCTGTATCTAGACTTAGTAACCTATGGATCTTTTCTTAACAAAGCCTATGTTTGAATTAGGTTGGATTTATTGTTTTTTCATTTGTTTTTGTTTTGTTTTTGTGTTTTTGGTTGCCATGTCTCACTGTTGGCATCTGTTGACTTTTCACCGGGAAAATTGAAACAATAAATGCCACATAAGAAATCATGTCATGGTGACATACCACCTGTGGCTTCTTCAAGACCCAGGTCTTATCCCTTCCCCCTACCCCAAGGTTTCCCTTAACATAGAGGTTATTTGGAATGACACTAATTAGTTTGTTTAGTCTTCTGAAGCACTCCTACTGAAACCAGGCAAAACATAGTTCCCAGATACTACTAGGCTTTGTAATTCAGTAGCACCAGTCAAATACCAGTGAATACTCTGGAACCATGTACTCAAACCTGGTTCCTCCTGCTTTAGCAAGGGACGTGGTTTTGGCATTTAGTACAAATTCCTGACTGCCAGTACTTTTCCATTTGGTGTGCTGTAGTTGTAAGGGACATCACACTTCTTATCACATACCTCCCTGTAGTTTGTCTCACAAAGGTCATGAGCAGGCCAAATACTGAGACAAATTCTCCCTACTCTGTTCACCATTTCCCCCCCTCTATTTTTCAGTTACGTTGAGCCATTTAGTTCAATTTCTTCGTGGCCAACAGATTTTCTACATCTCTTTGAGGCACTGAGTTAACAACCATATATGGCAGTTCCTTCTTTCCCTGCTCCATCACCCTATACTGATGAGGAGGGTAGAGCTGGGTGAATTTGAAGAGGACACTGGATACTGAGACTGAAAAGGTCACACATCCATTTAATGTGAAATAAGGATAAACTTTCAAATAAGTCATTTCCTCCAGTAACAATCTCTCTTTCTTTTTTGGGGACAGTTTGGTCTGGATTTGTAAAATCATTGATATAGGGAATTCTTGATGAGGAACCCCCTTTAACAATGCAGCTCAGGAGTGGTTTTGAATGTAACAGAGAGACATCCAGAGTTTAAGTGATTTGCCTGTAGCCACAAAGTACGCGTCAAAGGTAGAAATTAAACCCAGTGAATGCGTATATACAAATCAATCAACTAATACATAGAGTGACTCTGATGGGCTGGTCATGTGGTTGGAATACCAAATGTACATTTTCCTAAAAGTCTATTTCATAAAGAACTCACATAAAGTAAGTGCTCACATAGTAGTCAGAATAAGAGATACAAGGACACTCAAGGCCTCTCTAAATAACTTTGGAATTGGTTGTGTGACATGGGAGACTCTGGAAAAGGACAGCCTAGCATGGGGTACCCACACCAAAAAAAGCACTGTGCTCTATGGGCAAAGCAAAACTGAAGTAGATCAAAAGATGAGATGCACAAATTTAGAGAATCCACCCCAAATGATCACATGGACTATTTATGCCCAGCCTGTGGTAGAGCACTCTAAGTTCATGTTGTTCTGATCAGCCACAGTCAGACACACTGGACCTTGACTCTAACATTGTGATGTCATTTTGGTTCTCTTGGACAATGAAGGACACCAACCATTATGCACTTACTATGTATTAGGAATCATGATGGGGATATAAAGACCAAGCTAAAATAATCCCTGTCATGAAGGAGCTTACATCTCACTGGAGAAGAACAAACATATGTAAGCAGGTATTTATAAGCTATATATAGAATTGATGCAAAGTAACCTTAAAGGGGAAAGCAAGAGTAGCTACTTTTCTCAGACTTTCTTGACTCTGAGCTCTGCTCTTTATCAGACAAAACTGCCTTAGAAATTCTCAAATAGTTCAGACAAATAGAAGCAGAGATGGCTTTCCAGTATGATTAATTTAAATAGGTTTTCTGAGTCTGAATTTATGCCACTCTTGCAGCACCTATGAAATATAACTTACAAGTCATTAACCCTTTGCCTCTGGGAAGTCCTCCACTTTGCAGCATGTTTTCTTGACTGGAGGAGGATACATAATATACCGATTTTATAATCTGGGGTTTCCGATAGCCACATCATTGCAGAGGAAAATTCTGATTTCATATACCACATTCTGTATATCCTTTTCTGGATTCTTTGCACATTCAATCTGATTGCCACCTATCTGGTGCGCAATTCTCAAGCCCTGTGAAGGTTTTCACCAATGACACAATGCCTTCACTCTCTCCAACAGATATAGTGCTTCACATTTATAACAAACAGCTCCCTAAGCTTCATTGCTTTGCACTTCTAGCACACCAAATCTCCTGTACTTCTTATGTTGCTCCAGGATCCCAAGGGTTTTTTGTTTGTGTGTTTTATTTTTTTACTTAACCCTGCTTTGTTAAATCCACTCCCCAAAGTGTCTCCTCAGGTCTTTGAATTTCCCTGAACATTCTGTGATCTAGAAGGGATTTGTTACCATTTTCTTCTTTGTATACCAGTCAGGAGTCATCAAACGACACTCTCCAGAAGTCTGTTCACAGGAAGATTCCTTTGTCTTCAGGGACCTAAATAAAATATTCTAGAAGCTTCCTTGTGCCCACCACTTTTTTGTGTGCTACATCTTTTCTTCCTTGCACATCCATATTTCATAGAGACATTAAGTTAGTAACATTATAACCCATCATTCATCCTAATTTCAATAGTAGCATCATACAAATTCAACAGTCATTTATCAAGTACCTCTTATGTTCAAAGCACTTGAAAAGACAATAACAAAAACAACAATAAAAAGACAGTTTTTGCCCTCAAGAAATTTAAATTCTCTTGCGGGAGGTTATATCATAATGAATGCAATTTTTTCTCCTTGATATCATGTTTTTGTTTTCCTGCTTTTTCTTCACATGATCACAGCTATTATTCATTAGTAGATGCTTGATATCTCTCAACATCTGGCCTCAACTTTTCATTGAATTGTTCACCCTTTGCCATCTAGCTTTAAGGGATTATTTTCTTCCCAAAGGTAACTTGTTAAAGAAAAAATAGCTGACTTGATATCAAATTCTTGGCTTACAAAAATGCTTTACATACAGTATCTAAGCCAGTCCTCACAACAACCCTGTAAGGTACGTAAGGTAGCTAGCTTCTGACCTTTTTTATTTTTCTCAACTTTTCATCTATTTCAGTTATCTAACAATATCCCTGGTGATTCATCCTCAAAGCCTGTGAGACTATCTAAGGTGCAATGGACCTTTTCTTCTTATTGCTCATGATTAAAAGACTTCTTTGTTGATTAAATAGACTTTTTAATTATTCTGTACTGGCTCTCAAGGGGACAATCATATTTTCCCAAGAAAAAGGATCTATTCCACAAACTATTTTAAACTTACTGTTTTTTTTTCTTTTTTTTTCATCCATTTTCTCAATTTGGAATTTTGATACTTATCCTGGGAACATTATTCCCTTGATTAAATATTTTTTCAAGCATTTTTAAATAACAGAGTCTCTACTTAGTACCAAAATCTCATAGGCTCTTTCTAAATACTATATATTCATCTTACAAAAACTTAAGAACCCTATCCTGGATGCTTAACCACCATATTAGCCTTCATGTGTTTCTCATTCATGACACCAGACACACAGAGTAGTTTGGATCCTGAAAAAATGAAAATCATTGGCTGGTTTGTTTTATTCTTTCACTTAATGTGGCAGAGATAAAGGAGACAATCTCAAACTCCACTCCAACCACACATCTCCAGATTCTGCACAGGGAGGTCTCATGGTAACTCCCACTTTTCTCTACCTTTAGTTCCACTTGAATCATCAATGCTCTAGAATGTTCCAGAATGTCACACTTACAGCCAAACATTACAGTGTCATGTAACACCACACTTTCTGCCTACATTAAATAACCTGAGAATCTCTCTTTCTCACAATTTCTCAAATTACAATCACATACATTGATTTTATCTGTCATTTGTATCAGGACAAATGTTATAATCTGACCTTAAATTTATCTTTCAAATAACAAGAGGAAATACAACCACAGCAACAACAAAGATCCACAGAGAATTTTGCACGTCATTTCTATTAAAATCATTATCATAGTGATAACAAAATTATAGAATGAGAATATGAGGATGATTTTCAAATGTTAAAAATCATGCTTATATTCAGACTTATTGACCTAATGTATTTCAGGTCCTGAGCTTTTGGACACTGATTTGCTTGACTGATTTTTAACCATGTCGAACAATTAATTTGCTACCCAATGGGAAATGTCTTCAAAGGTACAAGAAGTGCTGACACCATTTAATGTCAACACAAATGTGGATGAAGTTGTCTAATGGTTAGGGTACCTTTTGGAAAGTGGCCTCTAAGAGTAGGTCACCTGGTTGACAGATGTTCCAGGTACCCTGGTGGATCCAAGCGACTTTGATGACAAGCTTTGTCATCAATTACAATTAATTTGTAATTAAAAGAAACATAAAATTAGAATACACAGAGAAAACTCTATCGTTTCAGTATGTAAGAGAGCAGAAGAAAGTTGAGAATTTTAAACTTCTTGTTACCCTTTTTTAAAAAATTTTATCATGAAATTGAACACGGATTATTTTAGCACATTGATGGTGCTAAATCTCTTTAATACTCTCTTAAATTTGTGTATTCTCTTGAACTTGTGTAGAACATGACCCATGCATTCCTTTTCTTCCTCTGCAACTTTTGTCCATATACTCCCCTAAATTCTCCACAGATGTTCACCTGAAGTGCTAAGAACTTTTACCTAAAATTCTTGATGTTTCATGAATACCAATGGAACATGCAGGTTGTGTATATCAGTAGCCCCTCACCCTTGCTACAGTGAGAAGCCTTTCTTCCCTTTTTCAGTCATAAACCTTTTTAGAGACATCTTATGTTATTTTTCTACAGCTACTCTTCACTGATAATATGTTAAAGTCATCTTTTGCCTACCATGTGACATTGATTTGCCTTTTAGGTGACCTATAACTCTAATATTACAGAGATTGTGTCATTTCATGTTTTACAGGCCTAGAGCATCACCAGAAAAATGATTCCTCTTCAAAACATGGATTTTGGTTTCAGGAAAAAATATTGAGGCATTCAACACAACTTTTCTATTTCTACATAGACATTTCTATTATTATATAACTTTTCTTTTTATATAAATAAATATTTTTCTATATATGAAACCTAGCCTGTTCTACTATTCAGTTCATTAGCTATCTACAGTTCCTGCTCAAGATTAATGTACTGATGAACTAGTTTTTATGGGTTGTCCACTGACTTCCAAATCTTCTCCAAGATAACAATCATTTTTCAACCACTTGGATGGTTTCCAGAGTGAATTTTTCTTAGAACTTACTCTACTAATATGTCTCTACAGAAATAACCACTTTCTCTGCAATTTATAGTCTTAAGAGAGTTTCTTGGGGGCACTGAGAGGTTAAGTAATTGTCCTAGGATCATACAGACAGTTTGTTTATAATTTATGGGTCATCCAAGATATTGCCAATTTAATGGATGTATTAAAATCCACTTACAACATAAAGGAGCCAAGACCTAGGTTCAGATCCCAGCTCTGTCTCTTACTATCCATGTGAATCTGGGCAAGTCACTTAATTTATCTAGTATTAGAGTTAGGATTCAAATCTGTTATCATACTCAAAGTTTCATGTCCCCCTAACTTTCCCTCCTCTTTTCTTACTAGTTCTGTGAGTTTATATTCTAAGTTTCCCATATAATTTAGACATTAATGTTACATACTTTTAAGTTTGCATTACTTTGTTCATAAGGGGGAAAGAGATTAATAGGAAAAAAATTACCCAAATAAAGAATGTGAAAATGGGAAAGCGAAGGAAAGGACATATATAATCAATGAAACAATGAGTTGGGTGGATTGTAAAGATCAGGAAATGAAGATATAAAATAAATGAATAAATAATGATGAGTAAATATTGAATTAATGAAGAATGTAAAAATGGAAGAAGAGAAACAAAACAAGACTATAAACTGGAAATTCTGAGACTAGATCTCAAAATTCTTTACTACTTAGAATGCTGTGCAAATAGTTGATACTCAATAAATAATTACTGAAAATGTGCCATTTTGGGTGGAGCCAAGATGGTGGAGTAAAGGCAGAGACTTCTCTGAGCTCTCCTCCAAACTCCTTAAAATACCATTAAATAATAATTCTAAAGAAATTCTAAAGCAGCCATACCCACACAAAAGAAGGAGAGAAACAATTTTCCAGCCCAAGACAACTTAGAAGGTTAGCAGGAGAGGTCTGTTTCAAGAGTGTGAGAAAGGAGTGCAGTCCAGCCCAGGTTGAGGCCAGTGCAAATCAGCCCCAGCAAACCAGGAACAGGCCTCAGAGCAACTGAATGAGTGGCTGCTTCCAGACCTCTCAGCCCACAGACACCAAATGCAATTTAGAATATCCCCAGGAAAGGTCTATTTCACCCATGAGAATGGAGCACAGTCCAGTGCAGGTTATACCAGCATAAACCAGGAGTAGGCCTTGGGAGTGACTAAATAGCAGCAGCAGGAGCAGCAGCAACAGCTACTGCTTCCAGAGATCTCAGCCTACAGATGGTAAAGTGGTTGAACACTCAGAAGAAGACTACAGGGGTCTCTTTACTAGCACTGGAAGTAGGATTCTTGCTTTGCTCATATTCAGATCCAGGTTGCAGTCCTGGGTGGAAGCTCCAGGGCAAGAAGGAGCACTAGCAAACCAGAGCTCGTGGAGACAATGAGTTGGGGACCTTCCTAACAGTTCTAAGGCAGGAAAGAGTGCTTGTGATCTCTCACAGACAAGAGCACAGGCCGGAGAGTAAGAGGATCAGCTGTGAAGGACTTAGGTCTTCTCAGGAATACAACAACCAAGACAACTCTGAAGGACTTCAATTGAAAAATACTATCCTCCCCCAGAAAAAAGAGCTGATGGTGTTTGAATACAAATTGAAGCATCCTTTTTTTTTTTTTTTTAACTTTCTTTGTTTTTCTTGAGATTTTTTTTTTGGTCTGTTTTCTTTCACAACATGACTGTTATGGAAATGTTTTGCGTAACTGCATATGTATAACCTATATCAAATTGCTTGCCTTCTCAATGGAGGTGGCTGGGGATGCAGTAAGAGAGATAATTTGAAACTTAAAATTTTAAATATGAATGTTAAATTATTTTTAAATATAACTAGGGAAAATAACATTAAATAAAGTAAAAAAAGAAAAGGGAAGAGGATATATATGTACAAAAATATTTATAGCAGCTCTTTTTGTAGTGGCACAAAATTAGAAAATGAGGAAATGTCCATCAACTAGGGAATAGCTGAACAATTTGTGGCATAGAAATGGAATGGAATGGAATAGCAATGGAATACTACTATGCTATAAGAAATGATGAGCAAGTAGATTTTGGAAAAACCTGGAAAGACTTATATGAACTGATATTGAGTGAAATGAGCAAAATCAGGAGAATATTGTACACAGAAACAGTAACACTGTGATGATCAACTATGATTGACTTAACTCTTCTCAGCAATACAATAATCCAAGACAATTACAAAAGATTCATCACAGAAAATGCTTTCCGCATCCAGAGAAAGAGCTTTGGAGTCTGAATGTAGATTATTTTCACTTTGTTTTGTTTTGTTTTGTTTCTTCTTTCACAGCATGACTAGTATGGAAACATATTTCCATGATTACACATGTATAACTTCTATCAGATTGCCTGCCATCTTGGGGAATAGAGGAGGGAAGAGAGAGGGAGAAAAAAATGGAACTCAGAATCTTAGAAAAATGAATGTTGAAAACTATCTTTACATGTAATTGGAAAAATATAAAATACTATTTACAAATAAATAAAATGTCATTTTATCTTGTCATACTTGCCCATTTTAATCTTTTACCCATGTTTGTGCATTTTCATTTTAACAAATTGATGAATTATATTTCAAATTCCAAAATGAAGCCAATTCAAATGATTGTGATGGAATGATTATAAATATTAATAGTAGGACTAATAATAGAAGCTATCATTATTGCTTGAGTATTTCACATCACTGTCCCAAGCAGTATTACAATGCTGACCTATGTTTTTGAATGTAACTTTGGCTTTGCTAAGACATTTAAAACTTCAACTGAGCTAACAGAACATATGTTAACTTGGGACCAAAATAAATTACTTATCACTGTAGCACTTGACCTAAATATGCCCTGAGTACTTCCATCTTTCAGTTTTCCAAACCTAATAGAAAATCATTGGCTAAGTTCATATGATTCGTTTATGCATTATTCATGGTCAGTTTCAGTGATGACACTGCTTTTGCTTATAAATTCATTGACTTACTCTGGAGTTAGAAATTCAAAATAAATGGCCACTTACACCCAAGAGTAAGATACAGCTCCCTAAATGCCCACAGTTAAGGATATAGCTAGTTGTGCTAAGACTGAGATCTACATATTGAAATCTTATATCTATATATAGATATACACACCTACATACATGTACATGCACACATATATTATTTTAGCCCAAAAAACTCAATTTTACATTTCTCTCATTAATCTCTGCTTACATTACTGAATCTTATGTATTTTATGTAGTAATACTAATAGACAAAGGAGGAGAAAAAGAGATTTAGAGCTGAAAGAAACCTTAGAGATCATTAAGGGCAAAGTATTCAATTTACAAATGAGGAAGTGGGGGACCAACCAAAGAGATTAAATGACTTGCCTGAGTCCACATATAGAAGACATGGTGAAGCTAGGATTTGAATACAGGTTCCTACAAGGTGAAGGATAATCATGATTTCAAAGAAGATGAAGTGGAGAATAATTCTGAGAGTTTCAGTTACTTACTTAAAATGTTCAACAATCTGTAGTCATCCTAGGAAAGTGTAATCAGTTCATCAAAAGGCCTGGCTAGGGTATTGATAAAACATTAGAAATGGGAATAATACAAACTTTAATCCAACCTCAGATACTTTCTAGTTGTGTGACGTCAGGCAAGTCACTTAACCCCTGTTTAACTCATTTGTAAAATTGGGATGTTGTGAGGATTAAATGAAATAATACTTGCAAAGTACTTAGTACAGTGCCTAGTACATAGTAGTCACTATATAAATGTTAGTTATAATTATTTTTCTTACTGTTGTTGGTATTATTATTATTCCATTTGGCAGATGAAGACATGGAGATTCAGAGAAGCAAAGTGACTTTGCCAAAGTCACACAACTAATATGTAAGAGTCAGGGCTGTTGTTTGAACCAAGATTTCAAGAACCAAGATCCAGTGTTCTTTCTACAATATTACAGCTACCCTTTGCTAACTGATTAAAAAAAAATCATAGCTAGATTATTCATTGCATAACGTATTTCCTATACTAGTATGATTTTTTAAAATTTTATTAATGCACCTGAGCAATCTCCTAGGTAAATAATGCATGGGAAATATTATTTCTTTTTTACAATAACTTATCAAAGGTCATGTAATTAAAAAATCTAATTTCACTGAGGCCCTATTAAAAACATAGTTTGAAATGTTCTTAACTTGTAGAATATCATCCATTTCCATTGTGTACAACAGGAATGAATATAATTATTTTCCCCTAAAATATTCTATTAACTGTCAAAGGATGTGAGAATATAAGATCTTGAAGTAAGGTCTTTATTTTCTTTGTTTTCAGGTAGTATAGTAATAGTGGGTAGACACTGTTCTTAAATAGAGTACTGAGCTAAATATTTGTTGTCATAAATAGCCTCAAGGCTTTACAGCTTTGTCTTGACTAGATCTAGTTGATCTGTTTAATGAAGCCAATTTAACCTCATGTATTCAGAAATATGACTTTGGGGCATTTGCTGATTATTCAACTTTCTAGTTTGTTCCTGACTGATCCTACACCAGGCAATGGGGAAAAAACTCAGATCAAAGTTTTGGGTCTAGTTCAACCTATTTACCAAATGAAGGTACTGGCAACTTTCTGATTTTCTTTTGGGATCCCAAATCATTTTGAAACACTGAAAAAATAGATTGAAACTAACAATATAAAATTGTATAGGGGGAAATGTAAATTCTATTCATGGGTTCAAAATTCAAATGTACAAATTCAGGATAGAAGAAACATAGCGATGAAGGTGGTTATGTGAAAGTTTTTCAAGGTTCTTAGTAGACTCCAGCTTCAATACAAGTGAGCAGTCTATGTAGAATTCTAATAAACTACTATACTCAGGCTACATTAATAAAAGTTTACTTTCCTTTGAGAAGGGGGTCATAACTCTAAAACCTATTTCCTTGTTTTGACCATATCTATAGTACTAGGCCAGTGTCTTGGGGAGAATGAGGGAGAAGAAGAGAAAAAGAGAAAAAGAGAGAGAGAGAGAGAGAATTATTTCCACTGATGACTTTTTTGTTTTTGCATTATCTTCATTTCTGAATAAATTTTTCTTTTAATTTAGAAAAAGAGCTATTCTTTGTTCAAAAGTTTTGTTGTGTTTTGTTTTCCTTTTTCATTAATTTATTTTGATTTATCAATAATCACTTCCATATGCTTTTGAGTTTAAAATTTTTCTCCCCCTTCCTCACCACCACCATCCCCAAGATGGTGCACAATCTGATATAGTCTATACATTTACATTCATATTAAACATATTTTCACATTAGTGATGTTGTAAGTAGAAATTAAAAGCAATAGGAGGAACATCAGAAAGAAGAAACAAAACTCAACAGAAGAGAAAAAAATAGCAATTTGGCTTCCATAGTTCTTTCTTTGGGTGTGGATAGCATTTTCCATCACAAGGGTGTTGCCAGGAAAGGTTAAGTTTATCAATATTAGTCATCATGCAACATGGCTGTTGTTGTGTACAACTTTCTCTTGGTTCTGCTCACTTCACTCAGCATCAGACCATACAAGTCTTTCCAGGTTTTTCTGAAGTCATCATTTCTTATAGTACAATAGTATTCCATCATATTCATATACCACAACTTGCTCAGCCATTACCCAATTGATGGGCATCCTCTCAATTTCCAATTCTTTGCCACCACAAAAAGACCTGCTATGAATATTTTTGTACATGTAGGTCCTTTTCCCGTTTGTCTGATCTCTTTGGGATATAGCCCTAGAAGTGCTATTGCTGGGTCAAAGGGTATGCACATTTTTATAGCCCTTTGGGCATAGTTCCAAATTGTTCTCCAAAATGGTTGGATCATTTCACAACTCCATCAACAATGTATTAGTGTTCCAATTTTCCCACATCTTTTCCAACATTTATCATTTTCCTGTTTTCTCATGTTGGCCAATCTGATAGGTGTGATGTGGTACCTCAGAGTTGTTTTGATTTGCATTTCTCTAATCAATAGTGATTTAGAGCATTTTTTCATATGACTATAGATGGCTTTAATTTCTTCATCTGAGAACTGTCTGTTCATATCCTTTGACCATTTATCAACTGGGGAATGACTTGTATTCTTATAGATTTGACTTAATTCTCTATATATTTTATAAATGAGGTTCTTATCAGAGAGACTGCTTGTAAAAATTCTTTCCCAATTTTCTACCTTCCTTTGAATCTTAGTTGTATTGGCTTTGTGCAAAAACTTTTCAATTTAATGTAATCAAAATTATCTATTTTGATTTTTGTAATGTTCTCTGTCTCCTGTTTGATCATGAATTCTTCTGTTCTCCATAGATCTGACAGGTAAACTATTCCTTGCTCTCCCAGTTTGCTTATAGTATCAGCCTTTAAACCTAAATCATGAACCCATTTTGACTTTATTTTGGCATATTGTGTGAGATTTCGGTCTGTGCCTAGTTTCTGCCATACTCTTTCCCAGTTTTCCCAGCAGTTTTTTTTTCAAAGAGTGGGTTCTTAGTCCAGAAGCTGGGGTCTTTGGGTTTATAAAATAATAGATTACTATAGTCATTGACATCTGTGTCTTGCATATTTAACCTATTTCATTGATCCACCACTCTATTCCTTAGCCAGTACCAAGCAGTTTTGATGATTGCTGCTTTATAATACAATTTAAGATCTGGAATGGCTAGGTCACCTTCCCCTGCATTTCTTGATATTCTGGACCTTTTGTTCTTCCAAATGAATCTTGTTATTATTTTTTCTAACTCTATAAAATAGTTTTTTGGTAGTTTGATTGGTATGGCACTGAATAAGTAAATTAGCTTAGGTAGAATTGTCATTTTTATTCTATTAGCTCAGCCTACCCATGAGCAACTGATGTTTTTTTCCAATTATTTAGCTCTGATTTTATTTGTGTGAAAAGCGTTTTGTAATTGGGTTAATAGAGTTCCTGGGTTTGTTTCGGGAGGTAGGAATCTAAATATTTTATAAAGTCTACAGTAAGTTTAAATGGAATTTCTCTTTCTATCTTTTGCTGTTGGGCTTTGTCGGTACTATATAGAAATGCTAATGATTTATGTGAGTTTATTTTATGGCCTGCAACTTTGCTAAAGATGTTTATTATTTCAAGTAGTTTTTTACTTGATTCTCTGAGATTCTCTAAGTATAACACCATGTCATCTGCAAAGAGTGATAGCTTTGTTTCTTCTTTGCCTATTCTAATGCCTTCAACATCTTTCTCTTATTGCTAAAGCTAATGTTTCCAGTACAATATTGAACAACAGTGGTGATAATGGACATCCTTGTTTCACCCCCGATCTTATTGGAAATGCTTCTAACTTGTCCCCATTACATATTATGTTTGCTGAAGGTTTTAGATAGATGCTATTTATTATTTTAAGGAAGAGTCCATTTATATCTATGCTCTTTAGTATTTTTAATAGGAATGGGTGTTATATTTTTTCAAAAGTTTTTTCTGCATCTATTGAGATGATCATGTGGTTTCTATTAGTTTTGGTGTTGATATGATGGATTATGCTGATAGTTTTCCTTATATTGAACCAGCCCTGCATTCCTGGTATAAATTCTACCTGGTCATAGTGTATTATTTTTGTAATAAGTTGCTGTAATCTATTTGCTAATATTTTGTTTAAAATTTTTGCATCTATATTCATTAGAGAAATTGGTCTATAATTTTCTTTCTCTCTTTTGACTTTTATTGGTTTAGATTTCAGCACCATATTTGTGTCATAAAAAGAATTTGGTAAGATTCCCTTTTCATCTGTTTTACCAAATAGTCTATATAGTATTGGAATTAATTGTTCTTTAAACATTTGATAAAATTCCCATGTAAATCTGTCTGGCTCTGGAAATTTTTTCCTAGGGAGTTCATCAATGGCTTGTTCAATTTCCTTTTCTGAGATGGGGTTATTTAAGTATTTTACTTCCTCTTCTGTTAATCTGGGCAATTTATATTTTTGTAAATATGTATCCATTTCACTAAGATTGTCAAATTTGTTGGCATATAGTTGGGCAAAATAAGTCCTAATTGTTGTTTTAATTTCCCCTTCTTTGGTAGTAGTTTCACCCTTTTCATTCTTGATACTAGTAATTTGTTTTTTTTCTTTCTTTTTTTTAATTAGATTAACCAAAGGTTTATCTATTTTATTGGGTTTTTTTCATAAAACCAGCTCTTAGTTTTATTTATTAGTTCAATAGTTTCCTTAATTTCAATTTTATTAATTTTTCCTTTGGTTTTCAATAGCTCTAATTTGGTGTTTAATTGAGGATTTTTAATTTGTTCTTTTTCTAGTTTTTTTAGTTGTATGCCCAATTCATTGATCTCTTCTTTTTCTATTTTATGTATGTAAGCATTTAGAGATAAAAAACTTCCCCTAAGAACTGCTTTTGCTGCATCCCATAAGTTTTGGTATGTTGTCTCATTATTGTCATTCTTTTGAATGAAATTATTGATTGTTTCTATATTTTGTTCTATGATCCAATCATTTTTAGGATTAGATTATTTAGTTTCAAATTATTTTTTAGTCTAACTTTCCATCGCCCTTTATTACATATAATTTTTATTGCATCATGATCTGAAGAGTATGTATTTACTATTTCTGCCTTTCTGCCTTGGATTATGAGGTTTTTATGTCCTAGTACATGGTCAATTTTTGTGTATGTGCCATGTACCACCGAGAAAAAAGTATATTCCTTTCTATCCCTATTCAGTTTTCGCCACAGGTCTATCATTCCTAACTTTTCTAATGTTCTATTCACCTCCTTAACTTCTTTCTTGTTTATTTTGGGGTTAGATTTACCTAGTTCAGAGAGGGGGAGGTTGAGGTCCCCCACTAGTATAGTTTTGCTCTCTATTTCTTCCTGTAACTCCCTGAACTTCTCCTCTAAGAATTTGGATGCTATACCATTTGGTGCATATATGTTTAGTAATGATATTACTTCATTGTCTATGGTGCCTTTTGGCAGGATGTGGTTTCCTTCCTTATCTCTTTTGATAAGATCTATTTTTGCTTTTGCTTTGAGATCAGGATTGCTACCTCTGATTTATTTACTTCAGCTGAAGCATAGTATATTTTGCTCCAGCCTTTTACCTTTACCCTGTATGTGTCACTCTTTTTCAAATGTGTTTCCTGTAAACAACATATTGTAGAGTTATGGTTTTTAATCCACTCTGTATACATTTCCAATTTATGGGAGAGTTCATCCCATTCACATTCACAGTTATGATTACTATCTGTGTCTTTTTCTCCATCCTCCCCCCCCCGTTTATGCTTTTCTTTCTCCTTTCTCCTTTCCCCCCCAACTAGTGTTTTGCTTTTGACCACGACCTCCTTCAGTCCTACCTCCCTTCTATTATCCCTTTCCCTTTTCTTCCCCTTTTCCCTTCTACTGCCTATAGTGCAAGTTACATTTCTATACCTAACTGATTATATTATTCCCTCCTTGAGCCAAATCTGATGAGACTAAGGATCAAACAGTGTGCATCCCCCTCCCTTCTTTACCTCTGCTCTAATAGGTTTTTGTGTCTTTTCCTGTAATGTAATTTACCCTTGTCTGCCTCCTCCTTTCTCAGTACATTTTCTTAGCTCAGACTAATCCACTTACTTGGATCCATTTAACCCACTTGATTAATTTTTTTTTATCATTACATCAAAGTCAATTTACATCCACCCCCTTTATTATACTCCTTTGACATGGTACAATATCAATACAGTTCTCAAGAATTGCAAGTGTCATCTTCCCTTGTAGAGATGTAAACATTTTGGGCTTATTAACAACATATTATATCTTTCTGTCCCATTTACCTCTTTATGTCTTTCTTGAATCTTGTACTTGAAGATCAAATTTTTTGTTGAGCTCTGGTATTTTTATCAGGAAGGTTTGGAAGTCCCCTATTTCATTGAATATCCATCTCCTTACCTGAAAAATCATGCTCATTTTTGCTGGGTAGCTAATCCTTGGCTGCATTCCAAGCTCCTTTGCCTTATGGAATATCATGTTCCATGCCCTACTGTCTTTTAAAGCAGAGGTTGCAAGGTCTTCTGCAATCCCAATTGTGGTTCCATAATATTTAAATTGTTTCTTTCTGGCTGCTTGCAGTAATTTCTCTTTAATCTGGTAATTTTGGAATTTAGCTGTTATATTTCTTGGTGTTTTCAATTTGGGATCTCTTTCAGGTGGGGAGCGGTGGATTCTTTCTATAGTAATTTTACCTTTAGGTTCTAGGACTTCAGGGCAGTTTTCTTTTATGATTTCCTGAAGGATATTGTCTGGGCTCTTTTTTTCATCATGATTTTCAGGTAGGCCTATGATTTTTAAATTGTCTCTCCTGGATCGATTTTCCAGGTGAGTTGTTTTACCCATGAGGTATTTTATGTTTTCATCTATTTTTTCATTTTTTTGTTTCTGTTTGACTGATTCTTGTTCTCTCATAGAGTTATTAGTTTCCATTTGTTCAATTCTAATTTTTAACATGTTGTTTTCTTCTGTTAGATTTTGTACTTTCTTGTCCAATTGGTCAATTGTATTTTTAAGGGACTTGTTTTCTTCAGTGTACTTTCTTTTTTCCAATTGGCCAATTGTATTTTTTAAGGACTCCTCTACCTCTCTCATTTGACTTTTAAAATCCTTCTTGAGTTCTTCTAAGAAGGCTTTTTGGGCTTCAGACCAGTTCATATTCCCTTTTGATGTTGCAGATGTGGGTTTTATGACAATGTTGTCCTCTTCAGAATTTCTGTCTTGATCTTCACTCTTCTCATAATATGAATCTATTGTATGTTTCTTTTTACTCATGGTGTTTCTTTATTCCCTGGCCTTTAAAGAGATTATGCTTTCCTGCTGGGGAGCAGAGGGCACTGACCCAAGCTTCTTGTGTTGGGAGCCTAGGTCTTGGTCACTGACTTTGTATGCTGGGGCCTCTTATGTTGGCAATTGGAGGCTGTAGTGTTCTGGCAGCTTACCTGGTATTGGGCTGGAGTCAGCAAGGCTGGTACTTTCAGGCAATCTAGGTTGCCTGCTTTTCCTTTCCTTCAGCTTTGTTCAACTCCTTTTAGATGGTTGCTGCCGGGTGTTTATCTGCCTGGGGCCCCTTGCAGTGCTGCCTCCCTTAGTCCTGTTGAGGCACTGGAAGACTCCTTTGCTGTAGAATACCAAGGCACCTGGTGGTTTTCTGAGCTGGTTTCCACCGATTCCCCCACCTCACTGAGGCAGTCGGAGGTCCAGCTGTTGGTATTTGCCTGCTCAACCACCTGGGCTTCAGGATCTCTTCCTGGTTGGCAGTTGGAGGCTGTAGGGTTCTGACAGCTTACCTGGTGTTGGGCTGGAATCAACAAGGCTGGAACTTTTTGGCACCTCTAGTTTGCTTTCTTCGGCTCCTTTCAGACAAATGCTGCCAGGTGCTTATCCACCTGGGGCCCTTTGTAGTGTTGCTTCCCTTATTTTTGCTGAGGCACTGAGAGACCCGTTTGCTGTAGAATGCCAAGGCACCAGAATCTCCTCCTGGTGTGCTAAAGTGGGTCTTTCCACTAGCTGGCTGGGCAACTCCCTGTTCCATACAGCTCCCCTTCCCCAAGTGTAAGAGAAGCCTTTCCCGTTAATCTCTCTTTTTACCTGGGCTACTGCACTGCTGCACCCTGTCTTTCTTCTGGTTCAGCTCTTCCAGGGTTTTTTTCTGGGGTGATATTTTCTGGGTTTTCAGAGGTTGATAGGGGAGGGTGAGAGCGATTACCTTTTTACTCTGCCATCTTGGCTCCCGGAAGTGGAAGTCCTATTTAAAAGTTTTTTAAAAAAGATTTAAAAATTCAGTTGATTGAAACTGACCAATACATGTTTCTGACCATTCATGTAATATTCTACATCAGATTGTATTTAGGTTGTACTGAGGCAGAGAAAGAAATACAATAACCTGGAAAATACCCAAAGACTCTTAGGAATAACTGTTTAATGGATGTTCCCTAACCAAAAGGAAGTTGGATTCAGGGAGATCTTCACTAGATTATGAGGTCCAGAACATGATAAAATGTTTATATTTTCCCAAAAGAGGTCTAACTATCCACAAATAAGTGAAGTAGGAATTTCTATTGTTCTATGATATGTAGTTGGATGAATAAACTATAAAGCAGACCATTATTTACAAATCTTAAATAGACAACTCAAATGGTCAATTTACTAGGCCCCAAATTGTAGAAAAGGAGGAAGGCAGATTGCTTTGCATTTGAAACTTGTGCAGCTCTTTAAATAACCTCAAAGTTCTTCATGAAGCAAAGGTCCAACTTTTTTTAAATCCATATTTTGATGATACTGTATGGCTCCAAGTCAAGGAAGAACACAATTTCTGAATGATTTAATTTAAAGATCACCAAAAAGACAGTTTAGAGGCACATGTTAAGGGAAATTACTTGTAATATTATCAATTGCTTTAGAATTGCTCAGGGGAAACAGCTCAAAAGACATCTTAAGATACATGTTATGATCAGAAAAGGAGGTGGCCTCACATAATAAGAGTGAGCGTTGGTTGATAGACATACTGTGCAAGCATCATTCTTACCCATCCATTGTCAAGCAATCTAAAAAACAGCTTCTCATTTGTTGGATTCATGGACAGACATGTAGAATGGTCAAAAAGGATAAAATATTTATGAGTTGCTCTCTTCACTAGAGGGCTCATATGATCTTTTTTCTAGGAAACACGAGATTATCAATTCAGAAATAATATACCTGAACAAGTTAAATTAAGAGTAAATGGAAGATTAGATGAAAAAATCTGATAAAAATTAAGCTACTTTTTCATTCTATAGCTCATCTATAGCCCATGCCAAAACATCAATCAGGCTTATTTTATTCTTTCCCCCCAAAAAATTTCAAATCATATTACAGAACACCAACAACAACAGGATGCACCCATATGAATATCCTGGACCAATTTCATTCATTGGTTTATACTTTTTTTCTCTGCATTATGGACATATGACATTATATATTAATATATTGCAATATGTGCATATATTTTTGTATTATGAATGTAGACACATATCATATATATGAATATAGATATATTTTCTGATTTTTTGTACACACAGCATAAGTTGTTTTGTATTTCAGGATTAAAGCAGTGACTCATGTCTTCCCTTTTATTCTTTACTGTGATTTTATTTTTTGAGATCTTAAGTAAGCAGTTTCTATCACTTACCTGCTTTTATAAACACATTATGCCAAACTCTCTCCCACAGATGAGCTCAGTCTACCCAATTATACATTGGCACAATAGACACTGCTCAGAATCAGGCCTTTATCATAATTTCAGACAGCTCAATATTATTTTTAATTAAAAAGAGATTTCTCTCATGCACAAATATTAACTGTGATTTTCTAGTTATTTTATCCCTACTCTTCCATCCTCAATCTACTCCATTTCATCCCTATTATAAGTAAATGGTTGCCCCAAAGTTTCCAAATCCTGATTTTTGTGCATCCAAACAGAAAGAATCATCCATCATTTTTTATTCTATTTTTTCTATTGTTGATTCAGTGTTTTTATCATTTAATGTGTTTTTCCTGCAGCCCAATGAACAATGTCATCAGGGCAGAATATGAATTTCCTCACTGTAGACTCATTCAAACTAAATGGATCAACAATATCCTATTGGGCTTAATAACCAGAGCTGTGGAGAAAGTTTCTGACTGAAGTGAGGAGAATGTGCATTTAAAGGTGCTTCTGTTTTCAAAGTTTTTCTGCATGAGTATTTTGGACCTAACAATACTTAAAGTAAATTTTAATGGTTCATATAAAAGTAGCTGGGCTGATTATAACGGATCTTAACCTAAATAGAAAATCTTAGTAATAATTACCAAAAATAATTTCTTTCTTTGATAGAGTAGAAAAATCACAAGCATAAAGAACTACAACAAGGTAGATTTAACTCATCTAGGCAAATATTCTACTTTTGTTTTTGTTTTTGTTTGTGTTTTTCCCCCAATCTTACTAGATAAACAATATTACTTACCCAGCAGGACAACTACCTTTAAATTTCTAGCACTACTTTGAAAATGACTGATGGAGGAGCTCTTCCCCTTCCCACTTCAGAAGAAATAGATATCCTCTTATTGCTTTCTATCTGTCATAAGGATGCTTTTAATTGACTGTAAGATTTAACTCCATGCATATACTGGAGACTCAATCCCCCATTCTTAAAATCTATCCTTCCTGTTGGCCAGGAGGAATAATAAAGACTCTCTGAGCTGGGGCGGGGGGGGGGGGGGGGGGAAGGGGAGTAGGTGTGTCTTTTCCACCTCCCTAATTGGTCCTCTGGTGAGTATATGGCCTCCCACTCAAGTGGGATAGGGACACATCCTGTTTCTATTTTTCTTTTGATACAGAGTGTTTTGAGATCATGAAAGGAAGAATATGTCTTTCCTCTATTCAGACACGAGAGCAATGGGGTTTATGTCTGTAAGTAGATGCTGTGATTCAATGGTAACAATGATATTGGCAGGGGCAACATTAGGCTAGTGGAGAAAGAAAACAGAGAGAGAGACCAACACAAAGAAATACACCCACACAACCACACACACACACACACACACACACACACACACACACACACACCCCTTGATCAGGCTGTCCTCATTAGAGGTTAGATATAAAATAGCTAATGAGTAGTCCTTTTGCAAATGTCCTAATGAGGCTTTTGTACTTGTCGGTCAACTGATTGCAATCTTTCTTTTTTTTTCTTTTTTTATTGCTTAGTGTTCAACTTTTCTGTGTGAGATTAAAACCCCCTTTCTGTTCTGAATTCATGTTTGTATTCAGCCTATATTTTTAAGGATTCTTTAGAATAGAATGAAAAATAGATTTCAGTATTATTCACTGAGAATCTAGTTCCCCTGCTGAGGAGACAGGCACCCCCAAAAGGATGAATATTAAACTCTGAAGAGAGGTAAAGGACAAGAATTGGTGAAGGTTGCCAGCCCTTTGTGGCCTCAGCCTACAGGTCTCTGCAAGACTGATATCTAGACATGCTTTCTGGACTAGACTTAAACCAGTATATTTCCCTTGTAGTTTGAGTTTCATATTGGAACAACATGAGACATTTGTAGATCACTCATCAGTTAACTAAAATATATTTACTTAGCCACAGTAAGGGCAAGATCCTTAACAGGGATCTTGTTTTCAACTGGGATTATTGATTCAGCTGAGAAAAAAGTTCCCCTGACCCTGAGTTGCCTGTGGTAGTCTGCTAGCCAAGCATCAGAGTGTTCCCAAAGTTCCTTGTGGCTCTTTTATAATCAGGAGACAAGAACGTTATTTCAACAGCCCAAGCCATTAGCACCCTGAAATAATCAAGCCCTAAGTATGATTTTGACATTTTAAGGAAAAGTTAGCCTAACTTATATGATGAAGGCCATTCAGATACTGCTCCCACCATAACATAAAATGTCAAATAGTTCTTATGTTAAGCAAGATGAGAGTCAAGAGCCCTAGAGATTAGCTATGGCTCTCTTAAAATCAGTATCTTCTTAGAAAAGCAAAAGTCAGAATGCTCATTAAAGAGCTGCCTATCATACATTGAATCTAACCTCTTTCTTCATGGGAAGAGTTGAAAATATTCAGCACACATTTACTAATTACTCACTTATTAAGCAAATCTTGTTACTGACACTGACTAAATTCTTCCTTCACATTTTCAAACTGAAAGAAAGAGAATCCCAAAGAAAATGTTGTGCCACACTAGCACAGGTAGGAACAGAAACATGAAATTCTTCTTACTGTTTCCTGCTATGCCTTTGAACCAAAATAAGAATCCTTAAATTGCTGTTGGGATAACACTGGTTTCACAGGTCAACAAAATATTCTGAATCTTCTAAAGCCACTGATAATTTTTCTCAACACTCACCTTGGGCATCAAAGAATTATCTGTGAGGGGGATATGGATACATCTGAGAGGAGACTATTTTCTGTTCTGACTATTTATCCTTTAGAACTATCTCCCTTGAAATCTCTGAGCTGATTAGCATCAAATTAAGAATGGATTTGAATTTAGTTGATTTATTGACATTCTCTTTGAAAAAGCAGGTTTTATTCTTTGTATTGTGATGCCAATATATATTTAGACCCAGAATCACTTGCTTTGGTGAATAGCCAAAGGGGAATCCTCTTGAGTTTTGTCTTGTTTTGCTGTGTGTGTGTGTGTGTGTGTGTGTGTGTGTGTGTGTACATATTGGGGAGCTTTTATTAATGATGTAAAGCTGAGAATCATCTACAGTTTAAAAGTTTTAGTAAGCAGCATAAAGGTACTGAGAGGTTAACTCATTTATCCATGGTCACACAGCTGGTAATCCTCTGGGAGAGGGCATGAACCTTGGTCTTCCTAATGCCACATTTTACTCCACATGCTACTCCATGGTCTCTCTCAATGATCTGATATAAACTTTTATTAATATTGTCCCATTAAATTTCCTTTTCACAGTGATCCAGGCACTTGCTGGTGGTAGTTTTTGTCTTCTGCGTAGAATTTTTAAAGGTCTATTTAGCCTTGGCTTATGTTCCTCAATTCTGTAATCTGACAGATAACTGTGCTACAGTGGCTTTGAAAAGGTGAGTGTAAACCTTGCTAGTGGAAGTCTTGAGTATTAGGTACATGTTTTCCCTTAGGGACTTAACTAGACCAAGGTATGAGCCTGCAAGACAAGAAGCATGTAGAGTTGGCCATTCATTGTTGCCCTTACTCATTTTCATTTTCAGAAAGAAGGTCAGGTAAAGCATTCAGGCTCACAAAAGAGACAATTTGACCAGGCCTCGATGCAACACAGAGAAAATTCAAAGGAAAATCTTATGTAAATCCAAGCTAGTTATATTCTTATTAGTTTGGAAATGAGTTTTCCTTCTACAATAGAACTTTACTAGATTCTGTGGTCCCCCTTTTCTGCATTCATTTCATGCTCTCTTTGAATTCAACACTTTTCCTTCTGTAATAGTTGGCAGGGAAAAGACATCCAATTTTTTCCTGTTGAATTTATTAGCACCTATGTGATGGAAAATTGATTGTACTCATTCATTAACACTAAACATGATTTACACTCTCTGTCCATTCACTGTATATTCAGTTACTGCTTCCTTAATTTCACACATGCAATATGTACGAAATAGAATTAAAAAGCCTAATTGGAACAATAATGAGCAAGTACACTGATTTCTTTTATAGGATTGGCAAAGTTTCCCCCTAGTTTTGAGAAGGAGAAAGAAGAAAATATAAAATGTGGATACCCTAGATTGCTCTTACAAAAAATATGCATAGTTGTGGAATTTCCTCTCTGCTGCATATACCGGAGACAGATTCTAATGTAGAAGTAAGCATAGTTGTGCTCACACAATGACAAGTTTACCTGTAGTTACAATAGAATCACAGATTTTTCAGTTGGCAGGAACCTCAGAGGCAATCTAAACCAACTCTTTCAGGATCTGTCTGAAGACCTCTGGTGAGGGGGAACCCACTACATCCTGACATGATTTGTTTCACTTGGCAGGAGCTTTTACTCTGAGGAAGTTTTATTTAATTTTGTTTCCATACTTTAAAGCAAGTTTTAATCTCCCTCTTTGTAATTTCCTACCATTATTCCTAGGGCAAAGCAGGATAATCTTCATGGCAGCCTTTTCTAATTCTTGAAGTCCCTCCTCCCTCCCCACTCCATACAGTTCAGCAGGATTCCATTCTTCAAACTGAATACCCAAGTTCTTTTTAACTGCTTCCTTGTTATATAGACATGTTAGAATCATATTATTATTTTGTTTTATATCCAACTGGTTTTTTTCCATTCTGCCCCTGAGATGTGGATTTTTTGAAAGCAACACTTTTTTTATTTTGTGAAAACTTTTCTAGCACATAGTATCAATGAGCCAAAGAATGGAAAAAAACAATGATTATCTCCTGTTGTACAAAATGACATAAAGACATTCAGAACCACCTTGTGTACACTTATATGGACCTTATATAAATCAAGCTTTCTAAGAAATGATAGTATGATCAAGCCTTAATGTAGGTGTGATAAAGGACTCTCAAATTTCTGCTCACCTAAAAAAGACATCCCAATTTTGTCTCCTTGAGTGCCTGAAACCATCCTCTGTTAGTTTAAGTTATTAAAGACTATAAAAATGTTATCCTAGGGCATTTGTATTTTTGATGGATCCATGAATTTAAAGCATGAGCATTCCCAATATGCCTTTTCATTCTGCATGATTCATTTCCATTAAGAGACAGTATGTCACAGTGAATAGAGTACTATAGTGAGATTCATGAAAAGCTAGATTTGAATCCTAATAATATAGGCAAATAATTTAATATCTCTCAGCCTCAGTTTCCTCATCTGTAAAATAGAGATAATAATACCTTTAGTAACTACCTCATTGGGGTATTTTGAGGCTTAAATGACTAAGTAAAGAGCTATATAGTCTTCATCCATGTTCATAAATTCGCATAAAGGATATACTCAGTGCATTGGAGACTTTCTTCTTGGTCCATTAAAATGTTGAGCTATCAGTGTTCCACTTGGGTTCTATGCTATCTCTCATCATTAAAACATAATAGGCCCTCCTCTTCTTCCACCATGCCTGTTCTCAATATCTTTTGTGGAACTTCATGTATGAAGGTCATGTGTGATATGTTACAATCTACTTGTATCTACAGCCCATTACCCTTTTGGTGACTTATAATTCTAACTTCTAAAATGTTGTATTCCATAATTTGCAGGCAGATGGTATCTCTGGGTGGTAAAGTAATGGACCATTGCAGCAGTGAGTAGTTTCTGATCATTTATAACTGTTACAGATACAACCACCGTAATAATGCTGTGATAGCGAACTATTGTACTCTAACATGTCTAAAACAATTTGCTCACAGCAACCTTCCAAGGTGGGTAGTATTAAAAGTATTATATTTCCCAAATTTGATTTAGCTTGACCTCAACTTACTCAAGTATGGACTCAGCTTAATGTTCATCTGCATCTGCTATTTAAGTATCAGTGCACAATGACAGATTAACTCTGGATCTATGAGCAATATCCATTTTTCTTTCAATTTGTTTTTTTTTTCATTGTAAATGGTTAGATCTATATTTTGTATAATTTAATAATGAAGATTTGTAGTGGGTTTTTTATGCTGTTAATACTATTTCACCTACATATGCTTCTTTTGTTCGGACTTGGGCAATTATAGAAACGTCTGTAACTGAAAAAAACTTATGTAATGTTTATCTTCTGTGTACACCTACAGATGTTGGAAGGACAGGACTCTTGGAACATATTAAGTCATTATTGTCCTCTAACATTTTAGCACAAACAAACTTAACAGACTATCTAACGTCTTACTTTTTAAGGCTTTAAGAGATTAAAGCTTGTGATAAATAATTTTTTATTGGGGTTAGGGAGGGGGGAGAAGAGAAGGTCTGCCCAGCCACAATGGTGTCGCTGAGCATTTATGAGACAGCAAAAAGACTCAGAAGAATTTTGAAAAAAATATAGAGAGGAAAATTCATGAATCAATTTATCAGTCAATCAGAAATCATGTATTAAGTGCTAGATATGTGCCAGGTATTATGCTAGTTTCTAGGGATGCAAAGACAAAGTGAAGAGATAATGAATATAGATTTCATCAGCTTTACAATTTTGTGAGGAGCTAGCACTGTGTGACAGGCAAATATTACTATTCTCATTTAACAGCTGAGAAGACTTGAAGCACTAGACAATTAAATATCTTTCTCATTGTCATCGAGTAAAAATGTTCATTCTATAGTCAGAAACCAGAGCTACTGATTGTCATTCTCTAAGGCCACTTCTATAACTAACAGCAGCTTCATCTGGAACAGATCTTCAAGGTCACCTAAAAGTTCAACCACTATAGGAGAAAATACTGTAATTCTTAACACATTTGATGATATGCCTCAAGGACTAATTATGCATTATTGTGGAAGAGATCTTAACCTAAGGTCTGTTAACTTTCTTATTTGGTATTTTTAAAAACCATATCTCAATATAATTGTATTTCTTTATTATACTATGTATATTTTATGCATTCAGAATTTCATACCCTCCCCTCTTTCTAATTTCCCCATTACTGTCCAGGGTACGATCCTCCCAGTCACTATGGATTGAAACCTCAGTGTCATACCCAACTCATTTTCTTTGCCTCCCTGTGTCTCTTTCTGTCTGTCTCTTCTCTCTGTCTCTGTCTCTCTGTCTCTGTCTCTGTCTCTGTCTCTCTCTCTTTCCCTCTCCCCCTAACCCCCCAATATTCAAACTGTTGCCAAGGCCTGTCAATTCTATCTCCTTAACATCTTTCACATATGCCGCCTTCTCTTTCTGCCACCAGATTGATTCTGGACCCTCATCATCTCATGAATTATTATAGAAATAGTTTTCTGTTTGGTCTCCCTACCTCAAGTCTCTCAGCACTGCAATTAATCCTTCACTCATTTGTCAAATTGATTTTCCTAAATAGCTAGTCTGACCATTTCAACCTCCCCTCTCCTCATTCAATAAAATTCAGTGGTTCCCTATTACCTCTAGGACCAAATATAAAATCCTCTGTTTGGCTTTCAAATCCCTCCATAACCTGGCCCCTCGTACCTTTCCAGGCTCCTACTTATATCCTACCATCTACTGTTTGATCTAGTTACACTGGGCTCTTTGTTGTTTCTTGTACAAGACACTACATTTCCCTGACCCTATCTATTTTTACTGGCTATCTCCTATGTCTTTCTCAGCTCCTCCTAAATATTAATGCCTTCCCTCAGTTGATTACTTCCAATTTATCCTGTATATAGCTTGTTTGTACATAGTTGCTGTGCATGTTGTCTCCCCAACTATACTGCAGGCTCCTTGATGACAAGACCTGGTTTTTTTTTTTTTTATTTTTTACCTATCTTGTTTCCCCAGTGCTAAGCTCAGTGCCTATCAATCCTATCTTCTTAACATATTTCATACATTCCCCCTTTTCTACTCTGACATTGCCACCAGCCTGTTTCTGGGCCCTTATCATGTTATGCATTATTGTTGAAATAGGTTCCTGGTTGGTCTTCCTGCCTCAAATCTCTCAGCCCTGCAATTAATCCTTCACTCAACTGTCAAATTGATCTTCCTAAATGGCCAGTGTGAGTATGTCAACATCCATCCTCCCCCAGTCAATAAAATCCAGCGATTCCTTATTACCTCCAGGATCAAATATAAAATTCTCTGTTTGGCTTTTAAAGCTCTGCATAACCTGGTGACGCTTAATAAATGTTCATTGGCTGACTAAAAATAATATTTTGAAAAAAGGGTATATAGGCCTTACCAGACTGCCAAAGACGTCTATATACAGAAAGTTAAGAACTATTATTAGACTACCTATTGAAATGGTATAATGTGTATTTATTTTGACCTACAACTGTTAAATGAGTTTAATCTGGAAACACTGAGTTGAAATTCAGGGTTTTACTTTCTATATAACTTTAGAAGTTGTAAAGAATTCTAATGTTTACTGGAGATTTGAATAATGGATATAAGATTTGTCATTTGGTTCTTTAAATTTATATAATCACATTTTCAATTCATCAAAGAGTAACTTTGGTCAAGAATTAAGGTATATTCACAGTCATATCCTATCTAACTATATCTGACTATGGCAATGGGTGTAATAATATGCATGGTGCTATAGAAGGTGATAATTGCATGCAATCACTCTATGTTATTTGACTATAACTATTTTCATAGGAGCACATTTACACAAGGAAAAATTCTGTGAACATTTGTGTTTGTTTCTGATGGAGTTTTCTAAAATGAAATTCTCACTTGTGGTGATGAAACATTTGAGATTTTCTCTAGAAAAACAATCTGTTGCTGTTGAATCTTCATACCAACCTTTCCTCTTTATTTACGTCTCTTTGTCTTAGATAATTCCCATCCCCTGGGATTTTAAGAACTGTTAAGTACTATAAGTCTTTGTGAGAGGCAGGGAGGGGGAGGGGTGTTAATATCACACCCAGAAGCTTCTGTGCCAAAAGGGAAAGACAGGGTACAAGTTATAAAGATACAGGGGAAAGAAAGTTCTTGCTTTGTAACTAGCAAAAGCAAAAAGCTCCACTCTGAATTTTCCCTAGGGTACCAAGAATTTAAACTGCTGTATCTACCTGGGAATCATTTTAAAAATATATCATGTTTCCCTGACATGATCTGATAACTCTTTTTGTTGTGGTTCAGTAGTTTCAGGCATATCTGATTCTTCATGATGCCATTTAGGATTTTCTTGACAAAGATACTGGAGTGGTTTACCATTTCCTTCTTCAGCTCATTTTACAGATGAGGAAACTGAAACAAACAAGGTTAAGTAACTTGCCAAGGGTCACCCAGCTAGTGAGTGCTAGTAAGTGCCAAATTTGAACTCACAAAGATAAATCTTCCTGACTCCAGGTCTGGCACTCTATCCACAGCACCACCTGGCTGCCCTGATATTTGTTTTTCTTTCTAATTAAATAGAAATGTGCATAAGAGAAAAGATTTATCAACTTTTCATCTTACATGAAGTCATTATAACTAGCATTTATAGCTGGGAATACATACACTATGAGGCAAGTATTATGGAGAGAGCAGCACGACTTCACTCTTTATACTTTCCAATCGTTTTACAGTAGGCTGTCTGGTCCAGAGAAATGACTATTGGATTTGGAGTCAGATGACGTGGGTTCAAGACATGCCTTTTCAACTTATTCTCTGTATGATCACAGGTAAAACATTCCAGCTTTACAAGCCTCAGTTTCTTCATGGAAATTGAGTCAGTTGGACTTGATGACTTTTCTAAGCTTTTTTTTTTTGATTGTTTGTTTGCTTTGTTCTGTCTTTTCCAGCTCTGAATACACAATCTTATATATATTTTAAGTATTTTTGCTTGGCTTCCAGTGTGTTCTCCCCTGACTTTATCTAAGCATAAATATTTTCATCCTCATTTCATATTACCTCAGGATTTTGTATAAATTACACTTTGGATTTCTAATTTTATCAAGATCTAAAAGGGTAAAAAGTATCTTTAAAGGCAGAGCATGAGGGGTTTACAGTACACATTCCTGACTGTTTTGAGATGTTTTCATTCCTCTCTGGTAGTTACCTAGGAAACAACCATGTGACAGAGCTCAATTCCTCTTATCTCAGATGTACTTGATCATCTTATATTTATGTTATGCCTTCTAAACATGGTCAGCTTAGTTTCAGAACTGTATACAAATTTTCATTTAAAAAGGGTACCTTTTATCCCCATACCTATTTTGTATGGCCTGAGCATTTAGCTCCTTTACTTTTATACATTACCTCTCATTGATTTGCATTATAGCAGGTTTTATTATGCAAGGGTATGGTTTATTGTGTTGCTGATGCATCATATTCAGATGGCTATGAAAATTAACTGGTGTGCATGCTCAGCAGCTAATTTCCAACCTCAGAGTTTTGGGATATATGCTGGACACCCATATTTTTAAAAGGCAAAAAAAATTTAGCCAGTTTATTGCTGACCTTTAACTTTATTTTGTTGGGATTTTTATGATGACACTAAAACTGTTATGTATAAATAGTAGATACTTAGTGTTGGAAACATCATGGCTGCTTCTTCCCTGCAGAAAATAAGGCAAGTCACAGTGGGAGACTGAGCCTGACAAGGATTCAACTGGGGGAAAGTAAATCATGGCTTCTTCCTTTTCTTTCTCAAGTTCTGGATTGATGCATATTTAGAGCCAAAGCTGTAATGTCCACATTAATTGAATGAAGCTCTGGCACCAATAATACAAGATGGCAATGACCCCAAACATATTCATTTATTGTGTACTTTTTTTAATCTCTCAATTTCCAGGAGTTTGAAACTGATGGAATTATAGAATAAAATCTGTTTAAATCAGATCTGGATTTAGTCATCTAAAATTGTAATCTTTGAACTTGGACTACAAAATCAATTCAATTTAATAAATATTTGAAAAGCACCTGCTATGTATAAGGCATAGTGCTAGATAGTGGAGATACAAAGACAAATATATTTACCCTACAGCCTAAAAATCCATTATATTTATGCTAATTAAAGGAAGATCTTTTAAAGAGATCACAGAATACAATGTTTTAGAGACTCATGTTCCCAAAAGCACTAGTGTTCCCTCCACTGAGGCCTATTACAACTCCTCTATATCTTATAACTAAATAGTTTCTCTGGGGGTGGAGGTGGGAAATCATTCCTTGATGGCCAAACGTAAAATATATATACCTATCCACAGTTTCATATTACTTTGAAAACAACATTTAGGCTTCAATTTATGGAACTTCCAAATGAATTACTTATTTAATGATTGACCAATTAATATATCCTATATTGCCCAAGGTTTCCAAGAAATAGAATCTAAACTCTCTGAAGCCAGGGACTATTTTGCTTTTGTTTTTATCTTTATATGTCTAGGGTCTAGCAATTAGTGTTTGTTTAAAAAAAGTTTCTTCAATTGGATTGAGAATTTTAAAGACCATTTCTTAATTAGCATGGAATAAAAGTTTCTTCTGTCAAAGATCTTTATTTTGAAAGCTTTTCATGCTGTGTACCATGGTGATTATGACTACTTGACACAGTAAAAACTATTAAAAACTGTGTTCTTAATTTTTTTGCATCACAATGTCTAGGCAATCATGGACAATGACTATCTGTGATAATATCCCAGTTCTAATACTTTATTGAAGTATAAAGATTTGTAGTTCATATTTGTAATATAAGGCTTTATCATCTCAGTTTATGAAAGATAGTCCATTTGATTTTGTTTTTCTAGGTATTTAGCAGGTGTTAATTTTCTATACTTTTGGTGATATGTTGAAAGTTTCTAGCATTTTGTAAGCTCTCTTTTTTTTTCTTTCTATATCATTTTACTTGGAAAATGCTATCAACTCCTACACATTTAATTACCATCTTTTTTTCTGATGATAGCCAGATTATACATTTAACATTAGTCTTTCTCCTGAGCTCTAGTTCAATATCACCTACTACCTATTGGAAATTTGGATTGTAAGTTGCATAGACATCTCAAAATCAACATGTCCAAAATAGAATTTTTGTCTTTCCTCCAAAACAAACCCTTCTTATATGACTCACACATTCATGATCCCAATATGACTTTTGACATGTCATTCTCACTCACTCCATATATCCAATCTGTTGCCAAATCTTGTTGCTTCCACCTCTACTATCTTTAACATTCCTTTTCCCTTCACTCATGAAAGTGGCCTATTTTAGATCTTCCTCACCTTTTACCTGGTCTATTACAATAACCTTTTAGTTGGTCTCCCTTCCTCAGATCTCTTCCGACTCCTATCCATTACAAAGATGTCAAAGTAATTTTCCTAAAACACAGGTTTTCCTGTTATATCTCCATATTCAATAAACCCCAGAGGCTATTTGTTATTTCTTGATTCAAGTATAAATTCTTTTGTTTGGTAGTTACAATTGTTTAAAATTTGGCCCCTTACAACTTTCCATTCTCTTTATACTTTATTCACCTCCAAGCACTCTTACCTTGTGCTCCAGACACACTAACCTATTTGCTGTTCCTCATATATGATATTCTATCTCCTATCTCCCTACCTTTCTGTAGACCATTCTTCATGTTTGAAATTATCTTCCACCCAACCCTTATCTTTTGTAATCCCTGGTTTTCCTCAGGACTTAGCTCAATTTCAACCTTATGCAGAAGACCTTTCTTGGTGACGCTAACTACTAGTCCTTTTACCTCTAAGATTACCATCATTTTATTCTGTATGTCATCATGTATATTTTATTTGTATAACTGTCATTTCTCCCAGCAGCATGTAAGTTCTTTGAAGGCAGAGACTGTTATCACTTTTTCTTTATTGGTCCAGTGTTTCACACAGTTCATAGTTACAGGGTTCTTATTGGGAAAAAGCCATAAAATACAGTAATAAGTGAAAAACCATAAAAACTTAAACTCTTTGTAAGGTAGAAGCCCGAACTTGGTGACCTGTTAAAAATCATATCTTAGATACTAAATCAAAACTTAGACACTGAGTCATAACTTAAGATCCTATGGCCTATGAAAATCATAACAAGAATATTGTGACCTATATGTGGCTGGGATATGATCAATACACAAACTTATGTTTGGGTGTAACATTGACTTCATTCTCAAAGCTCATTACGGAGCAGAAAACCAAAAATATCCACCAATTAGTAGTGATGCACTCTATGGCTGCTCCTCCCTTTGACTGTTTTCCACAGGTATTTTTGGATTTCCTTGTGGGGATCTACTGAACTGTCTGGCCACCACCCCAGACCAAAGATTTCCCCTGTTTTTTAAATATTCATAATGGTCGATTAAACTACTACCTATAATCAGTCTGGAGATACTTGACCTCTTTCTTTGGTATGAAAAGAACACCCCACAGTTATGGAAAAGCTACAGGGTTTCCCCCAGCCAGGGGAACTCTGGACCTTGCAATGATACACAGTGGTTGCTTAATTAATTGATTGATTCATTAATTTATAATATAGATCTGTCATTAAGTATAGACACTTTAAGGGTAACATATTTCTGGTGACTATTATTATGATGATCATCATCATTATTAATAATTACATTTCCATATTCTCCAGCTCCTTTATAATATCTTCTAGAACTAGGAGATATTACATTTGTTCCCTCTCTTTCTCTGCTTCCAAACAAACAAACAAAAAGAAAAACATGGACATTAAACATTCTATCATCCACGGGGATAATCAAACATTCTGGTTAAGCAAAGTTCAGATGATATGCATTAACATATTTCAAAGAACAATAAAAGATAATAAATGTAATAAAATACATGATTGTATCAAATTATCAAAATATATCAAATTATATTAAATATGATTTAACATTTTTGATGGTTAAGAAGATGCTCTAAGTTCTTAAAAGCTCTCAGGGTAATTCTTCTGAGAACAGTATTAGCTGTTATATCAGTGAAATTCAAAAGTGTGAGTTAATAGAAATAACTGATTGATACAATAACAGATGAATTAGCTCTTCATTGCACTTTGGCTTGTTTCACAACTTGCTATTCCATTTATCTCACCATCTTAAACATTGAACCTGACAGTTTTCATTTGTGATATCCTCAATAGCAAAGATGATGTCTCATTCATGTTCTCTATTCCCACATTAGAGTGTCATTGCTCCATTAATGCTCACTGAATTGAATATTAATGATTTGAAGACTTTTTATAAAAAAAATTCTAAAAGATATGATTTTGGGTCAATGTAAATAAAATGTGCTTTTAGAGCCAGAAGGGAATTTAGAGATTATCCAGTATGACCCCTTTCTTTTCATAGATGAAGAAACTGCTGAGACCCTGAGAGGTCAAGCTTTCAATTTAATATTTATCAAGAACCTTCTATGTGCATGGTAGTATGCTAGGTCATCAAATCATAGATTTAAGTCAACTAGTCTAAGTTCTTCCTATCATAGATGAGGACCCTGACTCCCAGAGTGGATAAGTGACTTTCCCAAGGTCACATAGGCAGCAAGGAGCAGAGGAGAGATTTAACTTTATGTCTTCTCACTCCAGATCTAGTGCCTCTGGATGAAGGTTAGAGAACTGGTTAGCAACAAAGCCAGGATTAGGACCCAGGTCTCTTGACTCCCACCTTTATATATATATATTCCACAGCACAACATGGTTAGTTATGGCTATCTATAAAATTATATAAAATTATCTCCTACTCTTACTCTGCATATACCTTACTCTAGAAATACTAGGAAGCATCACTTTATTAGTCTTCAAAGTGATGGACTATCTCTCATAAGCATAACCCCCTTCATGAAATTACATGTCACAAAGAAAGAATTTCCTGGGAGGTAAATGTGATTTGTTGTAATATGGCACTATTTTTATATACTTAAGAACTTGACCAGAATTCATCTTTGAACATTTTAAAGGACCAAAGTGTCTTCTTCTATTTGTATTCTAAACAATTCAAGGACAAACCAACACTGCTTAAAAGTGTGGGACTCATGAAACAAACAAAAATCCCAGAAAAAGGCAATTTTCTTCCATAAGTTTAGCCAAAGACCATCAAAAATAAAATGGAGGGCAGAAAAATATTATTATTTGAATTATAAGTTAGTGCAACTTAATTACATCAAATGTTTAATCCCATAATTGGCATTGTATCTTGTTTATATAACGGTAGAAACATTTAAACACCTATATTTAACATCAATAATATTTAACCAAACTCTTTAAGGTATGGGAAACATAATAACAGGACCAACTTTATGCATTGTTTGCTAGTAATAATTGAGTATTGTAAGATCACATATCTCCTTTTTGAGTACTCTTTTAGAAACTCCTTGGGCCCCCATTCCAGAAACCACAGAAGAGCCCAGTAGAAATGCTTTTTCATTTTTGTCTACAAGGATTGGTGACTTGTGTATAGAGGTAGAAATCCAAATGCCTGGGGGTTGTGGAGACTGCATCCTGTGTATTTACAGTAGTTCTTTTGTGTATAATATATTGGCCAGAGAGCTCAATTAGGAGTGAGAGGGCATGGGCTAAGTGCCAGGTTTGCTACTTCATAGCTGTCATCTTGGGCAAGTTCAGTTAAACTCCCTAGGTCCCTGTTTCTTATCTACTTTGCCTCTCTGCAATTTATGACATGAGAAATTCTCACACGGAAGAGAAAAAGATGTCTACAACAGCTCATATATAGTGTTCATGGTTTACTAAAGCATATATCACATATATTTTGTATAAACATATAAATAATATGTAATATAATGTATAAATTATATATGTACATATATATTTTTTCCTAAAGACCCCACAAAGTAGGTAGTATAGATACCATTGTCCCCATTTCAAAATAAGTAAATGAAGGCTCAGATAAATTGACCAAAAAGCCACAGATATAGAGTTAGAAGGCACCTCAGAGTATATCTAAGTCAATCCCCCAAATTCGTAGAAGAGAAAAATGAGGCCAATGCCTAGCATGTAGTAGGCTCTTAATAAATTATTATGATTGATTGATTGTCCAAGGTCACAGAGGTAATAAGTAACAGAGGAAATTATTTCACTAGAAATCCTCAGACTCCAGAGCTAGTGTATTTTCCACTCTACAATCTTTCCTCAAATGAAATAAATTAATAAAAATAACATTTATGTAACACTAAGGCTTTCAACACACTTTTGCTATAATAACACTTTAAGGTAGAGAAATAAATATTATTATCCCTATTATATAGATGGGAAAAATGAAGACAAAAGAGGTGAAATTTATAGCCCGTGGTCACACAGGATATAAGTAGCAGAGTTGAATTGATTATATTCAGTTTTTGGTCTTCTAATCTTGTAGTCAGGGTGGGTAAACCAAGCTAATGTAAGCAGCAAGGCACCCTGAGGGAAAGATAGGAACCAGCACACGACAGGCAAGATAAACCACAACATCCACTGTACATCATATCCCTTGAGATTCTGATGGAGACAGCCCAAGACTGTAAACCCAAGAGCTTTGAGAATAGCAGTATCCTACAAACCACTCTTCCTACTTCCAGCCCAACTCTATAAGCATTGAGTGAGAAATCATTGTGGAGAAAAACCTAGTCTTCCTCATCACCGCCAGCAGCAACTGCTGACTAACTGCCACCAATAGGCAAATGAACTCAAGAGCTTTGACATGGCAGCACCCCCAGACCAATGGTCCTGCTTCCAGTTCAATTCCACTAGCCATCATCAAGGGAAGAAAAACCTGTGGAAAATGCTGTCCATCTCCAACAACTGCTAGGTGAGCCAGGATAGCTAAAGCAGCAAGGCAGTGAGACAAGAATCAGCAAAATACTGATCACAGTATCCCTTGAACACTGAATCCAAGAACCTTGGAAACAGCATGTTCTAGTCCACTGCCTGGAACTGTCAGTCTGGAAAGCAACCCCTGTGGAGATGTAGCCTGGCAGGTATACTGAAGTGGTGTGCCACTTCCTTCTCCAGCTCATTTTTCAGATGAGGGAAATGAGGCAAACAGGGTTAAGTGACTTGCCTAGGGTCACACAGCTAGTAATTGTCTAGGGCTGGATTTGAACTTGGGTCTTTCTGTTTCCAGGCCCAGCACTCTATTCTCTTCATCCTAGCTGCCCCACCAAAGTCTTTAACACTGACAAATGGTTCAACATCAGAAAATGATATGATTTTATCAATGGAAATCCCATTAAAGAAAATGCATTGCCATTTGTTTTGTTGTTGGACCATGGGATCATGCTGCTGAAACCTTCCATATGTGTGGTTTCCTCATTTTGTAATGGGATTTCCTTGAGAATAGAAACTGTCTTATTTTTTTTCATTTGTATCCCTAATACTTGTATTTTAAGAAAAACCTTGAAAATAGATAACATGGAAACAGGGTCCAAGAGGACAACATTGTTGTGCATCTGGCACAGGCCAGAAAAAAGTCTGGAGACATAATGCCCAAGGGTGGTAGTCCATAAACTACTTTAGAAAATAATAAATTTCTGTCCCTACCCTCCATCTGCCTTTCATCCCATGGTGCTATACTGTGGACAAAATTTCAATTGCCCTGTCTTATTCTTGACTCTGTGTAAGTTTACTATTTGAATTTGGCTTAAGAAACTATCTCTGTAGGCTCTACCCAGTAAGGATATATTGACATCTTCCCTCCCTTTGCACCACTTATCTCCACCAGAAGCAATGGTCCTCTAGAGCTAGAACTTCAAAAGTCATAATGCACATAGTCTGAGGGATTCTCAGTCTCAGTATTTAACTGTTCTGATGGTTAGGTGGTGGTTAGAAACACTCTCCTCATTCCACTTCTAGTCCCAGAACAAATTTCATAATTCCATTCAGTAATCCATCAGGAGACCAGGTAGGCATTTACTAACTTCCCTGATGAAGTGCCACCCCACCCCAATCGCCCTTCACCTCTTTTTCTCTTGTTCTGTGTACAATAATAAAATTGATGACTGAAACGGCATTTTATGGCTCCACTCACAATCCTTGGACTGATTACCTAGACCAAAACTTCCTTCCTTGTTAACTAGGCCTCTAGATGGAGTATATCCCCTTATTCAACTAGAAGATCCTTGAGGACAGGGATGATCTCACTTTTGTTATTGAATCCCTTGTCAATAAACCTGTCAGTCATTAAGCATTTATTGAGTTGCCACTATGTGCCAGGCACTGTCTTATGCACTATAATACAAAAAGAAGCAAAAGACAATCCCTGCCTAGAAGAAATCTACAGTCTAACTGGAAATTAGAAATGCAATTAAATAAGAAATGAAACAAAAAGTGAACAAATATGTAGAAATGAGCTTTATTGATTAAAAGGGAAATAATTAACACAGAGAAGGCATTAGAATTGAGAGGTTGGGAAGGGCTTCCTGTAGAAGGTGGAATTTTATTTGGGACTGGCAGGAAGACAAAGGCAGGAGATTAGGCAGAGTTTAGGAGAGAGAACATTTCAGGAGTGGGAAACAGGAAAAGAAAATTCTTGGAGCTGAAGGATGGCATTCTTTGCTCAAAGAACAGCAAAGAGGCCAGAGTTATGTGGCTGAAAAATACCTAGGTTTGGGGGCTGGGGTATAAGGTTTTAAAAGATCAGGAAGGTAAAGAAAGAGGGGTAGATTTTGAAGGGCTTTGAACACAAAACAGAGATTGTTTACTTGATACTGGAGGCAATAGAGAGCTAATAGAATTTCTTGAGTAGAGGGCTGACATAGCTGGACTTGCACATAAGGAAACTCACTTTGATGACTGAATGAAGGACTGGAGTGGGAACAGATATGAGGCAGGCAGACTCACAAGCAGGCTATTGCAATAGTCCAGGCATAAGGTGATAATAAGGGGCAGCTAGGTAGCACAGTTGATAGACTGCTGGACCTGGAATCAGGAAGACTCTTCTTCTTGAGTTCAAATCTGGCCTCAGATACTTAGCTACATGATTCTGGGCAAGTCATTTAACTTTATTTGCCTTAATTTCTTTATCCGTAAAACTACTCCAGTATCTTTGACAAGAAAACCCCCAATGGGGTCATGACTGAAAAATGACTTAACCAGGAGATGATGATGGCTTGTACCAGGGTGGTGACAGTATTAGAGGAGAGAAGGGGGCATATTTGAGAAATGTTCCCAAGGTGCATCACATTATTTCCTGGCATCTTGTAGAGATGCTCAATAAATGCCTGTTGAGGAATTGATTCATTACTGCTTTCCCATGTTTTCTAAACAAAAAAGTTCACCTAGTTAGAGAAGAGACGTGCATATAGGTACATAGATAGTTATGTGTTTTCTGAATCTTTACTGTATACCCTTTCCTATAAAAATGAGAAACAAACCCTACTATGTTCAAAAGTGTCATTAATAATAATAATAATAATAATAGCATTTGTATAATGTTTAGAAGTTTACAAAGAGTTTTATAATTATTGTCTCCCTTAATTCTGGCAATAACTCTTGGAAGTAGGTGCTATTATCGTCTATATTTTACAGATGAGATTACTAAGCCAAGAAAAGATAAAGTGACTTGCCCAGGGTCATACAGTTGTAAGTATCTAAGACAGGATTAATACTCATCTTCTTCACTCTTCATTCCCCACTCTCTCCACTATACCACCTAGCACTCTGTTGACAGTTGTATTTCTGTTGTATTTCTAGCTCAAAACCATGAAGTGACCATACGTTTCAGTAGCTATCAATGGAACTTCCCAAGTGGAGTCTGAATGTCAAAATTCCTAGAAAACCATGTAGTTGAGGTGATTGCATAAAAAATAGCAATTGGAGTAGGGAATTCTATGATAGAAAGTGCCATAGCATTTTTTGTTTTTGTTTTTGTTACTTTTATTTTTTGCTTTTTTTATTTTGTTTTATTTTGTTTTACAATGAGAAAACAACTCTCTTAATTAAAAGAAATAATTATCATAAAATAAAGAAATAACATCATAAAATAACTAAAGTAGATTCATATTTATTGTGGTCATCAGGTATGTATGAATAGTATTTTGTTGTCTTTTTCTGAAATGTCAATTTAGGAGAGACTGTGCCAATATAAAATGTTACAATTTGCTGCTGACCACAATGAGACAAATTATGGTAGATATAATAAAAATATTTTGAGATTCCATTAGGGATAGCTAACTTTTCATTTTGATTTTCATATATTAAGCATGGCCAATTAGAAGTAATGTCCAAGGACCCTGTTAAAATAAGCTCTTACATTACATGTACAGATCCCTCTACTTTACAGTGAGCCCCAATGGGGTGCTTGACAGTCTATGGAAGCCAATTTATAAGGATTACAGAGATATTAATTTTGGATATGACAGAAGGTAGAGCATTTCCACATTCTAACCTATCTAGAGGGTGGCATTTCTAGCATTTAAGTAATCAAAATATCTGGATTTGAAGGATGTATGGCCTAGAATTTGATTTTCTTAATAGAATAAAAAATATTGAAACTACAATCATGACAAGTGACAGAAAACATTTGGAATAACATGAACTGATCCCTTGCTTAGTTTGTTTATTTATTTATTTATTTATTTATTTATTTATTTGTTTGTTTGTTTGTTTGTTTATTTGTTTATTTATTTATTTATCTAAGGTTGTTTGAATATGACAATTTTTCTAATATAATGCCCTAGAGATGCAGACTAATCTAGATGTCATTATGTTGAAAAGCAAAAGTTAATCAGTTTTGAATCCACACAATAATAAGAAAAAAAAATATTTCAAAGCTAAAAAGACTATTGGATTTCTTGAAAGCTAAAGTTGCTTTGGGACTGCAAAGGCATACTTTTAAAAGCTACAGTTTAAAAAAAGTGAATCCATTCATTTGTTCAACAAATATTCATCAAGAGCCTATTATGTGCAGCAAATATTGCATTAGGTGCTACAGAGGATATGCAGTTTACATAAGACATAGATGGTCCTTTCCTATGGCTTAAAGTCTATCTGGGGAAAAGACACATATAGACAAAATCCAACCTACAAGATTTCATAACAAGGGCTTTAGGGGTGTGTGAAACCAAGTACTATGAAAGGTCTGATGGGGAAAATTGCTATTGAGTGAGATTAGAAAAGGTTTCATAGTGGAAATAGTATTTCCTCATGCTTAAGCATGAGCTTAAGGTGCTGGTGAAATAAATAAGTGGAGTTGCCATTTTTTTCATGTTTAAACCATATCCTTCAGTGATCCTTCCCTTTTACAGATAAGTAAAACGTGATCCAGAGAGGAGGCAACACTTCCCAGTGTTACATATGGTACTAAGTAGTAAAATTAGGCTTCGTACCCAAGTCCTTTGATTTCAGATCCAGGATACTTTCTTCTGCACTATGGAAAATGTCCAAAGAAGCAGATCATAAATATTCTACATTTCTCTCTCTCTCTCTCTCTCTCTCTCTCTCTCTCTCTCTCTCTCTCT
>NW_020954596.1:69631743-69657343 GCF_900497805.2 Vombatus ursinus
CTCTCTCTCTCTCTCTCTCTCTCTCTCTCTCTCTCTCTCTCTCTCTCGCTGTGTGTGTGTGTGTGTGTGTGTGTGTATGTGTATGAGAAACTGATGATGAGGTACTTTGATAATCTTTCTATACATTCATTTCTATATGTGTATATAATCCCACAGTGTAAATATACACATATATACAAACAAAGACATAAATGTGTATATCTATATATTATATATGTATATATTTAGAGTCAGACAGGCAAAAAGAGACACTGAGACTGAGAAACAGACAGACAGTCAGATATAGAAAATTATGAGTTCATTCCTGAAGAGTTGTATAACTCTTTTAATGACTCCAAGATTGTCGTGAAAGTAAAAGTCTATTTTTTCAGTACCAACCCTCCACTCTGTTGCTATAGGACAGTAAATCATGGAATGTAGCTGGCTCCACAGAATTAAATGCAAGTATGACACAAAGAGGAATGAAGAAGTTCATGGCAGATGTGAACTGGTTGCTACACAAAAACATAAACAAAAATAACTACAAAGAAAAGCAGGTGTACTAAATGTCTTAGAGGAATTAAACAACAAGAAGAAAAGACCCCTACCTTTAAACTTCCCTGGCTTCCTTCCATATTCAGATCAAATCCCTCACTGCAGGAAGTCATTCTTAGTCTGTGTACCTTTCCTTCCCCTCCAAGATTGCTTTTCATTTATTCTTCATATATCTTGTATTTATGAGTGATTAATATGTTGTCTCTCCCATTAGAATGTGAGCTCCTTGAGGGCAGATGCTGTTTTGCCTTTTTTTGTATCTCCAATGCATAGCACTGTGCCTCGCTCATAGTAGATGCTTCTTAATTAGTTTGTTCTCCTATGTGGAAAGATTGAGAGACAACAGGTGAACAGTTGGAGTGCAATGTCAGAAGAAACTCAGCAATTCCCTTCCCTTCCCACAAAGACTTTTGGGATGACATGGAAAAGAGTTAGGAAAAAAAGTTGTGACCTCCATTAATTTTGGAGGAAAACACCAAATTGATAAGATCACAAGTCAATTTGAATACTCACATATGCATACTTATGTGTATATGGATATGTGTATATTCATATACACAAAATATGTAAGTGTATATGTATATATGTACACACACATATATGCATACACACACACACACACACATACACATATTCATTCACATCCTATATAACTTATCTACATCCTCCCAAAAGTATTTGGGGGAAGATAGGGGAATGGGTTGCTCATTTTCTCCTGACATCGCATTTTAACTGGCCACTTGTCACCCTCCATTCTTTCCACATCAGACAATCATTCATACACACACATACACACACCACTGATTTTCATTTATCCAATCAAAATGCCTTCCTGAAACTGCTTATCACTAATCAAATCAATGCCATCATAGGACCTATGTGAATAAAGAAATCAAATTTAAAGAAATACAAAAGAAAGCTTCTATATCACAGGATTATGAATTTAGAATTAGAAGGGACCTCAGAGGTCATCGTATCCAAGCTTCACATTTTATAGATGAGGAAATCAGAGTTCTAAGAGGAGATATGACTTGCCCCATGTCATACAGTGAGTAAGTAACTGAATTGAGTTCAAATTTAGTTTCTCTGATTGTAAAACTAGCATCCTTTTAAACTGCTACTTGCTACCTGGTGACTAGGGCCGAGTAAGTAAGCATCTCTAAGCATTAGTTTATTCATTTATAAAATGAAGGTGTTAGACCAAATGAACATAGAAGTCCTTTGTTTGCTTGAAGTTCTGTGATCCTATATATTCAGAAAAATCTACTATTTCATCTTGTCTTTCTTTCCTTTTTCCCCTTACATTTGAAAACAATTTTTAAAATTCATTTTTTAAAATTTTGAGTTCCAAATCCTTTCCTCCTCCCTCTTCAAGCCCTCTCATTGAGAAGGTAAGCAATTTGATATAGGTTATACATGTATAGTCATGAAAAACATTTCCATAATAGTCATGTTGTGAAAGAAAACAGACAAAAAACTTCAAGAAAAATAAAGTTTAAAAAGTATGTTTCAATCTGCATTTAGACATCATCAATTCTTTCTCAAGCGATGGACAGCTTTTTTCAACATGCCTTTCAGAGTTGTCTTGGATCATTGCCTTCCTGAGAATAATGAAGTCATTCAAAGCTAATCACCCTCCAATATAGCTGTTACTTTGTACACAGTACATTTCACTGTGCATCAGCTCATGTAAGTCTTTCCAGGTTTTTCTGAAAACATCCTGATCATCATTTTTATAGCACAATATTATTCCGTCATAATCACATATCACAATTTCTTCAGCCTTTCCCCAATTGATGGACATTCCCTCAATTCCCAATTCTTTGCCACCAGAAAAGAGCTGCTATGAATATTTTTGTACGCATAAGTCCTTTTCCTTTATGGTTTTATCTCTTATGGGGTACAGACCTAGTAGTGCTATTGCTAGGTCAAGTGGTATATATGGTTTCATAGTCCTTTGGAAATAGTTCCAAATTACTCTACAGAATGGTAGAATCAGTTCACAAATCCAACAGCTGTGCCTTAATGCCTCATTTTCCCCACATTCTTTCCAACACTGGTTATTTTCCCTTTATGTCCTATTAGCCAATTTAATAGGTATGAGGTTGTACCTCAGAATTATTTTAATTTGCATTTCTCCAATCGATAGTGAATTAGAGCTTTTTTTTGCATAGATATTAGATAGCTTTGATTACTTCATCTGAAAACTTATCTTTTGATCATTTATCCATTAGGGAATGGTTCTTATTTTATAAATTTGACCCAGTTATCTATATGTTTGAGAAATGAGACCTTTATCAGAGAAATTTACTTCAATTTTTTTTCACATTTAATACTGCTAACTGTATTTCCTTCCATCCTATTTCCCCTCTCCTGTTTATTTTATTCTCTCTCTTTTCACCCTGTCCCTCCTCAAAAGTGTTTTGCTTCTGACTATTCCTTTCCTCTATCCTCCCTCCCTTTCAACACCCTCCCATACATTTCTCTTATTTCCTTCCATTCCTATTTCCTTGTAGGTTAATATAGATTTCTATACTGATTTGTGTTTATGTTATTCCCTCTTTGAGCCAATTCTGATGAGAGTTCACTCACTCCTCTTCACGTCCCCCATCTTCCTCTCTTCTGCAAAAGCTTTTTCTTGCCGCTTTTATGTGAGACAATTTACCCCATTCTATCTCTCCCTTTCCTTTCTCCCAGTACATTCCCGTCTCTCACCCTTTAATTTTATTTTTTTAGATATCATCCTTTCATATTCAACTAACACTTTTGCCACCTGGATATATATATTCCTTCTAATTGCCCTAATAATGAGAAATTTCTTAAGAATTAACAGTATCATCTTCCCATGTAGTAATACAAACAGTTTAACCTTATTAAGTCCCTTATTATTTCCTTTTCCTGTTTACCTTTTTATGTTTCTTTTGAGTCTTATACTTGAAAGTCAAATTTTCTATTCAGCTCTGATCTTTTCATCAAGAATGCTTGAAAATCATTTATTTCATTGAATGTCCAATATTTCAATTATTTTCAATTATTTCCAACAATCCCCAAAGGATTATACTCAGTTTTGCTGGGTAGGTGATTCTTGGTTGTAATCCTAGTTCCTTTGCTCTCCCAAATATCACATTCCAAGCCTTCTGGTCCTTTAATGTAGAAGCTGCTAAACATTGTGTTATCCTCACTGTGGCTCCATGATACTTGAATTGTTTCTTTCTGGCTGCTTGCAGTATTTTCTCCTTGACCTGGGAGTTCTGGAATTTGGCTATACTATTCCTTGGAGTTTTCATTTGGGGATCTCTTTCAGGAAGTGATTGGTGTATTCTTTCAATTTTTATTTTACCCTCTGGTTCTAGAATATCAGGGCAGTTTTCCTTGATAATATATTGAAAGATGATGTCTAGGCTCTTTTTTTGATCATTGCTTTCAGGTAGATGATAATTTTTAGTTTTCTCTCCTGGATCTATTTTCCAGGTCAGTTTTATAAATGGGATATTTTACTTTGTCTTTTATTTTTATCATTCTTTTGGTTTTGTTTTCTTGTTTCTTGATTTATCATAAAGTCATTAGCTTCCATTTGTTCAATTCTAATTTTTAAGTAGTTATTTTCTTCACTTAGTTTTTGTGCTTCCTTTTACATTTGTCCAGTTCTTCTTTGTAAGTTTTTTTTTCCTTCTTCAGATAATTTTTGTGCCTCTTTTCCCATTTGGCTTATTCAACTTTTTAAGGAATTCTTTTCCTCATTGGTTTTTTCTATGTCTTTTCCCATTTGGCCTAGTTAAGGTTTTATTTTCTTCAGTATTTTTGTGTGTCTCCTTTATCAAGCTGTTGACTCGTTTTTCATGATTTTATTGTATCACTCTCATTTTTTCCCAATTTTTCCTCTACCTCTCTTACTTGATTTTCAAAATCTTTGTTGAGCTCTTCCATGGCCTGACACCAAGTTTTTATTGGAGGGTTTGGATTTAGGAGTTTTAACTTTGTTATCTTCTTCTTATATTTTAATCTTCCTTTTCACCATAGTAACTTTCTATGGTCAGAAAGTTTTCCTGTTGTTTGCTAATTTTCCCAGCCTCTTCCTTGGTGTTTAACTCTTTCTTTAAGTAGGACTCTGCTTCTAAGGTGGAGGGCACACTGTGCCAAGCTTCAGGGGTTTTGTGTAGCTATTTTCAGAGACACTTTTAAGGATCTGTAAGGTTTTATCTCTTCCAAGATGTTGCGATCTAAGGAGGGGTGTTTACTACTATCCTGGCCTGTGTTCTGGTCTTATGAGTGACCATGAGTACTCTTTTCTGCCCTGGAACTGTGAAGAGGGTCCTTGCTTCACTGTGGCCTCACGGTCTGATGTGTTAGTACTCTTCCTCACTTTGGGACTGGGACCCAGATCAGAATATGGGTAAAGCAACAGAGTCCTGCCTCAGTGCTAGTACAGAGAACCCTGTAATCTCATTCTGATCAGTTGTTTGACCCCCTTACCATCTGGAGGCTGAGAGATCCAGAAGCAGCTGCTGCCACTGCTGATTCAATGGATCCCAAATCCTGCTCTTGGTCTGCTGAAGCCCAGTACACTGGTCTGGCCTGTGCTGGACTACACTCCTCTTTCACCCTGGTGCAATAGATCTTTCCTGCTGACCTTCTAAGATGTCTTTGGCTGGAAAATTCTTTTACTCTCTCTTTTTGTGGATTTTGCTGGTCTAGAAAATTTTTAGAGTAATTATTTAAAAGTATTTGGAGGGATTTGGGGAAAAGCTCAGGCAAGTCCCTACCATTACTCCATCATCATGGCTCTGCCTCTTTTTTTTCCTTTAGAATGATTGTAAGTTTCAATGTTTCTCATAGGGAATCACTGCCCTTCTTTCCAACCCTAAAATAGCATAATTCTCTGACAACTGCATGAATAGTACATGGTTACTGTAAAGGAAGACAGAATCTGAAAAATGATTGATCTTGTGCCCAAGGTTTTCTGCTTAGTACATTTCAATGACTGATATTTTCAAAGGAAGAAGTTTCTCTATTGATATTTGGAGTACATACCAGCAGTTACCAGAAATTAAATCCTTGTAATCATTTGAATACTCTCCCTCACATCTACTCACACACTATTTTCTTGAAATTATGCTTATTTATAAAAACTCATCATAATGTAGCAATTTAAGGTTTCATTTACTAACAATAACCCTGTACATCTGTGTTATTGCTGTTGGAAACTGAAGTTCAGAAACTAACTTGCTCTAGGTCACACATAATGAAGCCAGGATTTAAACTAAGGTCTCTTGTGGCTTTCAATCAGAAATCACTTAGTGCAGTGCCTAGAACTGAGACTCTCTATGATGCTCATTATTCCTTTCTTTATAATCTGATATTTGTCTCACCCCTACATTTCAGAAAATGACTTTACCACCACACATATTTGGAACTAAATAAAATAGTAATAAAGGGAAAACATAGCAAGTATACACTTACCATTGATAATTTTTGACGTGTAATGAAATACCATTACATAATTTGCAGATGACACAGTTGGGAAGGATAGCTAATTAAAACGCCAAATGTCAGGATAAGTTCAGAAAGTTCTTAATAGGGCAGAAGATGAGATAAGTCTAATAAGAAACTTAATAAAGATAAATGTAAAGTTCTCCACTTAGATTAAAAAATGTGCATGTATAGGATGGGGAATCTTGGTTAGAAAATAGTTCACATAAAAAAAAGTCTTCTGAATCAAGTGGACACTGTAACAGGAAAACCAAAAGAATTCATTAGATCTGAAGTTGAATGTATGGAGTTATACTGTTCAGTATAAAATAGATTATATTTCTACTGTACTCTGGTCAGTTATACAGATATGGGAAAAATCATGTGCAAGAAAGTACTGAATAAGAAATGCAATTCTTTGCTCTGGGTAAAGTAAGTAAATCAGTTTGGCTAGAATATAGTATGAATATAGGGGAGAAATTTGAGATGAGCCAGACTGTGAAAGGCATTAAAAGAAAAATTCAGGAGTTTCTATTTTATCCTAGAAGTTATAAGGAACTACTCATATTTCTTGACTAGAAGCTGTGTAACTAGGGATCTAGTTGATTAACTTAGATTTTTAAAAGTCATATGTGGAAGATGAAAGCAAGGTCTGGTAATAGAAAATAAACAGAAAAAGCGTGGCACAATATCGAAGAAAGACTGTCAGGTAAATCTCAGAAGGAGCTAAGGCTGGTGAGGAAAGCCAAGGATTTTTTAAAGGCTTGTTCTAAGAAAAAAAAAAAACATATCAGGGAAAAGGAAAAAAAAAAAGAGGTGAGAGTGCCACTGCTCAATATAGATGGCATATAACTTCCAAGAGATGTTCCATTTTTATTTTCTCTTTTCTCTGCCAAAGCAATTGACTATGAAGTTGAAAATACAAATGTAGATAATAGGAATTTGTTGTCCAAGATAAATTAGGATATAGTGAGATAACACTTTCCAGCTTTTGAGGAGTTTAAGTCAACACTAAGATAAGGTAGATGAAAAACCTAAAGTGATCTTAGTCTACATTAAGAGAAGCATCATATATAGAAGTAAGCGGTAGTGGTCCTAATAGCATTCTACCTCACTACCTTTACACTGGCTTTTCTTCCGTGCATGAAATGCTGTCCCTCCTGATTTTTGAATCTTAAAATTCCTGACTTCTTTTAAGACTTAGGAAAATTTTCTCCAATAAAATTTTCCCTTTCCGTCCAGGTGCTAGCATTATCCCTTGTAAGGACGCCTTTTCATTTACTCCATATTTATCTTGTCTATTTTGATTAATATGTGCGGTCTCCTCCATCTCTATGTTCTTTCAGGGTTGGGAATGTTTTTTATTTATTATTTTATCCACTATCATTATCTAACTACCTATTCAATAGTAAGTGGTTAATAAATGCCTGTTGACTAATTAATGCTCTCTGCCTTGCTCAGATTACGAATACAAAATTGTGTTTAATTCTGGATGCTACATTTAAGGAAGACTATTAGTAAACTGGAACATAAAAAACAAAGTGAAACAAAACAAAACAAAACTTGAGGTCACACTATGTTAAATTTCATTTTGGAGGAGATAATGATGTTTAGTCTAAAAAGAAAAAAAAATTAAGGGGAATGGGTATGATATGATAGTATTTTCAAGTGTCTGAAGCACTATGATGCTGAAAAGGGGTTTTATTATTCTTTTATAAAGTGTACAATTATGGGGCAGCTAGGTGGTGCAGTGGATAGAGCTCTGGCCTTGAAGTCTGGCCTCAGACACTTGACACTTACTAGTTGTGTGACCCTGGGCAAGTCACTTAACCCCAATTGCCTCACCAAAAAAAAAAAAAGTGTACAATTAGGAAATTTGGAACAATGGATAGAAGTTGCAAAAGCAAAAGCAGACTTAATATGGGGGGGGGGTAAGTTTGTTACTATTAGAGCTATCAAAATGTAGATTTGTTGTCTCTGAATGTAGTGGGTTTCCACTTACTATCAGTGTTCCAGCAAAGTCTTTATGACCACTTGGTGGATATATTGTAGAGGGAACTTTTAGGAAGATATGGCTTTGCATGGTTAGTGTTTGAAATCCCTCCTCACCCTGAAATATGATAGTTCTTTAATTTGCCTGATCTAATAATTGGTTAAATAACTATGTGTAAAGAAAACATGGACATTTATTAAAAGGAAAATACAAAATGGTTTTTTCCTTTTTAAAAGTCCATGAAGTAGCAAAGGGTTTCAGAAGACTTTAAAAGTTTAAATAGCAGTTGGCATTTTGGGGGCTAGCAGGTGGGGATAATATGAGATAAGGGTATGAGTTATCCAAAATATAATTCAACTGCTTTCACATTGTTTTTTGCATCCTTAATTTATGAGTTGTTACATATGGACATGTGTACAAGTTTTATGACTACTGACAGGTGGTTTGTGGGAAGGACGCATAAAGGATTTGAAGAGAAAGGTTGAGAGGTAGAAACTGTCAATGGTAAAATTTACATATATGTTTTTACATTGTTTCTGCTGTCGTAATTTAAACTAAGCCACATCTGTATTTTCTTTCTCAGCAAAAATTGCTGAGTTCTACAAACAATATATTTTTTTTAATATCCAAACATAGCATCGAGAGGATCCATTAAATGTCAACCTGAGCATAGTACTGTGCTGAGTATTATAGGATATGAGTGATACAGATAGAATCCTTTCACAATAGAAGTATATATAGCTTGTTAGGGGAAAGTAGTCATGGAAATTGGCAAAGTAAGAACAATTCTTCTGGGGAGGTGAAAACAAAAGCATAGATAACATGCATGTCCCTAATACTAGATTCCTTTATATTTCTTGGATTCAATGACTTACACTGCATTATTTCTGACTCTTACAGGTATTAAGGGACATTTCTGTGGGCATAAAACCCAATAATAATAATAATGGTAATAACCTCCTCTAAGTCCAACCCACCAAATGTATTATCTCATCACATAGAATAAAATCTCCCTGAAGGCAAAGACTGTTTTTGTTTTTTTTGTTTTTGCATTTTCTTTGCATCTGCAGAACCTAAGACCTACTAAACATTTAATAAATGTTTGTTGATTGAATGATTGATAGACTGATTTAAGGAACTGTAGAAAACTATCTAATTCATCACTGAAGGCTGTAAAAGTATTCGTACTTACAGAATGTGGAGAAAGACATGAACTGGAGACTAAAATTATGCAGTGAAAAGTTTAATATCTTTTGTGCATTGATAGACAGCAAAGCCCCATTCTATAAAGACTCCTAAGTATCCTGAAAAGCTTAACTAGAACTGGACCAGTCATCACCAGTCACACAGCTGCTTATAACTGAATGGACATAACATTGATTGATAAGGATTTAAGATCATTGCTAGGGTCAGTTAGGTGTCACAGTGGACAGAGAAGCTAGACTTGGAAGCATTAAGAACTAAGTTAAAATCCTGCCTACTTACTAGCTGTGTGACCAGGGTTAATCCCTTAACCTCTCAGCCTTTGTTTTCCTCTTCTATAAAATGGAGATAATGTTAGTACCTCCTTCTCAGTATTATTATGTAAATATGTTATTATATAATATATGTGAAGCACATTACAAACCTTAAACTGCCATTATAAATGTTAGCTATTATTAATGAATGCTGACATCCCCAAAATCCACACTTTCCAAGCTAGGTAGAACAAGGATGTCAATGTCATGAGGCAACAAAATGGGTGAAAATATCTTATCTTTTGTCCTGTTTGCTATTGGAGTTGTACTAAGGATATTTGTACTGAGCTTACTGATCCATCTCTACAACAAGAATAATAGTGGGATAGTGATTTATAGGAATATTTCTAACTGAACCCTCTTGAAAAAGGTGAGAATGAGATACTACTACTACTACTACTACTACTGCTACTGCTACTACTAATGTTTCTGCAAGACTTGAACTGATATTAATTCTCAGAAGTTAAAATTATCATGGTAGGTCATTCAGAAGGAAAGGTAATAATCTAACATAGAGGAGAAAACTCACAATATGGGGAAAAATCCCTTTTCAAAGACTTTTATTACCTAGAAAACTATTCATAGTGCATTTTTTTAGTTTATGTTTTCATGGTTTTTTTTTTTGTTTGTTTCCAGAAGGATTGTTCTTACTTTGCTAATTTCCATGGCTACTTCACTTTTATAAAATTTTGAGTTCCAATTTTTTCTCCCTCTCTTCCACTCCTCCTCCCTTCCCAAGATGGCAAGCAATTTGATATGGGTTATAAAGGCACATTCATATCAAACATATTTCCACATGTGTTGTCATAATTTAAAAATAGCCATGGGAGCACTATTTTTCTCAATAAAAATGACTGGCTGCTTAATTTAAGGGAGCAAATAAGGACATATTATTTTCTAGCTCTTCAAATCTTAGTATTAATATGCTAAATAGATCCATCCATATTTAATTAAGATTAAGGTATAGTTAAATCATGCTGTGTTGATAGAGTATATGAGACGTCAAATACAGGATACTCAATAACAGTTTGTATGGATTAGAAAATATTTGTTTTTACAGGTGAGATCAAAATAAAGTTTTACCATGCACTCAGTGATTACTTTGTGTTTTACAAAGAATTCTGAAAAGGTAACATTCCATTTTTTTTGTACATGCCACTGTACTTACGCACTAATAAGATAAAGAAGTTGTGAAATATCATTAGTGTTTTTGTTTTGTTGATTACCACAGAACACAAGCTGCAGGGGACATTGGCAGAATTTATGGTTCCAACGTTTAGTTTAGAATTCATGTAATTGCAGAAGGCAGGAATTACAAATGACTAACTATTCCCAACATAACAAACAGACAACCATTACAAAAGCCATTGAATAAATAATGCCTTTTCCTTGTAACTTTTGCACTGTTAGAGGGCTTCAGAAGAAAAAAAAAGGGAACAATCTAACTTAGCAAGAGGAGAAAACTAACAATACGGGGAAAAATCTCAAAGCATACTCCCAACAAAGACTACAGTGCCAGAGGATAATAAATGTATTAAAGAAACTTTTAGGAAGGATTGTTTTTATTAATAATTATTCCAGAAACAAATAAAGGTATCTTTGTGTATATTGCTGAGTAAGTGTAAGTCATTTAGGTGAATTGTTTTTATATACCATGGAATTTCATCTCATATCCTACTCAAGTGAATTTTAAACAAGGATCCATATATTTTATTGTGTTTGTGGCTCTTATTTTATTTTATTTTATTTATTTTTAGCATTATCTTAGCACTACTTAGCATCATGACATTTAGCATTAGTTTAGCATTACTACCTTGGAAACCTATCTTCGTCTCACAGCATGTTTTTTAATGATGTATACTGCAAATTCTTTAGCATGTGAAATTAAACTCCTGAAGTAATAGTTTTATTTATTTATTTATTCAAAATACTGTCTAATTCCCCAATTGTAGCAATTATTATTTATCCATAGCTGTGTCTTAGAGTTCTGCCTTCTGAGCCTTTCAAAGAGGTCTAAAATATCTTGGGAGTTAAAAAAATAGTAATATAAATTTGTTCTCTTATGTTTAAATATGTATTTTGGTAATTTATCTGATTTGTGATAATGATATGGGAGAGCACCATAGAAGCATTTGCTTATGCAGGTTCTTAGTTTAACACTTGCACAAATAGCAATTCCAGGGTTCAAGGAATAAGTATGTGCTTCTTAGTCTAAAAGCAATTATCATGCTGCTGGTGTGATCACTCAATGTTCAGTGTAAGGAAACTAAATTCCTCAAAAACTGCAGCCATGGGCATATAGTGATGCTTCTTGGCACAAGCCAATATTACGTATTTAAGGGTGGTATAACTATAGCATTGGGTAGTGGCTTTGGAGTCAGATGACCTTATTGTGAATACAAGCTCTATACAATATTACCTTTATGACCTAGTACAAGCCCCTTATCAACACTCAAACTCACATTGCTCTTCTATAAGAGAAAGGATTTGGTTTAGATGAACTCTACCCTCCATTCTAGATCTAAACTATTATAGGGTATTTCTGAAAATAATAAATGGAGGATCTTTTTTTTTTCTATAGTGGAACAACAGTTATAAAAATCATGTTGGTCTACATGTGGTTCACATTTTCTTGAGAAATTAGGTTTGCATAAAATCTGCTTAGTTTTTTTTTTTAGATCATGCCTGTATATATATACTTCACCAATGTTTTAAATCAATATAAATATTATTTGTATAACCCTAAGCTTACCTTCAGAGTCAGGGGCCACAATATTTGACTCTGAGTTGGAAAGACACCAAGTGTTCCTTCAGTTTCTGTGCAAGAATAATTAGCATAACCACAGTGACGGATCAGGTTTGGACAGAGTCCTAGGCATTTTTGCCATTTGACCATTAGCAAGTAGCTAATGGTCATTGCTTTGACTGAGAGGTGCAAGTGGACAAAATAGATCCTGAAGTAGGGATGCTTAATGGAGGACAATGAAGCTTTAGATCAAGTAAAACAGGACTTGAATGGAATTAGCAGATTATAGAGGGATGGGTGAGGTCTAAACATCTGGTCCCCAACACCTTTCTTTCTACTCCCTATCCCTGGGTTGATTATACCTCAGTCTGTTACCAATTTATATTCATTCTTATTATCCTGTCTGCCCCTAAAAGTTGGGGGAGAGGGGATTGGTGGTGGTTAAAAAAAAAGACAGTGAGAAAGGATTTTGTAACCTCTATGCAGCCATTGTTTTTATTTTCTGATTGTTCACTTTTGTTCTGTACAATATAAAAACCAGGTGACCAACTATTCTGGATTTCTTTGTCTATGAATGCCTAGATGAAGATTGGTGGTTGAGAAGAATAATAGTGTATTTTAATGTTGATCAGCTTTTTTGCTGAGGGGTAGAGAAGTAAAACAACTAAAGAGATTTCATGTAACTGATTAGCCATATATTACATGCCTACTTATACATAACCTAGACTTGTTTCCTTTGAATTCTATTTGAAATATGCAAAGTGACAAATAAGAATAAAATAATATCTAAGTGATGTGAAGGAGCTTGATTCAGAGGTAACTGTATCCAGCTTCCATTTTAGTCTGAGGACATCTAAACTAGAGAAGCAGCAGAAGTTTTCTCTGCTGTTGCTGTGACTCTGGGGCATCATTGCAGTCTAAGGGGACATTTGAGACCCTACTCCATTCAACAATACCCTCATCAAATTTTAAGATGGTTGCATTTGAAAAGAGGATCAAATTATTCTAGTTAAAAAGTAACCAGGAATGTATGTGCTAGAATCATTTAATCCTAAGATTAAATTTCTCTTTCCCTTCTCTCAGCATATACATGCAACACGTGTGTACATATGTGCACGCACAGACACACATTAAAAGTTGAATAGCAATCAAACTTTGAATACTCTCCTTCCCAGTTTCTCTTTTTAAAATCATTGCTTCCTTATCCATAATATTGTAAAAATTCTAGTAATCTCAAAACTAATAAAGTAGGACATATCTAAAGAGCAATAACAATGACTCTCCCATGTGAGGAAAGTACATTATACTAAAGGCACCTTCTTGAATCCTAGATCGTAGCTTCTTTACCAATATACTGGTGTGCTCAAAGAGATTCTATAGGTAGTAACAAAATCACTTGGTGCTTATCCTTTTGAGTGTTTTCTCTTCAAATTATCCTATCTATCCTGGGGACTCATTAAAGAACATTCATCCAGGGGCACCTAGGTGGTGCAGTGGATAGAGCACCAGCCCTGGATTCAGGAAGACCTGAGTTCAAATGCCACCTCAGACACATAACACTTACTAGCTGTGTGACTGTGGGCAAGTCACTTAACCCCATTGCCTCACCAAAAAAACCCCCCCAAAACAAAAAACAAAACATTCATCCATACTACAATACAAACAGTAACTTTAATTAATGAGAAGTGAAAGAATTATTAAAGGTACTGTGATGAACATATAGAAAAATAAGTGGTGATCCTTAAAAACCAACCTGACATCATCCAACAACAACAATGGTTGTTATAGTAACCTCTTTTCTTTTTATGGCATCATCACTACATCTGGAGGATGCTTTAGATACTTTACCTAATTTTAATAAAATATTTCAAAAAGTTTTTTGTGCTTTTTTTTGAAAATTATGTAGAAATATGAAGTGTGTTAATTCAGTTAAGTGAACTTGAACCAGGTTGAATGGTCAGATCCCCAAACTAAACATTTTCTATGCCAAATAGGAAATGAGATTACAAAGGATTGTCCCAGGTAACTGTTCTTAACCATACCTTTTAAGTTTTTTTCCCCAATTACATGTAAAGACTTCTTTATCATTGATTTAAAAAAAATAGTTCCCATGGAGTCTGAATGTAGATTAAAGCATAGTTTTTTTTCCTTTCTCATGTTTTTTTTTTCCTTTTGTTTTGATTCTTCTTTCACAACATGACTAATATGATTAATATAATTGTTCATGGATATTAGATTGCTTGCTGTCTTGGGGAGGGAGTAGTAGAGGGAGAGAGACAGAAAAATTTGGAACTTAAAAGCTTATAAAAGTGAATGTTGAAAACTATCTTTACATGTAATTGGAAAACAAATAAATTACTATTAAGCGGGAACAATTGAGTTCCAAATTCTCTACCTCCTTCCTTCCCTTCCCCTCTCATGGAAAAGGACACTAATTTGTTATGGGTTATATATGTGCAATCAGGCAAAACATATTTCCATATTAGTCATGCTGTGAAAGAAAATGGACAAAAAACTAAGAAAAATGAATTTTAAAAAGTTTACTTTGATTTGCATTCAGACACCATCAGCTCTTTCTCTGGAAGTGAATGGCATTTTTCATCATAAGTCCTTCAGAATTGTCTTGGATCATTATATTACTGAGAATAGCAAAGTCATTCACAGATGAATATTATACAATATTGCTGCTACAGTGTACAATCTTCTCTTGATTCTACTCACTTCATTTTATATCAATTCATGTAAGTCTTTCCAGGTTTTCTGAGAGCATCCTGCATGTCTTTTCTTAGAGCTCAACAGTATTCCATCACAACCACATGCCACAACTTTTCAGTCTTTCCCCAGTTGATGGATATCCCCTCAATTTCCAATTTCTTACTACCACAAAAAGAGCTGCTATAAATATTTTTGTACATACAGGTCTTTTTCATTTTCCTTTTTTTTCTTTAATCTCTTTGGGATACAGAACTAATATTGGTATTCTTGTTGACCATGCCTTTTTAGAATATTTTTTTTTACTAGTGACTTGTAAAATAGCAAGTTTATCAAGTTTATCAAGTTAGCAGATGACACAAATCTTGGAAGAATACATATTACAAGATGCAAAAAAAATTAAATAAAATATCAGCAAATAGATTACAGCAATGTATCACAAGAGTAATACACTAGGACCAGATAGGATTGATACCAGGAATGCAGGGCTGGTTCAATATTAGGAAAACTATCAGCATAATTGATCATATCCACACCAAAACTAACTGAAACCACATGATCATCTCAATAGATGCAGAAAAAGCTTTTGACAAAATACAACACCCATTCCAATGAAAAACACTAGAGAGCATAGGAATAAATGGAATTTTCCTTAAAATAATAAATAGCATCTACCTAAAACCTTCAGCAAGCATTGTATGTAATGGGGACAAGCTAGAAGCATTTCCAGTAAGATCGGGGGAGAAACAAGGATGTCCATTGTCACCACTGTTGTTCAATATTGTACTGGAAACATTAGCTTTAGCAATAAGGAAAGAAAAAGAAATTGAAGGTATTAGAATAGACAAAAAACAAACAAAGCTATCATCTTTGCAAATGACATGATGATATACTTAGAGAATCCTAGAGAATCAAGTCAAAAACTACTTGAAATAATAAGCACCTTTAGCAAAGTTGTAGGCTATAAAATAAACCCACATAAGTAATCAACATTTCTATATATTACCAACAAAGCCCAACAGCAAGAGATAGAAAAAGAAATTCATTTTAAACTTACTGTAGACATTATAAAATATTTAGGAGTCTACCTCCTGAAACAAACCCAGGAACTCTATGACCACAATTACAAAACACTTTTCACACAAATAAAATCAGATCTAAATAATTGGAAAAAAACATCAGGTGCTCATGGGTAGGCCTAGCTAATAGAATAAAAATGACAATTCTACCTAAGCTAATTTACTTATTCAGTGCCCTACCAATCAAACAATCAAAAATTATTTTATATAGTTAGAAAAAATAATAACAAGATTCATTTGGAAGAACAAAAGGTCCAAAATATCAAGGGAACTAATGAAAAGAAATTCAGGGGAAGGTGGCCTAGCTATTACAGATCTTTAATTGTATTATAAAGCAGCAATCAGCAAAACTGCTTGGTACTGGCTAAGAAATAGAGTGGTAGATCAATGGAATAGGTTAAATATGCAAGACACAGTAGTCAATGACTATAGTAATCTATAGTTTGATAAACCCAAAGACTCCAGCTTCTGGGCTAAGAACCCACTCTTTGAAAAAAACTGCTGGGAAAACTGGAAAAGAGTATGGCAGAAACTAGGCATAGACCAAAATCTCACACCATATACCAAAGTAAAGTCTAAATGGGTTCATGATTTAGATTTAAAGGCTGATACTATAAGCAAACTGGAAGAGCAAGGAATAGCTTACCTATCAGATCTATGGAGAACAGAAGAATTCATGACCAAACAGGAGATAGAGAACATTATGGAAAGCAAAATGGATAACTTTGATTACATTAAATTGAAAAGTTGTTGCACAAACAAAGTCAATGCAACTAGGATTTGAAGGAAGGTAGAAAATTGGGAAAGAATTTTTACAAACAGTCTCTCTGATAAGGGCCTCATTTCTAAAATATATAGAGAATTAAGTCAAATATATAAGAATGCAAGTCATTCCCAATTGCTAAATGGTCAAAGGATATGAACAGGCAGTTCTCAGATGAAGAAATTAAAGTCATCTATAGTCAGATGAATAAATGCTCTAAATCACTATTGATTAGAGAAAAGCAAATCAAAACAACTCTGAGGTACCACATCACACCTATCAGATTGGCAAACATGACAAAACAGGAAAATGATAAATGTTGGAGAAGATGTGGTAAATTTGGGACACTAATGCATTGTTGATGGAGTTGTGAAATGATCCAACTATTTTGGGGAGCAATTTGGAACCATGCCCAAAGGGCTATCAAAATGTGCATACTCTTTGACCCAGGTATGACACTTCTAGGGCTATATCCCAAAGAGATCATACAAATGGGGAAAAGATCCACATGTATAAAAATATTCATAGCAAATCTTTTTGTGGTGGCAAAGAATTGGAAATTGAGAGGAAGCCCATCAATTGGGGAATGGCTGAGGAAGTTGTGGTATATGAATGTAATGGAATACTATTTTGCTTTAAGAAATGATAAACAGGCTGGCTTCAGAAAAACTTGAAAAGACTTGTATGGTCTGATGCTGAGTGAAGTGAGCAGAACCAAGAGAATGATGTACACAATAACAGCCACATTGAATGATGACTAATATTGATAAACTTAACTCTTCCCAGCAATTCAAGTATCTAAGACATCTCCAAAGGCCTCATGATGGAAAATGCTATCCACATCCAAAGAAAGAACTATGGAAGTTGAATTGCTATTTTTTCTCTTCTGTTGAGTTTTGTTTCCTCTTTCTAGTGGTTCCTCCTATTGGTTCTATTTTTTACTTACAACATAATTAATGTGAAAATATGTTTAATAGAAATGTATATGTATAGCTTATATCAGATTGTGTGTCATCTTGGGGAGGGTGGTGGGGAGGAAGGGGGAGAAAAGTTTTAAACTCAATAGCATATGGAAGTGATTGTTGATAAATCAAATTAATAAAAAATTTAAAAAAAGAATACGTATTACACTGAATAAGAATCAGGAGTCAAAAAATCTTTCTAAGGTATAAAACTGTTCCCTTTGATCCAGCCATACCCCTGCTAGGTCTGTATCCCAAAGACATCATAAAAAAAGGGAAAAGGACCCACATGTACTAAAACATTTATAGCATCTCTTTTTGTGGTGGCAAAGAATTGGAAATTGTGGAGATGACCATCAATTGGGGAATAGCTGAACAAGTTGTGGTATATGCGTGTAATTGAATATTATTTTTATCTGAGAAATGAGGGGAAGGGGAATTTCAGAAAAACCTAGAAAGACTTATATGAACTGATGCTGAGTGAAGTGAGAAGAACTAGGTGAAAATTGTTCACAGTAACAACAACATTGTGTGATGATCAATTAAGAGAGACTTAGCACTACTCAGCAATACTATGATCAAAGACAATTCCAAAAGTCTTGCGACAGAAAATTTTCTCCATATCCCGAGAAAGAATTATGGAGTCTAAACGCAGATCGAAGCATACAATTTTTACTTTTTTTCTTGTGTTTTTTCCCTTTTTTTCTGATTCTTCTTTCACAACATGACCAATGTGAAAATATGTTTAACATGATTGTACATTTATAACCTGTATCAGATTGCTTGCTGTCATAGGCAGGAAAGGAGGGAAGAGAGGAGGGAGAAAAATTTGGAACTCAAAATCTTATAAAAGTGAATGTTGACTACTATCTTTATATGTAATCAGAAAAAAATAGAATACTATTAAGTGCAAACAAATCTAAAAAAAAAAGAACTGAGACAATAACTTAAGTAGTATAATAGGATACAGAGTAGTTCCATAATTTTATCAGTTTTCCCTTGTACCAGCAACAAAAACCAGGAAGAAATGATAAATAGAGAAATCTCATTCAAAACAACCTCAAAATACAAAAATTATCTCTGAATCAATCCACACATTAAACATAACTGCATATGAGGATTCTGAGGAATATGGGAAAATCATATGAACTGATGTCAGCTAAATCAAGCAGAACTAAGATAATATAAATATTACAAGATGCAATTAAAAATAAAATTGAATGGTACATTAGTTTAATGAAAAAAATCTTCTGAAGCTAGAACATTGAGATACATCTAAGAAGATGTAATTTAAGAGTGAGAAATGCTAATTGTTACACTTAAGCGAAAAAATTAATTTTAAGTAAGATGGTAATGATATCAGTAGACAGTAGTTTGAAAAAAAAAGTCTTAATGGAATATAAACTTGCAGTAAGTCAACAGTCTGACAAGAAGGCTAAAAAAGCTAAAATGATTTTGCACTGCATTAAGAGACAGTTTCTAGAATGAGGGATATGAGAGACCTTATCTGGAATATTTATTCAGTTCTAGGTGCTACATTCTAGGAAGAACATTGATAAATTAGAGATGGTATAGAGGAGGGTACAGTGGTGGGGACATTTAGACAAACATGAAAAACAATACATTTAGTTAATGAGCTTATTCTTTTTAAAGAAAACACTGAGACTTTGTTCATTTTTCCTGGAGTGTTATTCTCAAAAGGACCATATGTGTATGATGCTAAAACAGCTGGTCAATTCATTAAAGAATATAAACTCCTTGAAGTCAGGAATAATTACTACCTTTGTGTTTCCATGTCTAGCGCATACGAAGTGTTTAAATAATGGTTGTTGGATAGAACTGAATAAATATCATTTTAAAAGATTTTTGGCATTATGCAAATACTTATTCAAATAAAACAAGTGATGAATTGACAAATTGACTCTATACAGAACAACTTCTGAAATTATGTAAAAACAGGAACAGTTCTGTTAAGTGCTGGCAAAGTCTATGATTAGAAGAACATCAGGGGTGAGCATGGTCTGGTACGAGCCTATAACTCCTGAGGAAGGCTAAAATTGGTGGACACCTTGAGCTCAAGAATCCTGAGCTATGGTAAAGCCACAATCAATTTTATGTCCATACTACGTCCAGCAGTAAAACGGCGAGTCCTCGGACAGCAGTGGGTCACCAGGCTGCCTAAGCAGGGGCCAATTATTTCAGGAAGAAAGGAAGGAAGGAAGGAAGGAAGGAAGGAAGGAAGGAAGGAAGGAAGGAAGGAAGGAAGGAAGGAAGGAAGGAAGGAAGGAAGGAAGGAAGGAAGGAAGGAAGGAAGGAAAATGAAAGAAAAACTAATCCCCCAGAGTTATACATTTATTAATTTAACACCTATTTCTCAAGCACCTGCTATGTGCATAGAACTTTATTCTTCATAACCATTCTAGGATTTTTTTAAACAGTGCTATATTGCTTTTGTGTCTAAGAATGATAACAAATTTGAGAAAGAAGGAAGAAGAGTAGAGAGAGGGAAGGATGGAAGGAAAGAAAGAAGGAAGCAAAAAGGAAGGAAGGGAAGAAGAAAGGAAAGAAAGGAAGGAAAGGCACATAGACACGGCCTCTGGAATAAAATAAAAATTCTTTTAGATTTTCAACTCTATACAACATGGTCCCAATCTACCTTTATGAGCTCACTGTATGTTACTCCTCCTCGCAGATGCTGTGTGGTAGCAAACTGGACTTCTCTTTGTTCCTCATTCATGACATATATCTGACATTTTCACTGTCTGTCCTCCATTTCTAGAATGTGCTCCCTCCTTACTTTTGTCTTACAGAGTGCCTTTTATTTTTAAATATGAACTTCAGGCATATTCCTGTGGGAAACCTTTCCTTACTTTCCCAATTATTGATACAGAATTTTCCAAAATATTTAACTGCTTTTTTATATTTAAAGGCTTTTAAAAGTATCTCTAAATGAATGTGTTTGTTTCTAGACATTTTCTCTGGCTCTTCACCATGCCTGAAATGTTTTTTATCCTCATTTTGGACTACTGGCATAATCTCTGCTTCCTTTAAGTCCCATAAAATAGCATCTTCTGGAGGAATTCTTTCCCAACCCCTACCTCAATTCCAGTGCCTTCCTTCTATGAATTATTTCTTTTCACACACACACACAGAAACATATATATACACATATATGTATATATGTGTATAAACAAATATACATATATTGTGTTTATATGTGTGTGTATACATACATACATACATGCATACATACATACATATGTATCTTGTTTGTATATATTTGCTTGCTTGTTATCTCTCCGATCAGATTGTGAGCTCCTTAATGGAAAAGACTACCTTTTCCCTCTTTTTGTACCCCAAGATCTTAACATGGTACATGACACATAACAGGCATTTAATAAATGTTTACTCATTGATTGATTGATTTTTTCAGACAAGATCATTTCAAATTTTTAATATGTCTTCTTTCTTTCCAATTACATGTAAAAACAAGTATTAACTTTTTTTTTATTTTGTGTTCCAAATTTTTTCCTTCTTCCTTTTGGGCATAGTTGGAAATTGTACAATTCTACCAACAGTGCTTTATTGTCCCAATTTACCCATATTTTCTCCAATATTCTTTATTTTCCTTTTCAGTCATATTAACCAATCTGATAGGTGTGAGGTGGTACCCCAGAGTTGTTTTAATTTGCATTTCTCTAATCAATAGTAATTTAGATGAGTTTTTCATGTGATTATAGATAGCTTTGATTTCTTTATCTAAAAAAAATGCCTTTTCAGATCTTTGAACAAATTATCAATTAAGGAATGATTTTATTTCTTATATATTTGACTTATTCTCTATAAATTTGAAAATAAGGCCTTTACTAGAGAAACTAGCTGTAAAAATTGTTTTCACAGTTATAATTACTATATATTTCCCCATATATTATTTCCCTCTATTTATCTATCTTTTGCTCTCTTACCCTGACCCTCATAAAAATTATTTTCCTTCTCTCAATCTGTTTCTCTCAATCTGCCCTCCATTCCAACCTCCACCATCTTCTCTTATTCAATTCTCTCCTCCTATTTCCATGTAGGGTAACATAGATATCTATACTCAACTTAGTGTGTATGTTAATCCCTCTTTGAGCCAATTCCGATGAAAGTCATGTTCTACTGTTGCCCACCACCTTACCCCACTATTACCCCATCTACTATAAGACCTCTTTCTTTCCTCTTTTATTTAAGGTAATTTACCCCATTCTACTTCTTCCTTCCTCTTTCTCACTTCTTAATTTATTTTTTTAAATCATCCCATCATAGTCAACTCACACCCAGGCTTTCTGTCTATGTATTCTCCTAACAGCCATAATAATGAGAAAATTCTTAGAAATGAAAAGTATCATCTTCCCAAGTAGGAATGTAAATAGTTTAACTATACATCAATGCATCTAATACATTCTCTTTCCTGTTTACCTTTTTTTCTGCTTCTCCTAAGTCTTGTATTTAAAAAGCAAAATATTTGTTTAGCTCTGGTCTTTTCATTAAGAATGCCTCAAAGTCCTCTATTTCATTGAAGATCCATTTTACCCTTGAAGGATTATACAAAACTTTGCTGGGTATGTGATTCTTGATTGTAATCCTGACTCCAGAACATCAAATTCCAAGCCCTCTGATCCTTTAATGAAGAAGCTGCTAATTCTTTTCTTATCCTGACTGTGGCTCTATGATATTTGAATTGGTTCTTTCTCGCTGCTTTTAATATTTTCTCCTTTACTTGGGAGTTTTGAAATTTGACTACAATATTATTTCTGGGAGTTTTCATTTGGAGATGTCTTTCAGAAAGTTATCAGTGGATTCTTTTAATTTCTATTTTACCCTCTTATTCTAGGATAGCAGGGCATTTTTCTTCATAATTTCCTGACTTATGATGTCTAGTATTTCCTTTTAATCATGGTTTTTTAGGTATCCCAATAATTCTTAAATTATCTCTCTTTGATTTATTTTAAAATATTTGGCATTTTCTTCTAATTTTCATTTTTTTTAAAGATTTTGCTTTATTTTTCTTGGCATTTTATGGAGTCATTAACTTCTACTTGCTCAATTCTAATTTTTAAGGAGCTACTTTTTTCAGAGAATTTTTGTGCCTCCTTTTCCATTTTGCCAATTCTGTTTTTCAAGGAATTCTTCTCTTCAGTGGATTTTTGTGCTTCTTTTACCATTTGGCCCATTCTGTTTTTTAAGTTATAATTTTCTTCATCATTTTTCGTGTCTCCTTTACCAAGCTATTAACATTTCTTTCATGATTTTTTGGCGTGATGCTTATTTCTTTTACCAATTTTTCCTCTGCCTCTCTAATTTGATTTTTAAAATCCTTTTGAGTCTAGGAATTCTTTTTTTTTGAACTGATAACATTTTTAACTTTGGGGGCTTTGGATGTAGCTGTTTTGACTTGGTTGTTTTCTTCTGAGTTTGTGTTTTCATCTTCCCTGTCACCATAGGATCTTTCTATGGCCAAATCATATTTTTTTTGTTATTTGCTCATTTTTCAGACTATTCCTTGACTTTTAACTTTGTGTTAAAGTAGAACTCTGCTCTCAGGGTGGAGGGGGCACTTTCCCAAGCTTCAGGTTTTTTTGTGCTGCTGCTTTCAGGGCTAGTTTTCTTGGTGTATGAGCTTTTTTTTTTTTTCTTCCAGGGTGGTATGATCTAAGGAGAGGTGTGGTCAGTGCTCTCTTTGCCTGTTCTGTTGTGTAAATGTCTACAAGCAATCTTTTCCACCTAGAACTGTGACCATGGACCCCACTCTCCTGTGGCAGAAAACTCTAGTGTCCTAGTACTCTTCCTAACTAGAAAAGGAAAGAATACATCAAAGGCCTGGTAAGGAGAATCAAAGTTTTGGGACTCAAGGTCAGCATGGAATATTCCAATGAGAGTGAAAGGAGGAAAATGGAGAGCAGAAGTAATGCTGTGGAAACTAGAAAGAGTGGTAGGAAGGTAGAGGGGATAAAAACAGAGAGAGAAGGGGGAAAAAAAAGAAAATGATTTGGATGAATCTTGGAGTAATTAAATTATTTACCCTATCACTTCACTAAATTTCAAGATTTGTGACACTTTTGCTATTGTTGAAAGCATAAAATGTAAAAGGGAAATAATTTACAATATTTAATAAAAATGGAGAATTTAATCTTCAGCCAATATGGAATCATTTGAATACTCCTGTTCTTTCATATCTGTAAGTGTTTGCCTCCATGGTAGAACAGAAAGATGTTGTTTGGGGAAGAAAGGGGAAAAAATGACAACACTCATTGAAATACTTCATGGCTCTGTATCTTCATACTGAGGAAATATTTTTGCAGGTAATACAAGCTGTCAAGTCCCCATAACAACCATAAAGCATTCATTACCCAAGTTGCTTAAAACATGGAACTTATGTCATTCATTCCTATTGGCAACATGGCAAGTATTGGATGCTCTAGTACAACATGGAAGCAGCTTTTGAAGTTCACATTTTTAGAATGAATAAATCATTTGAAAAGAATAACAAGCATGAAAAAAATAAAAGACATTGTTGTCTCTTTCTTTCATGGAATAACTCATCAATTACACCAAATCAAATCAATAAATATGTTTTGAATATCACATGTTGTTGTTGTTGTTGTTTAGTCATTTCAGATGTGCCCAACACTTTATGATCCCATTTGGGATTTCCTTGGCAAAGATACTAGAATGGGTTACATTTCCTTCTCCAGATCATTTTACAGATGAGGAAACTAGGGCAAACAGTATTAACTGACTTGCGTGTGGTCACCCAGGTAGTGTCTGAGGCCAGATTTGAATTCAGAAAGATTAGTCTTTCTGACTCCAGGCCTGGCACTCTATCCATTAAGCCACCAAGCTGCCCCCAAGTATCATCTACTAACACAGAACTTTAGGATGATGACCTTAACAATCATCTAATCCAGCCTCTTTAGTTTAAAGGAGGAAAGAAAATCAAACAAACAAACAAAAAACAACAGGAAGTTGACTTGACCTGCTTACTGTCATACAGCTGATTAATGGCAAAATTAGAAAAGAAACAAGCAGTTAAGTTGCCTAAATGTACCTGGCATTATGCTAAAACTTACAGGGGTGGGGAATCTGCTCCCTGAAGCCACATGTGGTCTTCTGGGTCCTCAAGTGCAGCCCTTTGACTGAATCCAAACTTCACAGAACAAATCCCCTTAATAAAAGAATGTGTTCTGTAAAACTTGCACTCAGTCGAAAGGCTGCATCCAAGGCCACCTTGAAAGCCACATGTAGCCTCACAGTGCAGGCTCCCCAACCCTGTGCTAAGTGTTTTAGAATTATTATGTCATTTGAGTATCACAAAAAATTATTTTTACTCATTTATATTTTATATTTTTATTTCATAGTTTAGGGCACTAAAACAAATAGAGGTTTCAGTGACTTGCTCAGGGTTATATAGCTAGCTAATAATTTTTCAGCCTAGATTTAAACTTGGGTCTTTCTGATTTGAGGCCCTGACCTCTAGACACTGCTTCACTCAGCTGCACTAAGCTCTGCCCAGTTTGAATCCAGGTCTGCAGATGTCTATTTTGTTACATAATCCACTATGTCATGCTTCATCTCTATGTGAAAACTATAATACTAGACATTGACTGGGACAAAAAGAAGGATAAGGTATGCCCTCAAAGGGCTTATATTCTAACTGATGAGTCAATACATGAAAATGAAAAAAAGATAACTATAAGGAAAGATGTTATATCAATGTTTGCTTAGAATAGTAATAAATGAAGAAAGAAAGAAAGAAAGAAAGAAAGAAAGAAAGAAAGAAAGAAAG
>NW_020954596.1:69657353-69660685 GCF_900497805.2 Vombatus ursinus
AAGAAAGAAAGAAAGAAAGAAAGAAAGAAAGAAAGAAAGAAAGAAAGAAAGAAAGAAAGAAAGAAATCTATTGCAATCCAGCCCACAGTTAACTGGACTGCTCTTGGTCAATAATTGTTTTTAAAGTTGAGAAGAGCAAAAGCTCATCACAGCCTGAGGTGATGAGGAAAGACATTACAAAACGAAAGAAACTGAGCTAGAGTCTGATCATTAAAATATAAATAGACAGAGAGAGGGTGATGTGGAATATCATTTTAGGCAAGATATGTGGTGTGAGTGAAAATAGGTGGGAAAACACAAGGTAGATTAGGGGGAAGGTAACTAAACTCATTTGGCAAGGGCAATAACATTCCAAAAGTGATTAATCAAAAATAAGTCTGGAAAGATCTTGGAGTCATGAATCACAGGCTAAGGAATTTTGATTTTGTCTCATGTGCTATGGGAAGGCAACCAAATGTTTGAACATGGGACAAACAGGATTAAATTGTTATGAGTTATAGCCTGTGGAATTGTTGAGGGCAGATTAGAACACAGATATAAGTTAGAAGACTTCTATGGTCGTTCAGGTATGATGTGACTGGACTAAAGTCTTCAGAAATGTATAAATGACTATAAAGTTAAAAAAAAAGTTAGCAAAATGAAAGAGAAAGAAAAAAATAGAAACAAAGAAAGAAAAAAGGAAGGCAGGAAAGAAAGACAGGGAGAAAAAAAGAGAGAAAGATGCATTAATACTATGTTGGTGAAACTATAAATTCATTCAATAATTCTAGAAAACAATATGGAATTATTCCAAAATAAAAGTTACTAAAATATTCATACATTTTATCTCAGAGATTCCACTTCTAGAAATATAGAAGACAAAAAGAAAGTTCCAAATATACCCTCAAAATACTCAGAGAAGCACTTTTTTTTGTTAGCAAGGGACTATAAGCAAAATTGATCAAAACTGATTCCTCTCAGTTGGGTAATGGCTAAGTAAAATTGTGGTACATAAATATTATGAATTTTTTTTTCTATAAGAACTGATACAGGGTGTCATAACTTATGGGTCATAAATAGATACAAATATCTTAAATATATATTTAAATGTAATTGACTTCATAATCTTTTGTATTTTATGCATTTAAAAATATTATTCTTATAAAGTGACTATAGGTTTCACCACATTGTTAAAGGTATTCATTACACAAAGTAGATGAACAAATCTTAAACTAATATGAAGAATACAGTGAGTCACGAGAAGAATTATAGGAATTGACGCAAAGTGAAGTAAGCAGACCAGGGAGAGAGAGAGAGAGAGAGAGAGAGAGAGAGAGAGAGAGAATGAGAGAAATAAGAACATAAATGGAAACAACAAAAAAACTGATTACTGTGTAGGTATAATGATCAAAATTAACTATGGAGAAGAGGCAAAAAAAAATTTAATGGCCTTCCTTTTTTGGAGAGGGAATGGAATTTCACATATGAAACAGGATTGTTGTTTTTGGTTGGCTTATTTTTTAACTTTTTTTAAATTTTTTTACTGTGAAATCTGACTTCCTAGATACCACAGCAGGAAAAGCTATATTTGGAAATAAAAGTGGTATTAAAATACTAAACTAAGAAGTAAAAAAAGAGAGAAAAAAGTAGTTTGGGATGCTTCAACCTAAATAAGATGACAACATTTGATTTTGCTAATTATTTTCTTGTCTTTATAGACCTTAATCTTCTCATCTGATATTTTAGAAAGGTTTTTGGGTCCTCTTAGTTTAGAGACAACCATCAAATCCTACAGTCTGACTTCACAAAATAATTCTCTGTAGCCATGAAACCAAACAACCAACAAAAATCCTGTAAATGAGTGTTTAAAGAAAGGGAGAGCCAAGATGTGGAAGTACAGACCTGACTGAACTCTCTCAACATTCACCTCTAAACAACTTCAAAATAACAAACCAAATCAAATATTGAAGTCAGAGCCAACAAAAGTCAGAGGAAGACATTTTTCCAGCCTAAGACAACTTGGGAGGATCACAGGAGTAGTCTGCAACAGAGGGGGGTGCACAGGCCCAGAGTGCAGCAGAAGCACCAGTAGTCTTGGAGGAGGCCATGAGGCTTAGAGCAGTAGTAGCACCTTTGGGAGCTCTCAGTCAAGAGACAGTAAGTGGGTTGGAAAATTGTTCAAAAAAGCATTACAGAGGATTCTTTTCTAGCATTGGGTGCAGCTGGCACTGATTAGAAACCCTATTGGCCATAACGTGTTCACACTTTCAGAACTGAGAGGAAAGCTTGTGATTGGTTACAGGTGATAACAGAGGTGCTGGTCACAGTTTCAAGGCTAAGAGGAGCACTAGCATTTGTAGTGGTAGGAAAGCAGGGGACGCCAAAATTCTAGGCTTAAGAAACTGGAACTTGTGACTATAGGGGAGCAAAAGCCTTTCCTGTGTAAAGATCAGAGCACAAACCAGGAAAGCAATGACCACATCTCTTTCAGGTTAACAACATCATGCAAGTACCAATAACTTGCAGACCCCCAGAACTAGCACTGAGAATAGCAGCAAGAGAAAGCCTGAAGCTTGGCACAGTGCTTACCTACCCCAAGGTGAGCAGAGCCCAACTTCAGCATAAAGTTTAGATATAAGAAATAGGCTGGAAAAATGAGGAAACAACAACTAAAATAATTTGATAATAAAAAGTTACTACAATGGCAGGGAAGACCAAGATGTAAACTTAGAAGAAGAAAATAATGTGAACACAACTACAAGCAAAGCCTGAAGGGAAAATGCTAATTCAACCCAAGGCCAGAAGGTATTCTTGGAAGAGGTAAAGAAAGAAATGAGTGGTAGAGGAAATATTTGGGAAAAGAAATGAGAGTAATGAAAGAAAATTATGAAAAGAGAATTAACATCTTGGTAAAAGAGACACAAAAATATACTGAATAAAATATCACCTTAAAGAAGAATTGGTCAAATGGAAATCGAGGGGAGGCCAATTGATTGAGGATGGCTGAACAAGTTGTGCCATATGATTGTGATGGAATACTATTGTGCTATAAAAAATGATGAGGGGGCTGATTTTAGAAAAAAAAATATGGCAAGACTAATGTGAACTAATGCAAAGTGAAATGAAAAGAACTTGGATTCACTGTTCACAGTAACAGTGTTTTAATGATGATAAATATGAAAGGCTTGGCTACTTTAATCAACACAGTGATCTAAGACAACTTCCAAAACTCAGATAAAAAATACTATCCACCTCCAGAGAGAAAACTGATGAACTCTAAATGCAAGTTGAAGTATAATTTTCTTTCTTCCTTCCTTCCTTCCTTCCTTCCTTCCTTCCTTCCTTCCTTCCTT
>NW_020954596.1:69660695-69704421 GCF_900497805.2 Vombatus ursinus
CTTCCTTCCTTCCTTCCTTCCTTCCTTCCTTCCTTCCTTCCTTCCTTCCTTCCTTCTTTCCTTCTTTCCTTCCTTCGTTCTTTCTTTCCTTCCTTTCTTGTGATATATCTAGTACAGAAATAAATTTTGCATAATTCCACATCTATAATCGATGATATATTGTTGGCCTTCCAAGTGTGTGAGGAAACAGTGGGAGTGAGGGAGAGAATCTGGAACTCAAAATTTAAAAAGAGAAAATAATATTAAAAAATAATATATATATTTAAAATGAGACACCTCTGCACTTCCAGGAGCCAAGATGGTGGAGTAAGCAGCAAATCACTGCAGCTTTCCCATATTCACATCAAAACAATCATAAAATAGTGCACCAGAACAAATCCTAGAACAGTGGAGCCTACAGAAAGATGAGGTGGAGGAGTCTTTTAACCCAGGAGAGTTGGAGGATCAGAAAGAAAGTCATTCTCACTTAGATAAAAGGGGGTTGCATTCCAGGACAGGAAGTGTCCCAGCAAACCAGCAGCAGACCCCACCTCAGCAAACCAGTGGGAGATCCTGAACCCGAGTGTTGTGGAGCAGGCAAATGCCAACACCAGGACCACCCATGTGCCTTATCATAGCTAGGGCAACTGCCAGACTCCAACTCTGACAACCACTAAGAGATTCATTGTAGCCCCATGTAAACAGGCAACCTCCAATGGCCAGACTTCCACATGCTTCAGCTCATCTACAAGCAGGCAGGCATCCTCCAGCATGACAAGAAAGTATGTCAGACTTCCATGTGATTCAGTGTGGTCCCAGGCAAATAGGCATCCTCTAGCACATAGAGAAAGTAAGGCAGACCTCCACATGCTTCAGTACAGCCCAGGGAAAACATGCATCTTCCAGGAGCCAGACATCCCTGTGCTTCAGTATAGCCCTTGGGAAATGCAGTAAGACCCCACCAGGGCTCAGCACATTCCAGATATCAACACTAGGACCCCAGCTCAGCACCAGGTAAACTGCAAGACCCAAATGGCTTCCAGCAGTACCAGCCACCACCCACCTCCTCAGTGCAGCACCAGACATGAGGGTCCCCCATGGACCTCAGAACAACATCAGTGTGGTACCAGGTAAACAGTCAGAGCTTACATCCACTGGCACAAGAAGCCTGAGACAGAACCCTTCCACCCTGGAAGCAGAAACCAAGTTTAAAAGATAGGAAAAAGTCCAAAAAAAAAATGAGCAAACAACAACAACAATCTGACCATAAGAAGTTATTATGGAGATGGGAAAGCCAAGACACAAACTCAAAAGAGGACAACAATGTCCAAACATCTACGAGCAAAACCCCAAAGAAAAATGGGAAGTGTTCTAAAGCCCAGAAAGAACTTATGGAAAAGCTCAAAAAATGTCTTAAAATCATATAAGAGAAGTGGAAGAAAAATTGGGAAAATAAATGAGAGTGATGCAAGAGAATTATAAAAATAGAGTTAACAGTCCAGAAAACTGCTTAAAAAGTAGAATTGGCCAAATGGAGGAGATAAAAAATCCACTGAAGAAAACAGCTCCTTAAAGAGTACAATTGGTCAATTGGAATAGAAAGTACAAAAGCTAATTGAGGAAAACAGCACCTTAAAAGTTAGAATTGGGAAACTAAGCCAGTGACTCCAGGAAACATCAAGAACCAGTCAAACAAATTTATAAGAATGAAAAAATGGAAGAAAGTGTGAAATACCACACTGGAAAAACAACTGACCTGGAAAATAGATCCTGGAGACACAATATTAGAATTGTTGGAATACTTGAAAGACATAATCAAAAGGAGGATCTGGAGAGTGTCTTTCAAGAAATTACCAAGGAAAACCTCCCTGGTGTCCTGGAACCAGAGGATAAAACAGGCTTTGAAATAATCCACTGATCACCTCAGGAGAGAAATCCCTAAATAAAAACTCCAAGGATCATATCACCTCAGGAAAGAAATCTCAAAATAAAGACCCCAAGGAAAAAAGTACACAAATTTCCGAACTATCAGGTCAAGGAAAATATACAACAAGTGGCCAGAAAGAAACTATTCAAATACCAGGGAGTCACAATCAGGATCACAAAGGACCTGGCAGCTTCAACATTAAAGAATTGGAGGCCATGGGACACGATATTGTGGAGAGCAAAGGATCTAGAACTATAACCAAGAATCACTTACCTGGCAAAATTAAGCATAATGCATCAAGGAAAAGAAAGGTCATTCAACTAAATAGAGAGATTTCAAGCTTTCATAAGGAGAAAATCAGAACTCAACCAAAAATTTGACATCCAATAATAAAATCCAAGAAAAGCATAATAACAAAATTCATTATGGAAGAATGAAAGGTCAAAAATATCAAGGGAATTAATGGATAAAAATACTAAGGAAATGGCCTAGCAACAACAGACCTCAAATTATATTATAAAGCAGCAATCATCACAATTTTCTAGTACTGGCTAAGTCATAGAGTGGAAGATCAGTGGAATAGATTAGGTACATAAGACAAAGTAGTCAATGGCCATAGTAACCTAGTGTTTGATAAACCCAATGTCCCCAATTTTGGGGATAAAAACTCATTATTTGACAAAAACTGCTGGAAAAACTAGAAAACAATAGGACACAAACTAGATATAGACCAACATCTCATACCATATACGAAGATAAAGTCAAAATGGGTGCATCATTTAGACATAAAGGGTAACAGCATAAACAAATTGCAAGACCAATGCAACCAAGATTAGAAGGAAAGCAGAAAGCTAGGAAACAAATCATTATAGCAAGTATCTCTGATAAAGGCCTCATTTCTAAAATATATAGAGAAGTGAGTCAAAATTTATAAGAATACAAGACATTCCTCAATTGACAAATGGTCAAAAGATATGAACAGGCAGTTTTCAGATGAAAAAAATTCAAAGCCATCTATAGGCATATGAAGAAGTTCTCTAAATTGCTTTTGATTAGAGAAATGCAAATTAAAACAACTCTGAAGTACCACCTCACACTAATCAGATTGGCTAACATGACAAAAAAGGAAAATGATAAATGTTGGAGAGAAAGTTGAAAAATTGGGATACTGATACACTGTTGGTGGAGTTGAGAGCTGATCCAACCATTCTGAAGAATAATTTGAAACTATGCCCAAAGAGCAACCAAACTGTTCATATCCTTTGATACAGCATTACCATTACTAGATCTGTATCCCAAAGAGATCATAAAAAGGGTTAAGGACCTATAAGTACAAAAATATTTATAGCAGCCCTTTTTGTGGTTGAAAAGAATTGGAAATTGAGAGGATGCTCATCAATTTGGGAATGGCTAGACAAGCTGTGGTATATGAATGCAATGGAATACTATTGTGTAATAAGAAATGATGAAAAGGCAGGTATTACAAAATTCTGGAAAGACTTGTACAAACTGATGCAAAGTGAAATGAACAGAACCAGGAAAATATTGTACACAGTAACAGCAACACTGTGTGATGATCAACTATGAATGACTCAGCTCTTCTCAGCAACACAATGATCCAAGGTAAGTATAAAGAACTTACAATGGAAATGTTATCCATATCCAGATAATGAATCAATGTACTCTGAATGCAGATCGAAACATATTTTTTTCACTTACTTTATTCTTTTTTTGCATTTTGTTTCTTCTTTCATAACTGTGACTTATATAGAAATATTTTTTACATAATAACAAATGTATAAACTATATCAAACTGACTACCATTTTCAGAAGAGGGGAGGAGAGGGAGGGAGAAAAAAATTGGAGCTCAAAATCTTGTAATAATGAATGCTAAAGTTTTTCTTGACATGCAAATGGGGGAAAAATAAAATACTATAATAAAAAATGAGACATTCAATGCAAAAAGAAAAAAATAGATGCTTAAAGATGGAATTTATTCAACCAATGAGGAATAGCTCCACCGTATAGTCTGAAGACTGTTTCCCAATTTGAAACTTAAATATAGCATATATAATACTCTAGCACTTTGAATGTAGTTGTCTGTTACAGTAGAATGAAATTAAAGTGACAACAAACTCTCTTTACCCTTAGGAATGCTTAGTCTATTCTGGATAATTCTAGATATTCTGCTGTTATTGCCTGATGATTATTCTTTCCAGAACAAACTTGAGTACAACAGTTCTGAATTGTATTTTAACTCATTTATTATGTTTTTTTAAATGACTGAAGTAATTGGAAATTCATCCAAAATCATTTATGCAGATATTCCTATTAACATTCAGATATAGAGAAAAAATAGTGTCCTTATTTCACAAAAAAGACATTATTAATCTCCCACATGCCATATTTTCTCATAACAATTTTAGAATAAATAATTCCCCTAGAATAAAAATTACATTTGTACTGCAAAGTTCAATTTCACTGGATTAAGGTGAAGAATCTATTCTATAATTTTAAAATATCTTAAAGTATAAAACAATGAAATGTTTCTTTTATTGTTGAATTTTCTCCAAAAAATTTAGTACTAATGTATCTGTTTTTATGAAAAAAGAAGAAACACTTTTTTCAGTACTTGTATGTGCTTGAGGGGCAGAGCTATGAATATTATTCTTATGTTAAAAAATAAAAAGTCCCAACAGCAAGAGATTGAAAAAGAAATTCCATTTAAAGTTACTGTAGACATAAAATATTTGGGGGTCTACCTGCCAAGACAAACCCAGGAACTATGTGAAGACAATTACAAAACACTTTTCACACACATAAAGTCAAATCAAAATAATTGGAAAAACATCAGTTGCTCATGGGCAGGCCAAGCTAACATAATAAAAATGACAATTCTACCTAAATTAATTTACTTATTCAGTGCCATGGCAATCAAACTACCAAAAATTATTTTATAGAGCTAGAAAAATAATAACAAAATTCAACTGGAAGAACAAAAGATACAGAATATCAAAGGAATTTTTTAAAAGAAATGCAACAGAACGTGGCCTAGCCATACCAGATTTTCAATTGTATTATAAAGCAGCAATCATCAAAACTGTTTGGTACTGGCTGAGAAATAGAGTAGTGGATTAGTGAAATAGGATAGATACATGAGACACAGTAGTCAATGACTATAGTAATCCACTGTTTGATAAACTCAAAGACTTCAGCTTCTGGGATAGGAACTTATATTTGACAAAAACTTCTTGGAAAACTGGAAAATAGTATGGCAGAAACTAGGCATAGACCAACATCTTTTTTTTAATCATGTAAATGCTATCTTTTATTATTGTTGTTATTATTATTATTGCTACTCTTACTATTATTACTATTATTAATTTATTTTTAGTTTTCAACATTCACTTCCACAAGACCTTGAGTTAAAAATTTTCTTCCCATCTCTGCCCTCCCCCCACCAAGACAACATGCATTCTGAATACCCCTTACCTTCCCCTGCCTTCCCTTCTATCACCCCCTCCTTTCTCTTATCTCCACCCCTTTCTATTTTCCTGTAGGGCAGGATAGATTTCTATACTCCATTGCCTGTATATCTTGTTTCCCATTTGCATGTAAAAATGATTTTTAACATTTGTTTTTAAACTTTGGGTTCCAAATTCTGCCCCTTCCTTCCTGCCCACTCACCCTCATTGAGAAGGCAAACAACTCAATACAGGTTACACATATGTAGTCATGCAAAACACTTCCATAATAGCCATGTTGTGAAAAATTAGCTATATATCCCTTCATCCTATCCTACTCCCCATTTATTCTATTCTCTCCTTTGACCCTGTCCCTTCTCAAAAGTGTTTGTTTCTGATTACCCCATCCCCTATTTGCCCTCACTTCTATCATCCCCCCTCTCTTATCTCCTTCCCCCTTATTTTCTTGCAGGGTAAGATAGATTTCCATACCCTATTGAGGGTGTATGTTATTCCCTCTTTAAGCCAAATCCAATGAGGGTAAGATTCATTGATTCCCTCTCACCTCCCCCCTCTTTTCCTACACAGTAAAACCTTTTTTCTTCCCACTTTTATGAGATAATTTACCCCATTCTACCTCTCCTTTTCTCCTTCTCCCAGTATAATCCTCTCTCACCCCTTAATTTTATTCTTTAGATATGATCCCTTCATATTCAACTCATCCCGTGCCCTCTGTCTATATATATTCCCTTCTACTACCCTAATACTGAAAAAGATCTCATGAGTTACAAATATCATCTTTCCATGTAGGAATGTAAACAGTTCAACTTTAATAAGCCCCTTATAATTTATCTTTCCTATTTACCTTTTCATGCTTTTCTTGAGTCTTGTATTTGAAAGTCAAATTTTCTATTTAGCTCTGGTCTCTTCATTAAGAATGTTTGAAAGTCCTCTATTTCACTAAATGTCCATTTTTCCTCTGAAGAGTTATACTCAGTTTTATTGGGTAGGTGATTCTTGGTTTTAATCCTAGTTCCTTTGACCTCTGGAATCTAAAACATATATCTATATCTAAAAAATATCTAAAATATATCTATATTAAAAAATAAAATATTCCAAGCCCCTGATCCCTTAAAGTACAAGCTAATGTGTTATTCTGATTGTGTTTCCACAATACTTGAATTGTTTCTTTCTGGCTGCCTGCAATATTTTCTCCCTGACCTGGGAACTCTGGAATTTGGCTAAAATATTCCTGGGAGTTTTCCTTTGGGGATCTCTTTCAGGAAGTGATTGGTAGATTCTTTCAATTTCTATTTTACCCTCTAGTTCTAGGATATCAGGGCAGTTTTCCTTGATAATTTCTTGAAAGATGATGTCTAGGCTCTTTTTTTGATCATGGCTTTCAGATAGTCCAATAATTTTTAAGTTCTCTCTCCTGGATCTGTTTTCCAGGTCAGTTGTTTTTCCAATGAGATATTTCACATTGTCTTTTATTTGTTCAATCTTTTGGTTTTGTTTTATAATGTCTTGATTTCTCATAAAGTCATTAGCTTCCATTTGCTCCAGTCTAATTTTTAAGGACTTATTTTCTTCAGTGAGCTTTTGAACTTCCTTTCCCATTTTTCCAGTTCTGCTTCTTAAGACTTTCTTCTCCTCACTGACTTTTTGGACCTTTTTTTTTTGCCATTTGGATTAGTCTATTTCTAAGGTGTTATTTTATTCAGTGTTTTTTGGATCTCCTTTAGCAAGCTGTTGACTTGTTTTTCATGATTTTCCTACTTCACTCTCATTTCTATTCCCAGTTTTTCCTCTACTTTTTTTGCTTGCTTTTCAAAATCTTTTTTGTTCTCTTCTATGGTCTGAGACTAATTCATATTTTTCTTGGAGGCTTTGGATGTAGTCGCTTTGACTTTGTTATCTTCTGGTTGTATGTTTTGATCTTTGTCACCAAAGTAAGATTCTATAGTCTGACTTTTTTCTGCTGTTTAATCATATTCCCAGTCAATTACTTAACTATTGAATTCTTTGTTAAGTTAGAGGTCTGTTTCTAGCATGGAGAATGTACTATCCCAAGCTTTAGGGGTTTTGTGTAGCTATTTTCAGAGATACTTCTAGGGAACTATAAATTTTCAATTCTTCTAAGGTGGTATGACCAAAGGTGAGGTGTTTACTCCTTTTCTGGCCTGTGATCTGGTTTATGAGTGACCACAAGCACTCTTTTCTCCATTGGAACTGTGAGGAGGATTTCCTCTCCACCACCACCCCAAACTCCATCACACCAGTGCTCCTCCTTACCTCCAGGACCACCACCCAGAACTGTGACCCAAATCCAAGCAGGGACAAAGCAAGAGAATCCTGCATCAGCACCAGCAAAGAGATCCCTACAATCTCCCTCTGAGCAGACATTCAATTCTCTCACTGTCTGTGAGACATGAGCTCTCAGTCACCATCCTGGGACTGTGCACAGATTGGGACTGGACTGAACTTCTCTCTCACCATCATCTGACAAACCTTGCCTACTGGCCTTCTAAGTTGTCTTTGGTGTTTGTGGGTTGAGAAGTCAGGAAACTGCCACAGCTCCCTGTGATTCAGTCCCCTGAGGCCTGTTCCTGGTTGACTGAGGCCTGGTCTTTGCCTATGTGGTCCATGCTGAGCTGTTCTCCTCTCTCAGCCCAGTGTAACAGACCTTTCCAATCAACCATCTAACTTGTCTTGGGATAGAAATTTGTTTCACTCTGTCTTTTTGTGGGTTCTGCTGCTCTAGAATTTGTTTAGAGCCATTTTTATAGGTATGTGGAGGGGTTTACGGGAGAGCTTAAGTGAGTCACTACTTTTACTTGACCATCTTGTCTCTATTCCCCTAAACCAACATCATAAATTGTATGCCAAGATAAAGTCAAAATGGACATACAATTTAGATATAAAGGCTCATAGTATAAGGAAACTGAGAGATCATGGGATAGTTTACCTGTCAGATTTGTGAATGAGGGAAGAATTTATGATCAATCAAGGTATAGAAAACATTATAAAATGCAAAATGGGTAATTTTAATTATATTAAATTGGAAAGATTTTTTTTGCATAAACAGAGCCAATTCCACCAAGATTAGAAGGGAAGCAGAAAACTGTGAAACAATTTTTACAACCAGCGTCTCTGAGTGTCTCATTGCTAAAATATATAGAGAACTTAGATTTCTAAGAATACAAGCCATTCCTCAATTGACAAATGGTCCAAGGATATGAACATGCAGTTTTCAGATGAACAAATTAGAGCTATCTATAATCATATGAAAAGATGTTCTGAATCACTATTGATTAGAGAAATGTAAATCAAAACAACTCTGAGGTAACACATCAAGCCTATCAGATTGGCTCACATGACAAAATAGGAAAATGATAAATGCTGGAGAAGATGTTTGAAAATTGGAACACTAATGCATTGCTGAGGGAGTTTTGAACTGATCCAACCATTCTGGAGAGCAATTTGGAAGTACACCCAAAGGACTATCAAATTGTGCATACCCTTTGATCCAGCAGTATCACTTCTAGGTCTGTATCCCAAACAGATCATAAAAAATTGGAAACGGATCCACATGTTCAAAAATATTTATAGCAGCTCTTTTTGTGGTGGCGTAGGATTGGAAATTGAGGGGATGTCCATCAATTGGGGAATGGCTGAACAAGTTGTGGTATATGAATGCAATGGAATGCTATTATTCCATAAGAAATTATGTGTAGGTAGACTTCAGCAAAACCTGGAAAGACTTACATGAATTGATTCTGAGTGAAGGCAGCAGAACCAGGAGAACATTGTACATAGTAATAGCAACATTGTGAGATGACTTACTTTGATATACTTAGCTCTTCTCAGCAGCTCAAGGATCTAGGAGAACTTCCATAAGACTTATGAGGGAAATTGCTATCCACACCCAGAGAAAGAAATATGGAGTCTAAATGCAAATGGAAGTATACTGTTTGCTGTTCTTTTCCCATTGTTTTGTTTTATTGCTTCATTCTCATGGTTCCTCCCATTAGTTCTCATTGTTCTTTACATCATGACTAATGGGAAAATAGGTTTAATATGAATGTATATGTAAAGCCTATGCCAAATTGCACTGTCTGTTGGGATGGGGGGTGGGGAGGGATAGGAAGAAAATTTGGAACTCAAAATCTTATGCAAGTGAATGTTAAAAACTAAAACTAAATTAATTAAAGAATAAAAAATAAAAGTTAGGATATTATATAGAGGTATAAAGAAGTCAAATATCTCTAATGTCCCATGGATACAAGTCACATGTCTCCACTGAGGCAGCATATGAATCAGTGGAATGAGTGTTGGGACTGGATACAAGAAGATGAGTTCAAAACTAACCTCAGATACATACTAGCTATGTTCCTCTGGTTAAGTAATTTACCTTGTGTTTGACTCAGTTTCCTCAACTGTAAAATCAGGATAAATAATAGCACCAATCTCACAAGATCATTATGAGGATTAAAAGAGATAATATTTGTAAAAGTGTTTAGTACAGTGCCTGGCACATAGAAGGTGCTATATAAACCCTTATTTCTTTCTCATACCTTCACATCATTTAGTGAGAAGAGACAAAACTGGAAATCAAATATTCAAGACTTGATTTCTATTATTCTTTACTTTCTTTCAGGGAAAATACTTTTTCCCTCATGCAGGGCCTTTCACTCTGAAGCTAAAATAATACAATGATGAATGAACAATAGACAATGGTGAGATTTATATACTGTTCTTTAGTCAGAGGAAAAAATCAACCACCTTCTTGTTGTGATCTCAAGGGTGCTAGAAAGGCTTCCCTAAATCCTTAAATACATTCTCTTTCCAGGTAGCTTATGTCTCAAATAACATATTCCTTTAACTTAAAATTTTATTTTCATTTAAAATGCAAATACCTCTGATAGATGAAACATATCAATTCTTATCAGTCATTTGAGAGGTAAAAGAATAATAGACTAGAATAGAATAGGTATCAGGTGTAGTTTTTGCTCTTTTACTAATTCACTAAGTTACCAGAGGCAAATGAAATTGTAGTGATTTTTGGAGATAATACACATAAAGTGCTTTTTAAACTATGAAGTGCTATAGGAATGCTTTATTATAATTATAGTTGTTGTTATTTGTAGTTTTGTTGTTGTTAGTAATTATTATGGGCGCCTCTTCCTCCTCCTCCTTCTTCTTTTCATTATTATTATTATTATTATTATTATTATTATTATTGCTGTTCTAACCATAATTAGTCTCGGTTTCAGTTTCCTCATGTATAAAATGAGGAAGTGGGACTTTTTGGTTTTTGAAGTGACTATCAACTATAAAACTGCGCAATTCTCATTGAATTACCCTTGAGGATTAATCAGATTATCAGATTGTATCTTGGAATAGGTTATGATGAGTGGAGTCATCAAGAGGTCTAGGCTTCTGAAAGGGTTGAACAGGATGGAGTAGAAAAATGTTTTTTCTTTCCTTCTTTCTTTCTTTGTTTTGAAGGCATATCAGAGTCACCAAAGATAAAAGCTCTAGTTTCAGTTTGCCCAAGGATGATTTTGTATATAATGCTGGTTAAATGCAACTCAATTCCCAGTTCTCTAAACACAGCATTAATCTGAGCACTGTCATAAAAGATGTGTCAAATAAATAGATCAGCTATAAAATCCACTGCTGTCAAATGACTGAAGTAAGTATTACTTCAGTGGTGATCATACCCTGTAGCCACAGACCTACACATCACATTGATAACTAGTATTATTTTCATCTTCAACAATATTATTTGCCTTTCTTCCAAGATGTGAATGTTAGTGGCAGTGTATATTTGTGTTCACAAATCACATAATCACTTATTAAATACTGACTTGTAGAATGGGAGTCTTAACTTTGAGAGGCTTCAGGTTTTGTCATTGATATGCATTTTAGACATAAGCAATAGCTAGTCTTCTGCATCCCATTCTGTGTAATGTCAGGTATTTAAAAGCTGTTACTTATTGGAGTGAACTTTAGGAAAATCTTGTATGCATTTAAATGAGAACAGTGATTTTGCTAAACCTCCTGGCATTTAATGCCATCTTAGCATATTTTGAATGTGTCAGAATGAGGTGAGGCTGAATTGTGGGAATGTGAAACACAGTGAGGTGACTAGAAACCAAATATAAATGGCTTGACACTTGATCATGTTTCTAAGTAGCATTTTCTTTCGGGAGGAAAGGTGAGAAAAGAAGATCAATGAGTTCATCTGTGAAGTGAAAGTGTAGAAACTCTCCACTAATGTAGATTTCCAACTCCCCTAAAACTCGTAGTCTTAAAGAATTGTCTTATAGCAGAAAATATTTATCTGGGGTTAATGAACTTTCTTTCAAATGTTTTTAAAATTATATTTAATAGAATTGCTTTTCTTTGTAATTGCCAGTATTTTATTTTATACATTTAGAAACATTATTGTGAGAAGGTGATGTCAGGCTTTATCAGATCACAAAAGGGATTCATGATACAAAAAGGATAAAACCTCATGTCTTAGGAGCACTGAGTACTTAAGTGACTTGACCTTGGCCACACAGCTAATATGTAGCAAAAGAAGAACATGAACCCAAGTCTTGTTCATGCATTAATCCTATACGCCATGCCTTATGAATACAATACTGAAATTTAAATACTTAGGTTTTCAATCTATGAAGTCTTGCAAATAGTTTTTAACAGCTGGGTGCTGGCTGATATGGATTAAGAAAGCAGAATTCTAAGGAAGATAATGGGTAAAAAAAAGTCATGGATGTGATTGGATCTAGGGAAAACAGAAATATTAGGTCAAGATAGAAGACAATTCATTATTAAGACACTAGTTAAGGAAGCATTTTCCAAACAATGATCATGTTTTTGCTTTTTCTAAGAAGACTGGGAAATGGTCACATCAGAAAAAAATCACTTTATCTGTTACATAAAGAATAGCAAATTTTCTAATGCAACTGGTAAACTGAGGCATCCTATAACATTATTAGGATCCATTCCTTTAATGCATCCTAAAAATATCACTCTACTTTTCATCTGTTGGTTTGTCTGGTTTCTACTCCAGGAAACAAGATGCCCCTCCAAAGATATGCTCATCACTACTAATCTCATCACCAAGCTGCTTACTCAAGCCTTGATTAACAACATCTTCCTCAGCTTCCTCTCCCCTCCATTTGGAGGGCTGGAGGGTGGTATGCCAAACACCTCTCACTACTTTCCTGTATAGAGGGCAGAGACTGGACTCTTAGCTCACTCCACTTTGCATCTGCTGCCCTGAAAGTTTTCATCTCTCTAAAACAAAAATCCTTTGTAGTTGCTATTGCTTGGTGAATCCCCCTCACACTTTTTTGTCTCCTTTTTTATGTTGTCTCCCCCTTTAGATTGCAAGCTTCTTGAAGGAAGCAGCTGTCCCTTTTTATTAATTGCATCCCTAGTGCTTAGCACAGTGCCTGGCACATAGCAGGTACTTAATAAATGTTTTTTGGATTGGATTGGTTCTGTTGTTCTCCTGGAATGGGTACAGACCTTCCAAAGTGCAATTCTTCTGCACTCCTTACATGTTTGTAATGTACTGTGTTAGTAGTGGAGAAGAGGCAATCACTAATGTAGAAATCCATCTCCCAGCAGGAGGTGATCAGAGCATGTGCTGTAGAGGAGTATGAGAGTAATAAAAGGTTGGACAATAGCATTGCCATGAGACTGAACACTGTGAGAAAACTAGCCTGGTTATGGCTTACCCAAGAAATTGATGAAATATTGCATTAGATGAATAAGTTATGACATTAATAAGTATGATGTGAGAAGAAAAGTGTTACAGCATGGCAGGAGGTGTCCCCTCTCTCTCCTTTACTCCTGTGGAGGCAATGATGAGTTTTCTAGCTAAAAAGTAATAAAACCTCTTCATCCTGCTCTTTGTTTCTCTAAATTCTGTTCTTGTGCATGGAGGGACAGATTGGTCCAAATCTCCAGAGTACTACAGTACTGTTCTGTGCTAATGGAAAAGTCAATCTCTAAAGTTTTGAATTAAAAGGAAGAGGGGAAATCCCTGCAATGTAACTGCATTCCTTTTTTCTAATCACTCAAAGCAAATGAAAACTCTGCCTTTATATTAAGCCAATTTTTTTGGAAAAATTAACTTGAAGGATAAGATGATCCATAGAAAGTGATCTGACTGATTGAGGGTGAGTATGGAGTTATTATAAGCACTCTAGTGGTGCTTCTAAAAGATAAGGTGGTACTAAAGGGGAGAAAAGTAGGACCTGCACCTGTCAGTTTTACCTTTTAATATAATGCAGTTTTAATGGCTCAGTGATTGAATGCAATTCAACAAGCATTTATTATCAAGGTACTATGTGTCAAGTTCTGCTTTAGGTACTGTGGATACAGAGAGAAAAATATAACTGCCTATCCTCAAGAAATTTATATTGTATTGGGAGAAATTATGTGTTTGGAGATGATATATATATATATATATGTATATATATGTATATATATATGTATGTATGTATACATATACATATATATACATATACACATATATACATACACACATATATACACATATATACACATACATATATACATATACATATACATATACATATATACATATACATATACATACATACATACATATATACTATATGTGTGTGTGTGTGTGTGTGTGTATATATATATATATATAGTACAGGGGCAGGTGAAAAGCATGACCCTATACTGAGTATTGAAGTGAGTTAGGAAGTCTAAGAAAGAAAGGTGAGGAGCAGAAGCATTCGAAGAATACAGGACGGGCCATGCAAATCTATGGCGGTGGAAGATTGAAGGTTATGTGTGCAGAATAGTAAGTCCAGTAGGGCTAGAAGATAAAACCACAGATGAGTTATATATAATAACCATGGAAAAAAATATTCCTGTAAGATAAAGTGTGCACTTTGTAATACCAAACAGAAGAATTTATCTGTTATATTAGAAGCAATAGGAAGCAGCTGGCATTTATTGAGCAAAGGGGTAATGAGGCTTAGGTTGTTACCATTAACTAAAAAATAACAGAAATACACACATAATTAATGAACTGGATTCATTTCATACTATTCACTACAATATCATATATAGGTAACAACTTTTAAGAATATTCATATCACTAAACTCCTTTTAGGGCTAATTGCCAGATCTGAATATTTCCCATGAGTTATTGCCTCAACAGTACCACTGATAACTTGTCCTTACTTTGCTTCTCATCAATCAGAATGATTTTAGAAATAGATAAGATTTCACTTAAAAAATACTTTCTATAATAAATAGAAATTTGAAGTAATGTTTCTTCATAAATCAATGGAATTCTGAGGCTATGATAATCTATTCACTGAAACTGATTTCAGCCAGGAGTTAAGTTACAAGTTCTGAGCCTCTGGTATATACTTTGGACTTGAATTTTCTTAAAAGTGATAATGATTTTCCTCATCTATAAAATGTGAATGAGTCCTGGACTAAATGCTTCCTCACCCATCCATTGTTCATCCTCTGAACTGCATCATTTATTGGAAGACAACAGTTGAACAAATTAGACAGAGGGCAAGAAAACTTATCATTGATCTCTTGGAAAATCAGTCTAGGTTTGAATGACATTAAATATCTACATAAACTAGAAATGTAACTACAAAGAGTTAGATACATTTAAATATCCAAATATTTTTTAATCTGCAGACACAGGCTTATATACAAGTTAAAACTTTAGGCATAAAAGCTCACTCAACAGTGAAGAAAGGATAGCCACAACATTGAAACCTCAAATTGTATTTACTTCAAGTTAGACTGAAGTAGTTAGTTATGATGTGGTAAGTAATTTGCCTCTATGTTAATAAATAAAACTTCTGTCTCTAAATCTATGATCTTCTGGTATTATGATCATGTTGTAGTTTGTGTTTTTAAATTTGTATAGTGAAATACTACTAGGTTATATTTTTTAAAGCATTTTCTCATATCCTGCGTTTGACATGTAGCCTTATAACAACTGAAGAAAGTAGGATAGATCTAATTATTCCTAATTTGCAGATGAAGAAATGAAAGTTCAAGTTCAATAATGTCCAAGGTCCCACAGGGAGTTACTTATATAGAAACCACTAGAACTCATCTTTGTGGACTCCCTACCTAGAGTTCTTCTCACTGCAACACACTTTTTTTCCTGGGAGACAAAAGTTGTGTTAGTTGGAGAGAGGACGAGGTAACAGGTTTTTGAACAAATTATTGATCATATGGAAATTGAGGTTGTATTTACATGCTACCAAACACCTGTATGAAAATAGAAACCTATCATTAAAAATCAAATATTTCCAAATATATTTGCCATTCTGCAGATTCAGCCTTGCTCGCAAAGTCAGAACTCTAAATAAGAAAACAGATTGGACAATAAAAGTAATCCACAACATGGGGAGCTAAAATTCTTCTATTTACCTTGTAAGAATAAGGTGAATTCATTATAACATGGTAAATAATTACCCCCTGCCTTCATAAAGGACACTTCTAAACTAGTAGAGCACATCATATGAAAATTCAACATCCTTTTAAAAATCATTCCCAACAGCTTTGTCTTATCTCCAAATACTTTGCAGTTTAGATTGAGTTTAATGGCAGCAGCCAAATTTCTAGGGTACAATTTATAGCTTGTCAGTGTAGAATATATTCTCTAAACAACTCTTCCACTGTTTCTCCATGGCCTTTTCTAATTCATCCTTTACAAAGATGCCAAATTGATATGCACATCTGACCCCACCACTTCCTTGTTTAAGAAGATTCAATGGCTCTTTATTGCCTCTAGGACAAAATACAAACTTCTGTTTGGCATTTTAAACCTCTCCCTATATGGTCCGAGATTACATTTCCAAACTAATGTTATATTACTCCCTGTCACATAATCTACATTCAAGCCATACTGTTGCCTGGGCATTCCATCTCCTGCCTCTGTACATGGAATTCCCTCCCTCTGTACCTCTACCTTTTGTAATCCATAGCTCTTTTGAAGACTTCCTTCAATTCTCTCATTCTACAAAGAGCCATTCCTGATTCCTCCACTTGTTAATTACTCCTTCTTATAATATTTTGTGTGTACTCATGTGTAGACAAAGAAACATGCACAGATACGCACATGCATGAATATGTGTATGTTTATTTGTACATGTTGTATTCTCCTTCCTAGCAAAATGGTTCAGGGCAGGGGCTGTTGAGGTTTAGGGGTATTGGGACCCCGACATCACAACATGCGGATCCTGCTGGAAAGAATTTGACCCAAGCATTCTTTCAGCCACAGACAAGGTTTATTAGAACATCCATCAGAGTGAGCAGACTCTTGAGGAGTCTGAGCATTTAGTGAGCTATTGGCTAGATTTTAAGAATCTAAGCAATGGCTAGATTATAAGAATCTGAGAAGTGGCTAGATTTTAAGAATCAGAGCACTTTAATGGAGACAAGATGAACCTTATATACAGAAAGACTGAGGGAGGGATCTAGGAGTGGCTAAGTCATTTGGGGTGACTGGAGGACAGGTCTAAGGAGATCTTAATGGGAGTGGCCAGTGACCTGGGGTGAACAGAACACCTAGGACCTGGACCTGGTGGACAAGGGAGAATGGAACCTAGCTAGGATTAAGGGTGGGAAATGGCAGGGGGCCATAGGGCTTGGCTAGGTTAAGGGTAACAGAATTGGGAGATTGGAGTAGCCACAATAAAAGGTCAGTTGATGAGATTTGACCACTTGGGGAAATCCAAGGTTTTTCCTTTTTGGGGTCTAGCTCCCATCCTCATCAGAGCTATATTCAGATCTCCAGAACCTAGCCAGTGCCTGGCACATTATAGGAATAAGGAATGGACCTGTGATTTCATTGACATAAGGGAGACCCAGATGAGAAAATACCCTCTAACAACTTGGCCCTATTTTTACAATTTATATTCCCAGAGTTGCCTAGAGAACTGAGAGGTTGTGACTTACACAGCAGGGGTGGGTAGCAGAAGGGAATTGAACCCCAGTCGTCTTCCTGACTCTGACACCAGTTCTCTATTTATTATGCCATTCTGCCTCTCTGGCACAGAATAAATGCTCATTTAGTATAAATTGAGTTGAAATATTTTATAGGGATGATTAATATTCCATGTGGAAAGAAAGGCAGGTAGGTATTGATGATTTTCCTTTGTTTCATTCTTCTTACCAACAGCAACAACAAAACAACTACAACTGGCAATTATGTGGCCCTTTAAAGTTTGTAAAATGTATAGTTGACATTATCTAAATTGACCCTTAAAAAATTAAAAAGGTACTAGAAGTATAATTTTTCTCACTTTATGGAAAATGCCTCCTTTTGTATACCAGCACTTAGCATAGTTCCTTGCATGTAGTAGGTTCTGAATAGATGTTTATTGACTAACTTTATTGATTGATTGACTGAAATAACATGGTCAGAACTGAAATTAAGGAAAAACCACCTAGGCAGGAAAGACTGAAGTGGGGGAAAACTCTAGGCAAGGAGGCAAATTGGATGGCCAATACACAATAGTGCAATCAAAAGGAGATTAAACCTAAATTAATGAAGTCATCATTTGAACAGTGAAAAGGGGCCTGAGGACAGTGAGGCAGAATGTCTATCTATTCATGTACTACTTATATAGAGATTTGCACTAAGAGGTAGTTAACACTGATATATATCTCTTTTTCACCAATGGAACCTTTTGTTTTTCTTGTACACTCAAGCAAAGTATTTTAAGTAAACTTAATAAATATCTATTGGTTGGTTTATGGGGACTCCTTCTTAGAAATAACATTTGTCTTAATCTGTATGTAAAATTAATATTTTGCTGTAGAACCTTCAAATAAGAAAAAATATTATTAATAGTATTAAGAATTTAATTATGCTTATTAGACTAATTTTTTAAGAAAATTAAGAGGTAGATAGTATAAGTATAAACAACAATAAAAACAGGATAAACATAACTGTGCCTCACATTTATTCAAAATGTGTTTTTGTGCCAAAATAATTGAATTCACTAGGTAACAGTCAGAAATAAGATTCCCATTGATTTGTGTGATTGGTCAAATGAATTAATCTCTATAATCCATTAATTTGACCACTTTATCATCATAAATACTGCATTAAAAAGATAAATATCATTCTATATACTATTGATAGTAATAATGACAACAAATACAATCACAATTGTAACATTAAGGTTTTCAATGTGCTTTTCATATTTTATCACATTTGATATGCTATTCTGCCAGCTGGTGAGAATACTTGGAACCATCTGATAATTTGTTGGCATCATTTTTTGAATATGAAAAAGGAATAGACATAAGATATACCACCAAGGTGCTGCTATTTTCATTGAGAGGTTAGACTGGCATAACTAAACCCAAAGGAAGATATTTGTTATTTTACCTGAAACTCCAAATACTTAAATAAATTTATATTATGTTACTAGTGCCTGAGTATTGGTAAGCACAAGAAAGTATCATTATGATTGTTTTTTGTTTTTTTTTTTTGGTTTTTTTTTTTTTGCTATGTGTGTATTTTTCAATTCTTTACAGATTCATGCTAACACTAACATTTTATTAGGGAATGGAAAGCCAACTCATTCAGTTAACACCAAATTTCAGAATTTGTTTATGAATCTTAAGCTTAATTTCGACTAATGTGATATTTGAAAAGACTTTACACTTTGTCTGGCTGAGAGCTCATTAGTATGGCATTCTGCATCACACAAAAGTAGTTTATATTCCAGTCAAACCCAGATGTTTACATACATATATTTGAATTGTAGTGTTGTGTGATTAAACCTAAGTAATGCATTTATTGAGCCAAAATCAGATTCATAACTTCACTAGCATGCAAAATTACATTAGTTGGGGTAATGAGCTTCCATACCAAATAGGTGTAAAATGTTGCATTGGCTGCAGGAGGTGGAAAACACATGAGTAAGAGAATACTCATTTGAGGCCTAATGTCCCCTCCTGAAGGGGTTTACAGGTTAGAATCAGGGAGAAAATCTAGTTTTGTAATGTGTCCCAACTGAGTGAAAATTCCATAAGTCAAGTGATTGTAGCCAGGAATTTTGAATAGTGGAATAAAGAAGTGGAAGGTGGATTTAACTTCCCTTCTTCCTAAAACACCCACACCCACACCCACACACACACCCACACACACACACACACACACACACACACACACACTAGCAATCATGTGATACAAAGGAGTTGACAATTATCAGAGCTTAGCTTTCTGGACACAATAGGGTATCTTATTACTATCTAGTACCTATGTCAAAGGACTTTGCTGTTGTTGTCAGAGCTTGTATAACTTTGATATGATTTATTTTTTCAAAGATAAATAACAGTATATTTTCTATTTTTCTTTTTTCCCACTCAAATGTCTCTTTTATGCTATTTAAAACAAATTTGTCATTCCATATTTATTTAATAAAGTATCTTTTCTTTTAACTTCTCAAGGTATGATACAAACAATTATTCAGACTTTTTTTGGTTCTATGTTAAGGAAGCCATATTGTTAAATCAGTGAAATAAAGAACAATTAAAGAAAAATAAATAAATTGGTCTAAGGGAAAAAAAACCTGGAAAAGAGTGAAGGTGGGAGAAGAAGGCATGATAGACTTGAACTGCATGACCATTAACTTCCTGGGTTTTCATCTTTCTACTCACATTATCTTCCCCATCTCATCTCAATAACCACTCCATATTCTCTCTTTGCTTAGTTTTTATGACATTGCTCTTCATAACTTGCACCCTTCATACCTTCCTAATCTACTTACACTTTATTCCCCTCCACTTTTTCTGTGATCTTTGCTGTTACATAAAATTATCCTTTTCCAGATTTTGAGTATTTTCACTGGCTGTTCCTGTGTCTGGAATTCTGTTTCTCTTTTTCTTTCTTGAGGCTTCCTTGTTTCCCTCCAAATGTCATGTAAAGTCCCACCTACTACAAGAAGCCTTTCCTAATCATTAAAATTGATGCTTTCATTCTGATATCATGTCCAATTTATGGTGTTTATATCTTGTTTGTGCATAGTGATCTGTATCAAGCTTTCTCCATTTGGTCTCACCTTCTTAAGAACAGTATCTTTTTTTGTCTTTATTTGTACTGCCAGTATTTATCACAGTACCAGACACATTTTCGTTCTTGAGTCATTTTGGTTGTCTGACTCTTTGTGACCCCAGTTGGGGTTTTCTTCACAAAGATACCACCGTGGTTTGCCATTTCCTTCTTCAGTTCATTTTACAGATGAGGAAACTGAGGCAGAAAGAGTGAGGTGACTGGCTCAGGGTAACATATTTCATGTCTGAGGCCAGATGTGAACATAGGAAGGTGAGTCTTCCTGACTGACCTCTCTCCAGGCCTGGCACTTTGTCCATTGCAACATCTAACTGGCGCAGTACTGCTATATTACTATTACTAATAATAATAGTATTAATTATAAAAAAAACACTTCACATACATTATCTTATTTGACAGTAACAACAACCTATGAGGTAAGTATTATTTTACATATAAGACAACTGAGGGTCAGAGAGTTTAATTTTTCCAGGTTGACACAACTAGTAAGTGTCCAAGGGCAGATATGACCTCGGCTCATTCTTGTTCTCTATGCCTGTTTTCAACATATGTGTTTCTATGTTACACATATTCTCTAAATGTGTACATTCCCCTACAATAGTTAGGTAAATTATGGAAGAGTTCATCTAATATTTACATAGATAGATATCAGGGCAAGCATAATGCCAACAAATAGTAAATATAAGCAGTGTGTGCCTTAGGTATTTAATAATGAAATTTGTTCATACATTATTTTCTATTCTGGGAAGAGATGGAATGAATACAGCATTAGATTCACTGAGAAATACCAAATATTATCAATTAATAATACATGAATATTATTTACTATAGCTATATTCTTGGACAAGAAAAAGAAACAATGTTTTGTAAGTAATACAAGTGAATAAATGATGACCGAAATAATGATTCCTGTGTTTGTAATCCTATTTTTCTCTTTATAACATACTTGGAAGCCTGCGTAGTTGAAACTTTATGGCATTCATAAAAGTTTATCATGAAAAGGTCTTGAAAAGATAGGAGTAATGTTTATATCTCTTTGAATATGTATAACAAATAGAAGTTAGGAAAGTATGAGATAGTCAACACATAAAGCCACCAGGACACTGGATAAATTATAACCATCTTATGTATTATCAATGCATTTCAGGAATTCATCAGATAAATTCTCTTTCCAACAAGAATAATTAAATGTATAAGAGAATAAAAGTAATTTATTCTTTTATTGTGATATTGGAGGAGAAAATCTTGAAGGTCATTGGAAGTTTAAGGGCTTAATGAGACAAGCCAATGGTTCAATTGTTTAGACAGAGATGAAAAAAGATAATGGGAAATTGTTGATTCTGGTGCTGAACAGATAAATCTGCACATGCATCCTTCTTATGTTATGACACACTGAAATATAGCATAATTCTCTCTAGTGACTAAAACAAATGAATTTAAAGAAATTGAAACCTCTAACATTTGCAGGAGACAAAGTAGTCACAGTAGTAGTATCACTGTTATTACTAAATTAAGCGTCATTTGTTTGTTTTGTCACAAATGAATGGTTTAAAAACTGCCTTCAAGAACAGACATCCAAAAATGAGTAAAAGTTAATTCAGTGAATTCTAATTAAATTATATTTTAATGATCAGACTATAAATATAAAGAGTATGACTGATGTTGGATCCCACCATTTAATTTGTAACCAAACAGTATGAAATAAAAAATGCATACTGAGTAAATTATAGACTTCATCATTTGACTTGATGATGCCCAGCAAGGTAAAATAAACATGGGTCCATAATGTATTAGTGATTCATTTACAATGTTAATTACTCAGTGTGTAGTTGTTAAGTTCCCAGTAGGACTCATTATTTTGGTGAGCAGTCTTTTCTTTTCTTCCTTCCTTCCTTCTTTTTTATTTTCTTTTTTTAGGGGTGGTGGTGGTGGTACAAGTGTTATGGACAAAGCAGTGAGTTTATATTTTGCAAGTTTTTGGAGGAAGAAGCAACATGAGATTTTTTTTCTCCTCTGTGACTGGCATTGTGTTTCTATTCCCTTTTTGCTTTTGCTCTTTATTCCCAATGACTCACAATTACCAATTAGCTCAGTCAAGAGCCAAACTAATAGTGCTTCATTCACTGAAAAATCTATAAGGAAACTCAATAAGACCATTCTAAATCCAATAAAAAGAAGCAAATTAAAGCATTCAGAGACACTCTTCTCTCATTGATGCATTTACTCATATGGTTGTGTTAGAAGTAGAATAAAGGTTACACTCTTTTTTTGTTTCTTACCCACTCTTTTGTATTAAAAAACCCAGTCAAATCCCATTAAAATAAGTATTGTTAAAATATGAAAGTATTCCCATACCACAAGAAATGGCACATGGATTCAAGCAATATTCAATAAAATATATCTCAGTACAACCAAACAACTTGGATGTGCCTTTGAAATGCATTGTAACAAGATGTGACTTAAATAGGAAGTTATTTTGGAAAATAAATGCGCAGCAGAAATTGAGTGACATCAAAGAACCAAATTTATTTAATACCTTTTTTGTGTGTGTTCTTTTAAAATATCTCTACTTTGTGCTTTGTATGTTGTTACACAAAATTGTCAGTCTAGAAGTAAGGTTTTTAAAAAAACAACAAAACTTAAAAACCAGAATACTTGAAGGTTTGACTAATCACACCTCCCTCTAGTAATATTTCTAATTATAGTTTCCCTTAGTTTCTTACCTGGAGCACCATTGATCATAATTCATGTTTCATGGGCCTTGAAATTCTCTTCTACAAAGCCTTAGACATTCCTCTGATCAATTGCATAGCTAGATTAGGGAAATTTATGTTTCCCCATTCTATTAACTCTTTTCACTGAGTTTATTTCTCTGAGTGAGATGCTACAGCATGGTCAGATTTCTCTCTCATTTCTGTGGCATAACCTAATGCTTCCAGATAGGGGAAGCATACATTCAAAAGTGACTGGCTGCTTTTCTCTCTCACCACCAAAAGCTGTTTTTTTCTGAGAGTCAAGTGTGTCATCTAGTAAAGAAAAAAAAAAAAACTTGACTAATGCAAGATCTTATTTAGTTTGAAACATAAAATATGTCCTCTACAATATCTCCTTAAGGTAATGAATTTTTCCCCAAAATAAGGCTAACCCATCATTTGTAGTTGAAAATAGTCATTTTTTGAAAAGGATATCATATCAGATAGTCCACAAACTTTTTGTCCATTGCTATAATGATTATTTGTTTGCTAAGTACTAACTTTGTACCAGGGATTGTGGCAAGCACTGGGGATACAAAGAAAGGCAAAATACAACCTTTCCATGGACATTTTTGCCTGTGTGGGCAAATTAATCATAGAGTCATAGAACTGGGAAGGGCTGTAAATGTCATTTTGTCCAACCTCTTTATTTAGAGATGAGAAAAGTGAAACCTAAAGAGATAAAGTGATTTATGCAAAGATTTTCTCTATTTGTTGCAGTATGCTTCGCTGTTGTCAATTAGCAAATAGATAAGAATATCACAAACCTAACTTAGCTATTCAACATACAATCTGAATTGGATTTTTCAAGAGTCTCCAGAAAAAGCAATTTGGCTAATAGAATAGAAATAGATGGATAGATATCTTATTATGTCCTTTTTCACTATTTCTCTTTCACTCTGTTTAAGGAGGGGGCTTAGCACTATCCTTTGCCCATTTCTCACAAGTTCCCCATTATGCCTCCATGATGGATACCATCCCCCTACCACCACTCAGCTCTGTTTTTTGTGTTATCTTTTTCTATTAGTTCATAAGTTCCTTGAGGATGAGGGATTTTATATATATATATATATATATATATATATATATATATATATATATGTTCCCAGAACTTGGCAAAGTGATTAGCACATAGCAGCTGTTTAATAATTATTTATTTATTGACTGATTCATATACCATTGATTGTCAGCTGAATAAAAGGTGTTACCCATGTAAGAATATGGTAGAACCAAAGGAACTGTGTCAATAGTTGTCAGTTTTTCATCCTTCTTCTTCAAAGAGGATCAATGATATCGCACGGTGAATTGTGCACAAATTGGATTGAAGAAAGGCCTAATTGCACAAAGAGACTATCAGCTTTGAAGTGACAACATCTGCTTTATAATTTGGAGTTGTAAAATGGTTCAATAGATAGAGTGCTGGACTTGGAGGAAGGAAGATCTGAATTCAAATCGTGCCTTATACACTCACTAGCTACGTGACCTTGGGGAAATCATCTAACTTTCCTGGGTCTTCATATGTAAAACAGGGATTATAGTGACATTCACCTCCAAGGATTGTCATGAGGATCAAATGAAATAACATATGAAGGTTCTTTGTAAACATTAAAGTACTATGTAAAGGTAAGAGACCATGATGATGATAACGATGCTAAATGAGTGATATCCTTTTGAAGCCACATAGCCAGCATATTTCTTGTTCTAATGTGAGTCAATGTTTGTAATATTAACAATACCCTGCAACATATAAGTGCATAACTGCATGAGTGTATATGCATATACACATCTATACATACATATATACATGTACAATATACATACATATGTGTAAAGTATGTTCTAAATAAACAATTTTATGATTTGAAAAGAATTCTAATAATTATCTTCCAAATTAGAAACCTAAATAAACTGATATGAATAATTACTATCTCTGAGAACAAAGCAGAGTAATCTACCAGATTCAGTGAGTTTTAGTCCAGCAAATTACATGAACTTGAACAAATCATTTCAGCTCTCCATCACCAGTAAATATGCTATCTATGATGAAGGCCGGAATTGGAGACTTGGAAGTAAGAAGGCCACCTTTGTCTTGACTATGCTAGATTGCAAGGTTCCATGAGGGCAAAGGATAAGTCTTTTCTAAATATTTCATTTCTAAGGAGACCAGGAGCAATATTCTCCTCAAAACTGAAGTGGATTTGAAATGACTTAGGCAACCAAAGGTCAGGATGTTCTTCAAACATTCCTAGTTTGTTCCAAAATAACTCATCATTGATTTTTTCCTTGTAAATTTATCTAAAATTACTTTTAATAAACTTGTTAAGGTTTTTAGTCTATATCATTTGGAAGAAACCATTCTTTATATTGTATTATACCTTCAAGAAGGTATAGCATGCTCAACGATACTCTGGTAAACACGTAAGCAGACAGGTTAAACCACATATTTTAAACCTATCTTGAAGCCACAGGTGAGAGTTGGGTGAATCAGGTGGATACTAAAGGTGGATAAGCAGCCCTGAAAAGAGTGCAGCAAGCACTCACACCAGAGGTACTAGTCCTCCCCACATATTTTAAAATATTACATATATTGTAACATTGCAATGATTTATGTGTTGGAGTTATATTCTGAATGCCTTGGGCCCTTTCAAAGTCCTGTCAGTAAGGATTCAAGTGCAAAAATGTTAGCTTTCTAAAGCTGGTAGAAGTAATATCTACATCTATTCCGTGAGAATTTCAGTACTATGTAAAGAGGCAGGGGCAAAGAACACAGATGCAGAACAATTATCTCGCTCTCTCTCTCTCTTTCTCTTTCTCCCTCTCTCTCTTTTTCTCACACACACACACAATGGTGACAGCAACAGCAATAAAAACAAAACTATATTCATGAGCAAAATGTAAATAAATAGAAATGTCTATGTGCACATATATATTTATGTGTGCACATATACCTATATACTCTATATACCCATGTATACTTATATCCATATGCACTTAATATATAGCCTTTATATATGTATATCCTTATGCAGTGTAAAAAAAGTATTCTTTGTTTAGTAGTACAGAGTGTTGAGCCTCCAAGCCACCAGAAGCTTTCCTAGTAGAGAGAACTGTTACTCCATTAAGTTTGAAAGTAAGCAGTTTGCATGGCTTTCCCAATTCAATAAAACATGGTCCAAAGGGAAAAAATTGTAACTCTTTTTTTTTTTTTAGGGTTTTAGTGCATTTGAAACCAGCCAAGACAAAAATAAACAAATAAATCAGGGCATCAGTCGTGGCAAAGACTCACCAAAACAAGCCGTTAATTCTATTTCTCAGAGAAGAGTACTGTCTAAAGTTTAGGGGTAAGTGAGCATTTAATTAGGCTTGGCATTTTAAGAAAAAAGCACTAATTTGTCATACCTTTCAAATGCTAACATGTCAGAAGGATTTTAGCAATGAGGCCAGAAGTACAGAAGTTTCCAGTTTAACAGAATAAAAACATCCTGGGGCTCTCTAGTAGGAAGATTACTCTCAATTTGCAGGTTCCTCACCATACAGAAGCTAATGCAGAATACTTTATATAGTGCCTGGGGGCTTCATTGTGAATAAAAATAAGTTGTAAACTTAAACATTATCAAATAAGAATTTATTATAGTGTTAAAGTTCAAAGGAAAAATTCTCAAAAATTATCTAATTAAAATTTTTTTACATTTTATTTATGAGTATAGTTTCCATTTTGTTGTTCCTGACATTTGGGGTGTGTGTGTGTGTGTGTGTTTGGTTATCTTATGAGAATAAAAAATAATTTGGTAAATTTAAATCCCATGTTAAAAACTTCTCAAAAAAAGAAATGTTCAGTTAAGATTCCATTGCATAAAGAAAAAGTTTTAATTGATGCTTATTGATAGGCTAAGCATAAATATCAAGTAATCCAGCAGCAAAAAGACCAGGATGAAGATAATGTATGCTAGAGATGAGATACCCCTGAAAAGACATTGGCCATTTTCATCAGAAATAAGCATATACCAGAATTAAGTGACTGATTTTCTCAGTCACTTCTATTGAGAAAACACTGAAGAAAATAAGCTATTTGTGATGGCATTATGCTTTCTGACAAATGCATTTTCCCATGAAATTTAGCTAGTTATGCTTGTTAAAATTTTATGGATATTTTTATGTCAAGAATTCTTCCTCCAATGACATAACAAATGTGTTAGTCATCTAAATCAGCCATTTCTAATTTTGTGTTTAAAATGGATTTAGTATTCATATAGTGATGTCAATTTCCTTTGGATATGGCACATAAATATTTTTATTAATCTGCATAATTTGTATGTTTCTTATGCCAGGAACATATAAATTGAGAAGTATATGAAGTTTGCATATTATCTTGTTTTAAAAGAATAAATAAGCATTAGGCTATTTTTTTAATTTATTTAAAAGATGTTACATCAACCCATAGTAGAAGCCCAGTAGAAATAGTGTTGGGCTTTGGGTGAAGGCTGGGATTTAGAGTCTTCTTCTGATACTTAGTTATTTGACCCTGAACAAATCACTTGCCCTCCATTTACCTCAGACCACTTCTCAGTGTTTATTGATAAGAAAGGGGTTGCCTGTGTTGCTGCATGGAGTTTCTACATACATTCACACATGTAATACCAAAGAAAAACAGGGATAGAAGGGTTCTTAGAGAGCACATTAACTAGTATAAAACACGTAAGATATGTTTGTTAACCATGGTTATTTTGCATGTCCACATGGGTTGTCTAAATAAGGTTTGAAGAGGTGTATATAAATATCTCTGCATACCACTCTCCAAGCCTGAAATTCTTGTGTCAAAGGAAGCATGCGAAGAGCCCATGAGATTAACTGTTCTGTCCTACTATGAGAGAGGAGAACATAGCTAGAATTATGTCTATTTTCTCCTCTAAGTTTTCTGATCTTGCAGCATATTTGATTCAAGACAAAACTGATTTCCTGGCTGCTATCTCTAAAAAGGAGGATAACCTAAGCATTTGCCTACCAGCTTGGCCCTTTCCTGCCAAACACTAGTAATACAAAAAATTACTAAGTAGGGAATAGTGAATAAATTGATTTATAAAAATACCAAACATAAATTAGAAAGCAACAAAAAGTAAATGAGCTTTTCCTCTGAAAATGAAAAAGCTCAGTACAACCAAGAGAGGCTCTGTTTTTCTCAAAGCAAAATTCTCTGATTTATTTAGGAAGGAAAGCTAGAAATTTGGGAAATGTTAAGGAATGTGCTTTCCCTATGTGTGTGCAAGAGATTCTCTTTTTTCCTCCCTAGATTTAATCTCAGTGAGTATATAGAACCACACATGTGCTTTTTTCTCTCAAAGAAGAAATCAAGAATGTGTCTCCCCTCCAAAGTCTTAATGGAAACTCCACCCCTCACTCAGGCATGCAATTTTTGTACAAGCATTCTCTCCAAAATTAGGAGAGTGGAGTTGGGATTTCCGGAAGCCAAGATGGCAGAGTAAGCAGTAAGATAGCTATCACACTTCCTTTTTGACCTCTTATAAAGCCAGGAAATAGCACCCCAGGAAAATTCCTGGAACAGGAGAGCCATCAGAAAGATGGTGCAGCATTCTCTTAGCCTAGGAAATCTGGAGGACCTGCAAGAATGGTATGTTTCACTAAGGTAAAAGGGGAGCACATTCCAGGACAGGAAGTATCCAAGTAAGCCTGTGGCAAGTCCCAACTCAGCAAACCAATGGAAGATACTGCATCTCAGGGTGGTGGAGCAGACAAATGCCAACAACAGGACCCCCCATGTGCCTTAACATAGCCAGGGGAACCAGCAGGCTGTATCTTGGAGAACCACCAAGTGTGTTGGCTTAGTTCCAGGGCAGGGAACTGTCCTCTCCCAGCAGACTTTCCTCTGCTTCAGAACAGCTCTGGGTAGCTAAGTGTCCTCCAGTTGCCAAACCAATCCCTGTTTCAGCACAGCCCTGGGGAAATGCAGAAAAATCCACCTGGCCTCAGCACATGCCAGCCACCACCACTAGAACCCCAGCTCAGCAACAGGTAAGCTGCCAGACACCTACAGCTTGCAGCTGCCAGCACCTGAATCCCCAGTAAACAAAGCCAGTGATCAGGCCCTTGGCCCCTAACACAAGAAGCCTGGAACTGTGCCCCTTGTGCTCCAGCAAGACAGCACAACTTAAAAAGCCAGGAAATAGTCAAAAAAAAAATAAGAACAAAGCAGAAAAGAACACTGACCATAGAGAATTATTATGGTGATAGGGAAGCTCAAAACACAAACTCAGAAGAGGACAACATGGTCAACATACCTATATCTGAAAACTCAAAGGAAATATAAATTGGTCCCAAGTCCAAAAAGTCTTTTTGGAAGAGCTCAAAAAGGATTTTAAAATTCAAATAAGACGTAGAAGAAAAATGAGGAAAAGAAATGAGAAGTATGCAAGAAAGAGTCAACAGTTTGGAAAAGGAAGGACAAAAATTGACTAAAGGAAGCAACTCCTTAAAAATTACAATTGGGGCTTAGATTCCTAAAATCTAGCCACTGCTTAGGTTCTTATAATCTAGCCACTGCTTAGATTCTTATAATCTAGCTGTGCTTAGATTCTTAAAATCTAGCCACTGCTGGGATTCTTATAATCTAACCACTGCGCAAATTTTCACAATCTAGACAATAACCCACAGATGCTCAGATTCCTTAAGAGTCTGGTTAATATGTCAAGTCTTCAATAAACTTTGTCTTTGGCTAAAAGAAGGCTTGGGTAGAATTCTTTCAGGCAAGACCTGTGTGTTGTGATTTTGGGGTCTCAGGACCCCTGAACCCCTTAACCGCATTATTTTGGTGGCCTGTTTGGGGAATTGCCTAAACCCAAATTCTTCTCCAACCAAGACTAGAAGGTATGTAAACCTCCCCTCTCTCCTTTCTTGCTCTGCAGTTAGGGTTGCTCTCCAAGCACCAAGACTTGTAGGTGCTTTTTGGGCAGACAGTTACAAGGTTTCTTTTACTTGGCCTGATGCTCTCAGGCTCTTGGTCCACTGGGTCAGTTGAAGGCCATGGACCTGGGTACACCTTCCACAGCATAAAGGACAAGGACAGATGCCCTATCTGGAAGTGTATGCTCAATTCTGTTAATTCCTTCAGTGGTAGGGAATTGGGGAACACTGCAGTTGCTTTTTGGGTTCTCTGAGGCTTACTTACTCCTTTCCCTCTGCACCTCTGAATCCTCCTTCATGGAGGTTACAGGGAAAGTTAGAACAGCTAAAATGTCTTGGCAGATTCTACAGGTTTTGTGATTAATTATTTTGAAACTCCTCCTTACAACCCTGGTCACTCCTTTCTCCCAGTCCCTTCTCTTGAGTCAAGAGGGTATCTGTTGACCCCTCTCATAAGAAAAGAGAGTTTTACCCTTTACCACTCACCTTTGATTTCACCCTCCCCCACCTGGGAAAGGAAGGAGGGGGGAGGGGCAGCAGCTACAGCATGGGCCCCCCTGGCAATGGCCTTGGGCTCTAGGGCAACCTTTGCCTGGAAGCATCACCCAGGTTCAGCACATCCTGCTCAAGGTAATGAAGCTAGCCTCCAAACTTGGGTAACCACGTTCTTTTAAATTTGTAGTTTTAATTGTTAATGATGAGATGTTGATTCTCTGTGTAAACTAATTTGGAAGTGCATTTAACAAAACTGAAATAACCTCATTGGTAATGGGTTTGTTTCAAGTTTCAAATAAGTGAACTTTCTGTATCAGTTATGTCAAGCAACTTTTCATAATTTGGTTACTGCTGAAATAATTTAGTTATTGTTGGTTATGTGTAATGTGTGAACTAGCTGAAAAGCTTGTTTGGGTTATGTATGGCTTGCTGAGAATTTGCAAGTGTATAGAAATCTCTAACCATTGACTTTTTACCCCAGGACAAATTTAAGTTTGAGATGTAAATCCTGGAAAAGTTTTTCTTAAGTTGTGATTAGTAAAACTTGCTGTTTGAGGTAAAAGCTCATAGGATTGTCTGATGGATCATAATCCATTGATAATCAATAATCCACCATCTGAAAAAAATGCCACAAACTACTCAGAGAAGGTGATACTGGTGGGAAGTCAGCATTGGGAAAAGCTGAGAGGACAATTTTAGCCTCAGTCTAAGATGGGATCCTCCTGGCTCAGTTTCTCCATTATGTTTCTTTGAAAGGGAATGTTACCCACCTGGCTATTTCTAAGTCTGGCTATGAGGTGGATTTGATACTGCATGTTTGGAAAATTGAATTATCTGAATCCAAACAGAGCTAAGAATGTTTTATCCTCTCAAAATTGGGTCCTAAATCTAGTCCCTGCTTTATATCTGGGCCCTGCAGTTTTGTTTTGTTTTGTTCTGTTTTTTGTCAGATTTGTGTCTTCCAGACTATGGGCCATTTACCTACAGTTGATAGTAAACAGCCAGTACCAGCCAATGTCCCCACATGGTTCTCTGGATGCAGCCTGTGCTCAGTTCAAGTCAACCTCCTCTTTGGGACCCCCTCTAGGCAGAGACAGCTCTATGTCCCTTGCCAACAGTAAGTAGTTTCAGAAGCTGAGACCTTTGCCCTTTAACCCAAAGGAATTTGGGTTCCATTTGTTTGAGGGTGGAATGATGGGGTTGGGATCTGGGTCCCAGAAAGGAAAAACCCTGGACTTTTCCACTTGGCCAAATCTCTGGTATTCACCAGAGGCTATAATCCCATCACCTGGCCTTTCATTGTGGCTACACCCAAACTCCCAATTCTGTTAATCTAGCCTGGCCTTCCTTTGTCTTACCTCCCTACATATGGCCCCTGGCCATTTCCCACCCTTAATCTTAGCTAGGCTCCATTCTCCCTTGGCCAAGAGGTCCAGGTCCCAGGAATTCTGTTCACCCCAGTTCACTGGCCACTCCTAGGTCCCTCCCACAGTCTTTCTGTATATAAGGTCCACCTTGTCTCCATTAAGATGCTTAGATTCTTAAAATCTAGTCAATAGCTTATTAATGTTCAGACTCCTTAAGAGTCTGCCCAATATGATGGATGTTCTAATAAGCCTTGTCTTTGGCTGAAAAAAAAATTACAATTGGCTGAATGGAAAATTTTAGCCAAATTTCAGAATTATCAGGTCAAGGAGAAGATATTACAAGCAGCTAAAAAGAAACAATTTAAGTATCATAGACCCTCAGTTGGGATTACACAAGACCTAGTAGCTTCTACATTAAAGTATCAGATGGCTTAGAATGTGATATTCCAGAAGGCAAATGAGCTTGGATTACAACCAAGGATTAACCACCCAGCAAAACTGAGCATAATCGTTCAGGGGAGGAGATGGATATTCAATGAAATATGGGACTTCCAAACCTTCCTGATGAAAAGACCACAGCTCAATAGAAAATTTGCCCTTCAAATACAACACTCAAGAGAGGCATAAAAAACAGAACAGAAAAAAACAAACGTTATTTAATATTGATAAATTCTTTACATACCTACATGGGAAGATGATACTTATAACTCTTGAGAATTGTATCTTTATTATAACATTTGTAAGGGGTATAAATAGACAATAGGATGGAGGGGAAGACAGAGTTAATAATCATAACTGTGAATGTGAATGTGATGAACTCTCCCCTAAAATGGAAATGGATAGCAGCGTGGATTAAAAAAAAAAAACATAATCCTACAATATATTGTTTACAAGAAACTTGTTTGAAGCAGAGAGATACACACAGAGTAAATGTAAAAGGCTGAAATAAAATACATTGTGCTTCAACTGAAGTAAAAAAAAATGGGGAAGGATAGACTAAAAATTTAATTGGAAACTAAATAATCTAAACTGAAAAAATGGTGGGTCAAACAACAAATCACATAAACAATCAATTACTTCATCCAAGAGAATGAAAATAATAAGATAACAAACCAAAACTCATGGAACACAGCCAAAGCAGTTCTTAGGAGAAATTTCATATCTCTAAATGCTTACATAAATAAAACAGAGAAGGAGGAAACCAATGAATTGGGCATGGAACTAAAAAAGCTTAAAAATGAATAAATTAAAAATCCCCACTTAAGTACCAAATTAGAAATTCTGAAAATCAAAAGAGAGATTAATAAAAATGAAATTAAGAAAGCTATTGAACTAATACATAAAACTAAGATCTGATTTTATGAAAAAAATCAATAAAATAGATGAATCTTTGGTTAATTTTATTTAAAAAATAGAACACCAAATTACCATCATCAAATAAGAAATGGGTGAATTCACGACCAATGAAGAGAAAATTAAAATAATAATTAGGACCTATTTTGCCCAATTATATGTAAATAAATCTGACAATTTTAGTGAAATGGATAAATACCTATAAAAAATAAATAGCCCAGATAGACAGAATAGGAAATAAAGTACTTAAATAACTCCTTTTCAGAAAAAGAAATTGAACAAACTATCAATAAACTCCCTAAGAAAAAAATCTCCAGGGCTGTATGGACTCACAAGTGAATTTTACCAAACATTTAAAGAACAATTAATTCCAATTCTATATGAATTATTTGGAAAAATAGGTAAAGAAGGAGTCCTATGAAATTCTTTCTATGATACAAATAATGTGATAATACCTAAACTGGGAAGAACCAAAACAGAGAAAGAAAATTATAGACTAATTTCTCTAATAAATATTGATGCAAAAATGTTCAATAAAATGTTAACAAAGAGATTACATCAACTTATCATGAGGATAATATACTATGACCAGATGGAATTTGTACCAAAAATGCAGGGCTGGTTCAATATTAGGAAATCTCTCAGCATAATAAACATATCAATAAGAAAATTAACAAGAAATGTGATTATCTCAATAGATTAAAAAGCTTTTGACAAAATACAGTACTCATTCCTATTAAAAACACTTGAGAATATAGTAATAAATGTAATCTTCCTTAAAATGATAAGTAGCATGTATCTAAAATCATCAGCAGGCATTATATATAATGGGGATAAGCTAGAAGCATTTCCTATAAGATCAGGGGTGAAACAAGGATGCCCATTATCACTACTGTTATTTAATATTGTATTAGAAATATTACCTTTAGCAATAAGAGAAGAAAAAGAAATAGAAAGAATTAGAATAGGCAATGAAGAAACAAAGCTATCTCTCTTTGCAGATGATATGATGGTATACTTAGAGAATCCTAAAAAAAAAATCAAGTAAAAAAACTACTTGAAATAATCAAGAAATTTAGCAAAATTGCAGGATATAAAATAAACCCACATGAATCGATAAAATTGCCAGATAAATTAGAAATAATTACCACTATCACAGAACTTTAAAGTTAGAAGAGGCTTTAAAGAAGAAGAAAAAAATATCACCCTCAAAAATCTGTTAGTTAATTAGTTAGGGCAATGTTGAAAATTACATCTTAATAAAGAAAAGACAATTTATTTTTAAATCCTTCTTTACAGTTCTGATCAGAAGTTACAAGTTACTCTGGTATTTTCCTCATTTTGTAGATGAGGAGACTAAGGATAAAAATGCTTAAATGGCTTCATATGATCAAAGAGGTAGTTTGAATCAGATTGGATTCCACTTCTGCTGATTTCCTAGTTCATTGTTGTTGTTTGTTTTTATTTTTGTTTTTGTTTTTGTTTTTTAATTTTCTCCCACTGAATTATGTTGCCTTATTTGGTAGCATACAAATTGGTATCCAAAGTGGATTCAGGTATTTGCTTTTCACCCCTCAGGTATAGATACATAGTTCTCTGTCTCTGTCTCTGTCTCTCTGTCTCTCTGTCTCTCTGTCTCTCTGTCTCTGTCTCTCTCTCTCTCTCTATATATATATACATACATACATATATGTATGTATGCATGTATGTATGTATAGGCTCTCTCATGTTATTTGCTTGAGAAACTTAAAATTTTCCCTCTGTACCTCAAAATAATCCTGAAAATGTATGTTATATAAGTTTAACCTCCTTCATATGAGCAAGATATTTACTAAAAGAAAATTAAAGAAAGTGAAGTGTTAAATTGTCTTTCTAGTTCAATGTTTTAATTAACTTTGGGGGTCATAAAACAGGTGCTATGTGAACACCAGCATTAACATGTTAATGAAACTAGTTACCCCAAGAAAATGTTAAAAGAAAATTTGGCTACTTTTTGTTTTTACTCTCACTATTATCACTCATTACACAAACACACACATGAAAAAGAAAGAAGGAGAAGGAAAAAAAGAAAAAAATGGAGGAAGGAAGGAGGAAAAAAGGAGGAAAAGGAGGAGAAAGCCAGTTTGAAATAGAAATAATTTAATTATCTGAATCCAAGAAAAGATCAGTACCATTAGCCACTAGAGTATTCTGGTAAGTAATTTAGGATAGCATATATAATTTTCATTTTTTAAAAAAGACTCATTAATCAGTATATTTTACTTAGAAAGAGTTGTCCTAAACATTCATGCTTATGAAAAGAAAATAAGTAAACTAATTGAAAATTAGGAATATCATGTTTTTCATTTATTCAGGGTAAAAGGGTAGAGAATAAAAGAGTGTGAGAGGTGAAGGAGGCCTTGTGGAACCCTGTGAAAGACAGAAATATGAAAAGAACACAATAAATGACAAAAAACAAATATGTCCTTCTCTTTCTCCTCTTTCTCAGGTTCTCCAATTAAGTCATAGCTTCACAATCCTCTTTTAATTCTTCATGTCCTTCAGCTTGAATTCTTCCCTTTGAGCTTCAGTTCTGTTCTTTTCCTCCATCTCTTCCTTTTCTTCAATTCTTTTTAAATTTCCTCTCCCAGAAATCAATTCCCGATCTTTTTCTCAATTCAAGCTGTTTGCAATTCTTTTGAGATTTTTTTGGTTCCTTGACTACTTGTTTTTTTTTTCTTTTTCTTTTTTTGCCTTTATGTAGTTCTTTCTGTTGTCTGAATATTGCATATTACAAGTTCTTATCTGAGACAGTACAAAGTTTGTTTTCACATTGACCAATACTATTCATATCCCAGATGTGTTAGATTTGTTTGTGCAAAAATTTTTCAATTATATGTAATTAAAATATCTATGGACTAATGCAAAGTATAGTAAGGAGAGAAGGGAAAACATACATAATCACTATGAGAATGTAGATGGCAGAACATTCTCCTCAAAACAAAACAAAACAAACAAACAAACAAAAAAACCCTAAAAGTTGTGAAGCTATGAAAAGCAAGCTTGAGGAGACACAGGAAGATGCTTCCACTGCTCTTTTGCAGATGTCCATGTATGTGGAACATTGAATGTATCAGATTCCTTTATGTTTTGATTGGTTTTACTGATTTTTTTAGTCTTCATTTTAAAAAATTCCTTATTTTGAAATACAGTGTTCTAAGAGGGAGGAGGGGAATTAATATAGCCAGAAATGTAAATGATTTAAAAACAAACATTCCAATAAATTATAATTTTAAAAAATAGTGTATCTATCTCTGAATTATAGTTATCTCATCAGAGAATGGAGAGAATAAACCATGCTCTGCTTACATCATAACTCTATTGTGAGGGTAATTATTTGTAAATTGTAAAGTGTAATAAAATTGTTGGTGTTTTTTTTTAAGATATTTAAAGACTATGTGATTCCATCTTCAATGGTGCTTATTGCATCCATCTACCTCAATCTCTGATTTTGTTTCATCTACCTTAAAAAAGTTGTATCTATCAATCATATGTATAAAGACACTTGGAACATTTTTGTTTATTTTAATATGAATCATTGCTTTTATTATGTGTAGGAAGCAGAAAAAAATGCTCTCTTTCAGATTTTTAAAGTATCAGAGAGTAAGAAAGAAAGAGGTCTGTGGATAGATAGAAAGATATGCTACTATATTTCAACACATGCCTGGATTCATTCATAATATGCTAATATATAATAATAGCAGGAAAATTAGTTCAAATAAGGTAAAAACATTATATATATACATATATATTTCTATATAAATGAAATTATCACTGTCAAGAAGAGTAAAATCTTATCCAATATTGTTTATATTACTGAAAATATTAGCCACTAAAAATAGTTAACACAGTAATGAATGGGAAATAGAGTCTTATTCCCAAACATAATAAAGTTCTTCATTATTATTTTGAGAGTACATTTACGCATATTTATTTCATTTAAGCAAGTTGTAACTGTGTTAAAGATACTAATACTTTCCTTCCTTCCCAACATTCACAGTGATGTTAGTTCACCTAAACTAATTGTTTCCCACCTATTTTTTTTCTTCACTCTTTCTTTAGGGCTGTTGTTCCTCTAAGAGTTGTAGTATGACAGTGACATGAAGTCCCAGCACAGGGAAATTATATAATAGAAACTGCAAATAGGGCTTAGGTTCAGGTTCAGTCACTTTGTTGAAAGGGTAATTCCTCTCTATGCCAGCGGAGTCACACCATAAGGGATAGGTTAGTATAGTATGCAACTTTCATATGTCACAAAATAGATTTTACATCTCAAGGAAAAATACATTGCCACAGAAATATAGCTTACACACAGAGAGACACACTAGAAAACCAGTCATAAAAGCAGGTGTTAGGAAATTGAATATTTCTCTCTAGCATCTCCTTCATAGTAAATAGTCGCATGACAGTCTACCAAACAGAACTCTTGTTAATTATTAGTTCTGTGCATACACTAAAATATTAATTGATATCTGTAATGGTGACCTTGAAGCAAAGAAGGGTCTTGTAATATCCCTTCAATTAGGAAAAAAATAAATTACACTCAACATAGTTATAATGTGGTACACAGTTTGTTGTATTCATACTCTTCATTTATTATTAAACTATGGGCATATTAAAAGATTAGATGGATAGACAGAAAGATAGATAGATAAAAAGAGAGAGAGATGGATGGATGAATGGACAGATGGATGGACAGAGGGATATACTTTCTGTTAATTAGATCATCACATTTGCAGATCATGGTTGATAATAGAGTAGAAAGTTGATTCTACTGTGTAGGTTTGCTTAGTAATTTTTCTTCAGAGTCAAATAGTGATAATCTCTAGTCAAGCCTTTATTCAAGTTCTCACAAATTACAGTTCCAAGTTAATGAGGTTTCATAGTGAATATAACTAGTTAACTGATTAGATTCATTATGATCCAATTCACTAACCATTAATACATAATTCTTTTCAGGAGAATTATTTTGTCAATTAGTCTGAGACACAGTAGATAAATAATAAAGCCTCCACAGTGGGCCAACATGCTCTCTAACACATTTTCAGTGAACTCTTCCGTAAGTAGAATGACAGGAAACCCCTGTGTGGATCCTTCCTGGCTAGTAGTATATATGGATGTCCTACATATTGAGCTTCTCAGATTTAATGGATGTTCCCAGTGGACTGCTTGTACCTGGGAGTTACCTGAGCCTCCTTTAACAGGAGAAGGGCCAGGTAAGTTGTGCTTATTTCTATACTTGTTGACTCCTTTCTCACATTTCACTCACTTCTCAATCCCATGTAATCTTGTCCTTGACTAAAAGATCTCTTAATTGTTGCATCTAATGATCTTTTATCAGTCTTCCTCCTTGACCACACTATGGTATTTGACATTGATGACCACTCTATCCTCCTGGATACTCTCCCCACCCTGAATTTTTGGTGACTCTATTCTTGACCACTATTCTTTTTTCACTTCTACCTATCTTACTATACCTTCTCAGATGTCTTTGATATACAATCATCCAGTTTCTATCTTTTCCATGAGACTATCGGGAATTTTCTATGCAGTCTTATTATAGGTCTTAATCAATATGTCCTCAATATATTTACACAGAATATCTGTCTCTATATCTCCATCTCCATTTCTTTTTCTCTCTCTGTCTGTCTCTGTCTCTCTGTCTCTGTCTCTCTCTCTCTTTCTCTTTCTCCTTCCCCATTAGCTACCATGAATTAAATGATCATCGCTATGTAGATGACTTCTAAACCTTCATATTTTTACCTTATCTTTTTTCTAGAGCTCTAGTTCTGCATTACCAATTACCTGTTTTTTTTCTACATTCTATAAAGCTGAGTGCATATATAGTGCAAGGCACTTTGGCAGGGTCCTACAACAAGGAATAAACCTGTCTTTGTATTTAAGTCATGTTGTTTTGTTTTGTCCTGTTTTTAACAAGAAAAGGTTCTAGTCTCACAGTTATCATCAACCTACATTCAGAAATTAGTGAAGTTCCAGAGAGTTGTTTAATTCTTTAATAAAACATTTTGGGGGGGGATGAACCCAGTTTAAAATGTATAGATGATAATTACAAAAATCATGGTTACGTACTTTGCTCTCATTTAGACAATAAGGTCCCAAATCAAGGATGAGTCTGGAGTCAATTGATATTCTCAGAATTTTAGAATAAACCAATTATGTCCTTATTGATCAAAATATAGGGCATTGTTTTCTTCCCTTCCCCCACCCTAATAAACAAACAAACAAACTTGGCTTGTATGAAAGCTGCTTGTGGATTATGATTGTTTTTAGTTCCTTAGACAAAATTTAAACCTACCTAGTTACCTCTACAGAAGAAGCAATAGCAACAGTTTTAGTACTTGCCCAAAAGCACTCTATAGGAGATTTAGCCTTTGCTGCTGGGAATGCAAGATTTTTCAAATACCATATTACATGCAAAATTCCCTTCTACTTTTTTATTCCAGTTCCCCTCCATTGCACTGAGGAGACTGAAGAAAACCAATGATAAAAGAGGTGAGTGGTTGAACAGGATCTCTAGCAATGCATTTCCAATTGACCTTAGAACTACTCTTCACAGCTACAGAAGTAGCTCAGTGCAACCACAGAAAAGTAGGCAGGAGGATGAGGCAAAAATGCTACATAATTTGGAGTGTTGTAGTTTCCAACCTTTAAAACTGAGGGAATGCCCTAGGAATGGATTGAGAGGAGAAAGGAGAGAGTGGAACAAGGAAAAGGAAAATAGATTATCTGTGTTCATTTGCTAACTGGTTTAAAAAATGTATTGAAGTTCCTTTTAGCAAAACACTGTAATAATGGTGAAAAATTATATTGCTGCTTAAATCTATATGTTTCTATTATAATCTAGAACCTGTGGATTTCACCAGTACAAGGAATTCCTGGTTATACCATGGTTATACCATATAGTATATAGACATGCCTTTCACCAAAGCACACTGATAAAAAAAAAAAAGAGTCAAAATATTGGCTTTCACAGAGAGTAGATAGAGGCTACAAAAAGTAATGACTTGCCTTTGCAGGACCTGAACCCCTAAGAATTCCTAATTCCAAGGGTCATCCACTTTCTTCAATTCCATAATACTTTTCCTATAAACATAAATGATACCTAGATTTTTTTTCTTTCAAATGTATTTCAATTTTTGGTTGTACCTGATTTGGTCAGAGAACCTACATTCAAACAGATATAGAAACTATTTTCACTTCTGAATTTTCTTCATATAAACTTAATGTAGGTATGAGTGCTCTGTGACTCTTTTTACATAAGATATAGCTTCCTTGAAAGGAACTCTTCAAAAGTCATTATAAATAAGAGCAACTAAATCTTTCAATACTTGTCAATCTTGTCACACTTATGTACACTCAGTCTAAGAGACTTTTATTTTCCATTCCTAGTTGGTCAGAAAGAGCACTGCATTGAGAGCTGGAAGGGAACTCAGAGACCATCTTCTCTAGCTCCTTCAATTTAGAGATAATAATAATAAATAATAGTTAGAATCTATGTAGCACTTCAGAGTTTGCAAAGCACTTTACAAATATTATCATGTTACCTTCATGATAACCTTGTAAGGTAAATGCTAATATTATCCTCATTTTATCAATGAGGAAACTGTGACTGAGAGGTTAAGAGTGGCTTGCCAAGGGCCATGCAGTTAATGAGTGTCTGAGTCAGAATTTGAACTTAGCTTTTCCTGACTCCAAGTCTAGCACTCTATCCACTGTAGCACCTAGCTAATGATGAGAAAATTCAGACAGATTCAGGGACATTAATGATTTCCCTAAGTCACATGGATAGGAACTATCTGAGAATGAATTTGAACCTTCAGAACCAAATGTACTGTACTATCTCCTGTAGGCTGAACTGAAAGATAATATTGATAAGACGTGTGTAACCTATGAAGATTATCCAAAGCAGATGACCTAGTGGAAAGAGGACTGGATCAGAAGTTAGGAAGTAAATATGGTATAGTGGAAGAGCAATGAACATGGAACAAAGACATTGGAATCATGTCATTCAAGTCTGAATACTGGCTTTGCCATTTGTTATCTGGGTAACTTTGGTCAAATAGTTCAATCCCTCTGGCCTTAAGTTCAATCACCTGTAAAGTGAGGGGGTTGTATTGAATGACCTCTAGACCTATAATTCTAAAACCTGGGCTCAAGTCCTTCCTCTGATGAATACTAATGTATGTCCCATGATGAGTTCCTATTGCTTAACCAATATAATACTATGTGCTGCTGCTCCTAAATAATGGTAAGAGTTTTCCACACAGGCAAAATCATGATCTAACAAAAACAAACAAACAAAAAAAAGAAAGAAAGAAAAAAGAAAAGATAAGAAAAAAATGTCATCTAATTTTCCTTGGTGCCCAGTTTTAAAGAGCTATGGTGGTAGGCGATGGGGCAATAAAGAAAACTTTTTTAGATGATTTGCAGTTTCAGATGGTAAAAAAAGAAATGCTGCTGAGTATTATCTATAATATTTACAATTCAATGTTTTAGAAATGATCATTGTTTGTTATTTAGATTTACTTTATTAGAAACTACTTTAAATTGGCTGTATTTTTATGAGGCAAAACAGAACTCTATTAAGTGGCATTATCTTTTATAGACTAACATTTAACTATTTTATTATGCTAACATTTAATATGTGTAGCATGTTTTAAATATGTATGACTGGATTATTAATTTATTTCATATCAAAAAGACTATCTTAATGTTTTCTTTGTATTTCTCTTGCTTGGTTCTCCTAGAGTTTTGAAGGCAAGGGCTATTTAAAGGAAAGTAATATTAATAATTTGATAAAAGGTATTTCCATTTTCTGTATTAAAATATTTTCCCTGAGATTGACTTTATTGTGCTCCACAAGTTGATATCATTTTTGGTGGGAGGGGGGAATAGTGTGTAGAACAACAACAGCAATAATAATAATAAAACCTTCAAAACAACCTTTTGATGAAGATCATATTCTTCCTCTGAGCCTATTCACAAAGTAAAATTTTAATGACTCATTCGCTAAGCTCATTTTGAATTTTTAAAAAATCATTAGAACATGATCCCATTATTTTGTGCTTGCGTTATGCAGTTATATTGTGCCATTTGTCACAACAGATATGTTCCTAGGCTGTGCACAAAAAATAATATTGTGTATCTTAAAAAAGCTTTCATATCCTAATTATATAAGCTAAAGGTTTCTGAAAATTGTTTTCCTTTGAAGTTAAAAGCAATGCTAGCCTCACAATAACTCTAACCTATGGGCTCAAACTGTGTCAATCTTCCAGATGCTATAGCTTCATAATAATAATGAATCATCTTATTTGGCTGGGGTTCAAGCAATAAAGAACCTGCTTTATGGTAAATTCTATTAAATGGCAATTAATAGTGACCAAAAAAAGTAATACAAATTTAGGATGGATTTATATGTGCACCTTGATACACATTCAGTCAGCATGGTAGTCAGGTATATGGAATCTTTGTGTATGCCTGCTACTGGCATATGTAATAAAGAGACTCTCCTCTAATCCACCCCCTTCCCAACTTCAGAGCACAAGTAGACATACTCTAATTGCTTCCAGTTTACCTCAATGACTCAGAGGTTTTCACTGTGTGTTGATTGAAAGGTCTAGAGGCAGCTAGGTGGTATATTGGATAGAATCCTGGGCTCAGAATCAAGAAAAGTTGATTTCAGGTCCTTCCTCAGATATTTACTAGTTATCTAACCTTGGTCAAGTCATTCAACTTCTGTCTGCCTCAGTTTCCTCAACTCTAAAATAAGCATCATAATAATACCTCCCAAGATTGTTGTGACAATCAAATGAGATATTACCGTAAGTTTCTACAATGCCTGGCATATAGTAGGAACTCAGTAAATGTCTGCCCTCTTTCTGTTGGATATGGTGCTTGACTTCCATGGATGTACTAAAGATGAACATTTCTGTCCTTCAGGCCTTCTCTGCCTAACTGACTTTGAAGTGTAAAGTTGCATCTTTAGATAACTGTCCTTGGGAACACACGTCGCTATGCTTGGGAATCCTCATGGCTTCATAAGGAAGACTGAGCATGGGATGGAGCTGCCTCTCATTTGTGGCTCCTTTCTTTTGGTGCAGGCCACTGTGAGTTCTTGAAAGGCAACTGGTTTTGTGCCTTTCCCAGTGGCTACCAGAGTAAATGCACCAACAATAGCAGCAGAACCTCTGTGTGTGTGTGTGTGTGTGTGTGAATGAGACACAGAGAGACAGACAGAGTGAGAGAGAGAGAGAGAGAGAGAGAGAGAGAGAGAGAGAGAGAGAGAG
>NW_020954596.1:69704431-69824541 GCF_900497805.2 Vombatus ursinus
AGAGAGAGAGAGAGAGAGAGAGAGAGAGAGAGAGAGAGAGAGAGAGAACAGAGGGAATCAAAAAGAAAGCCCACTCAGTGTTGACCAGATAGTGTTCAGTTAGTTAAAATGGCAAATGGCAAATCAGCAGGTGTTGCAAGAAAGTTGTAAGCAAATGTTTCAGTGAGGCTTGAATACTAGATTCTCAGCTGATTATATTTGTAATGATATGTTGCTATATTATTTTTTTAATAATTTTATGATTTTTTTACTTCTTAGCATTCCTCTTTCTGTGCAAGAGTGAAAGTACCTTTCCACATCTGATTCATGTTTACATTCTGCTAACCTTTTTTTTCCCCTACATTTTTTCTTTAGCGAGGCAGGACCTCTAAAATGGACCCCAAAATATAATTTTCTACAGAATAGCTAAGGTTCAGAAATGAGCCAATGACAGTGAGAATGGGAAGACTCCTGTTTCTATTGAGAGTTCATGTTCCCTGAGTTGAACCTAGGCAAAGAGGTAAAGGACAGGAATAAATACAGGTTGTTCACCTGTGAGGTTTCACCTGAGTGGTGCGGGGTTAGATACTATGCTTATTGTAAAAAAATGTAATCATTAGAAAGAAATGGGGAGCAGTTCCACTTTATTCTAGAGTGGACAGATGACATTTAGAGCACTGTATCCATTTCTAGATGCTAAAATTTAAAATCATAAGCTTATAAATCCAGAGGTAGAAGAGAACTTAGAATTTACTTAGTCACTCCCTCATTTTACAGATGTGAAAACTGAACCCCAATGAAAGGTTACATTCTTGGCACAATGCCATCCATGATGTTAAGTGGCAGGGCCAGGATTCCAATTTTGAGACTGAAACTTTTAGTTCAGTGTTTTGGGACCTTGACAATCTGGAATATATCTAGAGTAAGATCAATAAGTTCATGAGGTAAAAGAACTAGAGATCCCATGTAATGAATTGTTGAATAAAATGGGGACAGTTAGCATTTATTTAAAAAATATTCAAAAATACAACAATAAGACAAGTTTCTGGGATCAATCTTGTTCTAATGGATATCTATGTATGTATACACACATACATATATACAAATATGCATACACATATGTATATATGTGTATATATGTCTACATATATGTATGTACACAATACATATACACACATAGAAGACACAATAAGATAAGCACACTAAAATGGAAATAACAACAGAAATAAATATGTAGTCAAATATTTGTCACATAGAAAAAGCCACAAACAGTATTTTAAAATAAAACTAGGCAATGTCACTATCATCATTCTTTAGAGTAGGAAGGAAGTTTTCCTGGAAGAGATAAATCTTTACTTTGCAGTTTGAAGAAGCTGCAGGATTTGAATGAATGGAGAAGAGGGGGAAAATTTTTAGGAGAAACCAACTTGAACAAAGACACAAGCTTGAGAATAAATATGGCAGTAGTAGTAGTAGTAGTAGTAGTAGTAGTTGTAATGCTAATTCTTAACATCTCTTGCTTAGTTATTTGTTAGAAACTAAAATGGTAATTTAATAATTCATCCTGTGGTAATTTAAGAAAGTGGATACATTTCTTTTCTGTCAATTCTGTTTTATTAAAGCAAACAGGTTAAGTAATTATTCAGAAATAACTTGGTGAAATTAGACTTAATAGCTCAGGTGTTTCAAATCCCATTTTGATGACTGATTTTTCTAGTTCAGTTCTACACAACATCTGCATTCATCAGACCCCATCACTCTTTCATCTGTTTTTATGAACAGATAATAGGTTTCAACATGCTACAAGGAACACTGTTAGAGCAGGTACCCTCATTGATGAGATCACAGATAGACTAAATTAAAAACAAAACTCTATAGACCTGGTTAACTTGAGATACATAAGTGGTTTGGTCTCCTACTCATAATCCACCTATAGCTTGAAATTCTTCAGATAAGATACCACATTTACAAAAGTTGGGGGGAGGGATGGGAGCCCTTTAGATATAATTTGAGCATGCTAAATTTTTTTCATTAAAAAAAAATCATCTTGGATTGATGAATGCCAATTTAAGTAGGACTTTTCCCCTTCTTTTTCTTAATGCTTTAATGGTTTGTATTTTGGTTATTTTGTGCAAGAAGTAACTTCACAAGCTGAGGGATTAAAGGAAAAGGCTGTATTTGTGTATACTAATGTCTGTTTTTGCTATATTTTAGCATAAAGTGATTGAACGTGATTGAAATGACCGATTGCAGTCGGTAGAAACTGCAGTAGAAACTGCAAATGATCCTATCTAAGCTAAATATAGACTAGTGAGGGAAACAAGATTGAATAGAAAAATGTCAATTTCTTTTGCTCCTTTACCTTATTGTGATATCACTGACCCATTTAAAAAAAGTCCTCTGTGACAACAGCGAATTCAAGTTTATGTTTAACATAAATCATATTTACGATATTAGACTTTTTTTGTCTTTATATGTCAATTCAATTAAAAGTCAATTTTCCTCCACATGGGGGTGGGGTGAGAGTTGGAAAGGATGCTTCTACTTCACATAGAACAGTAGCAGGAAATCATTTATCCTTGGAGACAATGGTATATTCATTCCTTCAAGGGAGAATACTGTTAAGTAGCCTGTATGAAAGTTCTGGATGTGTGGTGTGAGGTCAGATATTCTATCATGATAGATTCTTTTCTCAAACACACATTCATTTTCACTCATGACATTTGAGGAGTTCCCTTTAAAATTATTTGACATTTTCAAAGTCTCTTCTAGCATACGGCCTTTTCTGTTGGTAAAGATCCCCACTGCAGGAAATGCAGTCATGTCATGCTTGCTATCTGCTTGTTCTCTGGTGCTGAGAGCAGGCTGGGTGAAAAAGGGCGTATTTTTTTTAGCTGACTGACCTCATTGATTTTAGTCATGAAAGATTTGTGCGGGGTGGAGGGGGAGGGGGTTTGGGAGACATAGAATGTTTTAAACCCTTGACAGATTATGTAGTAGGTTCTGCTATGGGTAGGAATTCATTGTGAATTTTGCAATTCTTTACTTACTTTAAATTAATTACTCTCTTCTACAGAGAAGGAGGTGAATATTTGGATAAGTCCTGTGATAGTTACACTATATAATCTGTCAATGACAGCATTTATGATTGTTATCCAGTCTGCTCTTGACTTCCATTTTCATTACATTGCAAGGAAGAGGGATCGTTCTCTTCCCAGTGTGATGGGAATGTCCATTAGTGGAAAAGAAGTCAAACATAAATAAATTATGTATTATAAAGACAAAAAGAGAAATCATTCTTGACTGGGAAGCTCCATTTTAACTTGTGGAACAATTGGGGAGACAGAAACTGCCTATTTGTTTAACAGAGCTCATTTTTTGTATGATATTTGTTTAAAAGGAACCTCAATTAATGTAATATGCAAAATTTCTCAGGTAGAAGAGCTCTCCTTCAATGTAAAGATAAATTAATTCTCTTTAACAGTTTAGCTTCTTGTAAATTCATGTTTTGTCATGTGTAACAGTTCTAAAGAAACAAACAAATGAAATTCCAGAGCATTACTCAACTAATTTTTTGGTACTGGCTTGAATTTATGGTTGCTGGAGGCTACTGGGGTCTGGGTGCTGATCTAGCAAAATAACATTGTACTAATATAATCTGATTGGCCACTGTTTACATCATTGTGAAAGTATGTGTTCTGATAGAACAGAGGCAACCTTGTGTAATGAATAAGGAATTGAATTTGTAGTTCAGAACATATGAGTTCAAATTTGGTTTCCCTCACTTTCCAGTTGTGTGATCCTTGTGGAGTCATAACTGTTTTGAGTTTCAGACAGCTCTTTAGGACTAAGTCATAAGCAGGGTGGAGCTGTGTCATGAAGGATATTTCTGACTGATGAAGTTATGAGTCCTTAACATTTATTATATACACATGTGCACATATATATGTGTGTGTGTATGTGTGAAGAGAGAAAGAGAGAGAGAGCTCATTCTTAGTGATATTTACATTGTTATGTTCAGTGAGAACTTCTATTCTCTGAAATACAAATAAATTAATCCCACTGTGTAGAAAATGAACCATCTTATTTTCTTTTTCACCATTAGAAATTTTTTTTACTTTAACTGCTGCTATATTGTCTTTTTCTTCCTCCCCCTTCTCTTTTTTTTTGCTATCATGAAAATGAATGACTCAGAATTATTTGATATCTGTATGATTAATGCCATTGTTTTTCTTTTTCTTTTTTTCCTATAACATTAATTCATTTTACATGACATTTTATCCTGTGGTAGTATGGAGAAGATTGCATGAAGTGCAAAATGCTAATGACATATTGAACTTAATTTATTTCTAAATATTGTAAACCTTGGGATAAGATTGCCTGATATAAGTAATGTGTTTTTGTAATTGATCTAAGTAATACATCAAATGACTTCAGCCCAAATACTACTATTCCTCCAAAATCAAAGTGGAAAAAGGAAGCTAATTCTGAGAAACCAGTTATCAAATGAGTCAAGTCTTGTTTTGTACCATTAATAGATAAGGAAAGGTGACTTAAATCAGACTGGCCCTCAGTAGAGTCTCAGAATCGAGATCAGAACAAGCCTCCTGAAGCAACTTCCTGAACATTTAGAAACTATCCTCCTAAAGGCTGCTTCTCTGCTAAATAATCTTACACTCTGGCAGCTGATAGTTATGGGTGACCAAAGAAGATATTATCATAATACTACATTATGAAAATAGAATTCATTTTGTATGAGTCAATTAGCAGGTGTCTGTCATATACTCTTTTAAAAATTTAATATTTTGTTTTCCGCCAATTACATATCTGTCATATACTTTATTCTTTACTACATATACTTTCACAAAGCATAAACATTTTAATTTTGTTCAGACTAGATCATGCAACCAAGAATTAATTTCATCATCAATTTCACAGAACATCAGAGACTTTTAGTTAGTAGGAATCTCAGCAGCCTCCTATTCTAACTCATCCTTTAAGAACACCCACTAAAACATAATCTGACAAATAGTCATCCAGCTTGTACTTGAAGATCTCTAGTAGGGAGAATACACTACTTCCCAAGGCAATTCATTGATTTTTTTGGACAGCTCTAATTGTTTTATTTGTCTATATTTTATTATTTTGAGTTGTGTTGTGTTTGTTTTTCAGTCATCTAGGCTAAATTTGGCATTTTATTACTTCCATCCATTGATTCCCTAATTCCTGGGGTGAAACACACCTTGTTTAATCACAATAATAATATTCAGTATTATATTAAAGACAAGACAATTTGTTAATAAAGAAATGATCCATTTATCTCCCAGAGGACACTATCCGATTAGCTCTTAAATTAATCACCTCTCCTTGCATTTCAGACTCTACTCACTCTGCTGCTCTGAATAGTAAAAGTTAAGGTTGTTTTCTTCTCTCTCTCTCTCTCTCTGTCTGTCTTGCTGTGTGTATGTTTCTCTATCTGTGTCTCTCTATTTCTCTTTCTCTAATTCTCTGTTTCTCTATTTCTCCCTCTTTCTCTTTCTCTGTGTCTGTCACTAAGATGTTAAGATGCTTGAGAAGGGATGTTGGACAAATTACCTTTCTGTTATCTACACTGTGGTTCCTAACATTTTGTTTTTGGTGGTGTTCCTCAAATCACTTTCAAAAACAAACAATAGAAAAAGTGTTGTGAATCCTTAGAGAAATTTAATATACTGCTCATAATATTCTGTATAATTATTTATTGCTAAAGACACCGTTAAAAAGATTTGCAAATGAAACTCTATATGGCAACCACTGCTCTAAGTCAATAAGTTCAGGGAAAATTTGCAAATGGTGTCCCTCCTTTTTCAGAACACTTACGAAGAAGAAATAGCTAAGGAGGCAACTTTCTGATTCAAGACACAACCAAACAGGGATTTTTGTTAATCTATATATGTTCACCATTCACAGAATACTTATATCCATAGCTTTTTTGGTTTGGTTTGGTTTGCTTTTTGCTTTTAATTGTCAGTTAAGATTGATATCCATTCTAGGATCATGGTCTTGTCATGGTGGAGGGTCTTCTGTAGCTCAATGAAACTATGAGCTATGCTGTGCAGGGTTGCCTAAGATTAACAGGTCATGGGGGAGAGTTATGGCAAAAGGTGACCCACTGGAGAAGGGAAATTACATACCACTCTAGTATATTTGCCAAGAAAACCCTGCGGATGGGGCCTAGTATGCTATGGTTCATGGGGTCATGAAGAGTCAGACATGACTGAATGACAGAAGAACCACACAATTGATATATGGATTAATTTTGCTGAATTACTTTTGTCTCCTTGCTTTATAAAGGATGACTCTCTAGCTAGGAGAAGAGGGAAATGTATATATTGGGAAATTAAGGTAATACAAAAATAAAAGATATCAATTTAAAAATAGTTTTTTAGTCTTTTCCATTACCCTAACTTATACAATTCCTTGTTTTTGCTAGATGTCAGGGTGTGATTTCACTTTTTGTTGAGGCATTTTTTTTCTCATTAGAAAATATCCTTTGGATTGCCTGTTTTATTTAATTGTGATTTTGATTTTTTTATTTAAACTAATCTAAATTCTAAAATGAGATTCAAATTGATGACTTGAGACACTTCCTTACTAGTGGTTACTAAGAAGAGCTGAGATTCCCTGTTAAGAACTTTACCACTAAGTTCCTTGCACATATAAGTTTTATTATTTACATGATTTTAGTGGGTGGGGGGAATACCTTGTTTCAGAATGAGGGATCTATCCTCTTCTGCTCCCTCTCCACCCTGGGTAACTCAAGGGAAAAAATGATCAAAGAAATATTAGGCATATGAAAAAATATAAGTTAACCTACATAATGCACTATATATATGATATATTCATTTATGTGGTATATGAATATGTGTGTATACATGTATGTATGTATGTATGTATATTTATGTATTTAGAGAGATGCAAAGGACTTCAGAGGACATATAGTACAACCTCCTCAGATTGCAGAGAGGAAAAATGTTAAGTAATTTTCCCAATGTTCTGCCAATAGTAAACATTATTAGTAGAATTTGAACCCAAATCTTCTGTCTCCTCTAAGTTCAGAGAGAACACTCTTTCTAGCAAATTGCATTATTGAATAGTTAGACAATTAAGAGCAGAAACAAGAAAGAACAGTGTCATGAAAACCTAGAGATCAGAGAACATCTAGTAAGAGACAAATGTCAACAGTGTCAAATGTTACAGAGATAAAGGACAATGATTGAGAAAATACCTTTGGATTTAGTCATTGAAATATCAAAGATGGGGCAGCTACATGGCAGTGAATGGATCCCTGGCCTTGGAGTAAGGGGAACTTGAGTTCAAATCCAACCTCAGACACTTAACACTTACTAGCTGTGTGACCCTGGGCAAATCACTTAGCCCTGATCGCCTCACCAAAAAAAATCAAAGATAACTTTGGGAAGAGTAGATTTACTTCAGTGACAAATAATTCTAATTGCATGGGGTTTAAAATTGAGTTAGAGGAGATGAATTAAAGGTTCAAAATATAGACAAGATTTTTTATTTCATGAATATGTCTATGAAAAAAAGGAGAGCTAGGGCAATATAGCTTGATTAAAATAGTTTATTGGAGGGAATTTTGGAATACAGGCTCATTGATGCACTATTGGCAGAGATGTGAAGCAGTCTAACTATTCTGGGTATCAGTTGGAATTGTGCAAGAAAAGTCACTAAAGTGTCCCTAACCATTTTTGACCTGTAATATATCCCTAGATGTATGCCTCATTGAAGATCAATAAAGAAATACAGATCTAAAATATATGTATATTAATATTCATAGCATAACTCTATAGTAGTAATTACAGCTTGCCCCCTTCCTACCTTTCCTGTCTTCTTATACTTGCACTTTTCCTATGTTCTCTATCATTGATCTATAGTGACCTACTTGCCATTTCTCATACATGATGTTTCATCTCCCATCTTCACAACTTTTTAAAGATTGCCCCCATGCCTGGAATACTCACTTCCCTCACTTCTACTTCTTAGTTTTCATTTGAGGTAGAGTCAAGATGGCAGAGTGAGAGCTAGCAATTTTGCTTTAGCTCCTCTATATCCTCTTCCATAATGATCTAGAACAATACTGAACTGAAAAGAAAAATCAGGGAAAAGTCACAGTAAGTCATTTTGTTTTTTCCAGCCCAGGGCAGCTTAAGAACATAGAGAGGTCTGTGGACACTGGGGTAGGAAATAACCAAGAGCTCAGCACAGTGAAGCAGTAAGATGGCAGCGTGTGGCAGTTGCAGGGTTGTGGGAGGGCAGCACCCAGGGACACCTAGGCAGAAAGAGATTCCCTGTACTATAATAGAGATCAGGGACAAGTGACATTTGGCAGTTCTGTTGCCATTATGCAATTCTGGGTCCCAGTTTCTAGGGCAGAGAGGATCAGTCATAGTCTTAAAGGAGCAGAGGCCCTACCTTTGTAAGAAACAAGGAACAAGTCCAAAAACATAGCTTTGTGACTCTAAGCTTAAGAATAGCTGGTGGTGGGGGATGGGAAGATTCAGTTTTAACCTTTAGTCCCACACATAAAATGGCAGTGTAATCAACCAGGACAGGAGACTAAAACCTAAGGCAAACCAGTAGTTAATTTACTATGAAACTTCAAAACTTTTTAGTGAGCTAAATGTTCACTGAGTTCAGCAGCTGTCTGTAAAAATTTAACCATACACAAGTGAATTAGAACCAAAACACATGATGGACTTGCAGAATGCAGAACAGAACGGCAGTGATCAGACCTGGATTACGTAATTTTGGAAGCACTGAAAATTTATAGGCTCTCAGACTGAGAATTGAAAGCATCAAAAGGACATAAAAGACAGAAACCAGGGTCAGATATCACCCTCCAGAGGTAGAGCAGAGCTCAACATTAACATAAATTCCAAAATGAAGAAGTAGGATAGAAAAAGGAGCAAACAAAAAGGAACATAATCATAAAAAACTACTATGGGAGCAGAGAAACTCAGCATTGAACCTGTTAGCCTTGTTTTTGGGATCCATGTACCAATTGGTAAGTGCTTCTACTTGCAGAGTCCAAAGTAGGTTAAGGAAGAGGAACCAAAGATTATTCTCTAAGAGAATACATGAAAACAGTGGCACATTAATAGAAATGGTGAATGATACCATTCAAAAGTTGGAATAGAACTTGATATACTATTTTCTCCAAAGGGGGAAAAAAGGGTTGCAAATAGGTTTGGGGTTTCTGAGTGTCCTAGGCAGCTGCTGGAAAATGCTCTAAACTCAAATAGCAAAGTAGAATAAATGATTGTCTGACATAAGTATGGGATTATAAAGGTTGACTTAGTAAATGAGGGTACTGTCATAAAACACAGTTATGATCCATATTAATAGACTTTGTTCTTGTTCTGGTCCTGTTGAGTGCCAAAGCCCTCCTTTTATTCCTGTTCTTGTTGTTGTTGTTGTTTCTTCATCTTTCTCTCCATGGAGATGATACTGTAATCATTAGTGAATGTAGCTCACATGGTAGTAGAGAATCAACAAGTTCTGAAAAGGCAGTCTACTGATGGGGTGTTTGTTATAGGTTCATGGTGATGCCAGAAACTATATTCCCATTGCAGAGTCTCCTGTTATGTACGAAACAAACAAAAGAATCAAGAGGAATTGTAAAAGATATCAATTGGAAGTTAAGATTTTTATCTGGGACTTGAAGGAAGCCAGGAGTGGTAGATAAGAAAGGAGAGTATTCCAGTCATGGGGTACAGCCAATGAAAAAATGCTAGAGTCAAGAGACATCTCATTTCTCACCTGGCTGAATTGCCTTGGGATTTCTGACTGACTTCTCCACCATGCCTCAGGCATTCTTGGGATTACCTCAATATCCTGTAAGATCTCATTAGCCTTGGTATTCTATCTCATCACTACATTCTGCCTGTTTGTGAGTTTTCTCCATCTTTAGAATGCAGACACCTTGAGGACAGGAAATGTGTTTTTTTCTTCTTCCTCTTTTCTTTGTGTTCCCAGCTCTTGGTATAAGGCCTGGCAAAGGAAAAAATACTTCAACTCTCTTTGATTAACTCATTTTTGCACATCTAGATTATAAGGAATGAGAGGGATACCCTAGCAAAAGGTCCTATAGGCATGTGGAGTTGCAGGCCTGAGGTTTAGGAATAGCCAGGAATAAAGTTCATTAAATTAAAGATCAAGAAGAAGTCACTCATAGAAACCCAGTCATCAGAACGTTTCATCAATAAGATAAGTCAATAGACTTATCTTAAGCTTTGCTTCAGTATTTATACTTATTCCTCTCTCTTCTGCAGAAGGCTTTGCAGTTGAGTTTTTGGTTAACCTTGAAAGATTGGCTTGTTTTTTTATGACCAGTTGATTAGTAACTGATTGAATCATATAATGTTGAGTTAGATTGGTTTTCGCCCTAACTGAAATCATCAGAGAGGGTGCAGTTATTTTGAATGGCTTTCAAACACTCTATAAGTTGCTTTGCAAACATCCCAATTCTCACTCTCCTTCTACTACCACCCTATCACCTATACCTCCTTACTAGGTAAAAATTACAAAAGAAAAATTAACCTAAATTTCCTAAGGAACTTGTATGAAATATCATTGGAGAGACAGAGAGATAGACAGATTCTCAGATAGACACACAGAGATTCTTATAGAAATGAAGAGAAGTCTGACAAAAAAAAGTGGGAAGCCCCTGATGAAAAAAATGTGGTTGTCAATTAAGTCAAATGGGTAATATAATAATCCATTTCATGGTTACTTATGTTCAATGTCTGCAAGAAAGACACTGTACAAATCCAACAAATAAATATATAATCTTCTCTATCTTGCAGGAAACCTTATTAGAAATTTTAATGTTATGGCCACTTAACAGTTTTGATCCTATTGGAGAAGTATATTTTAGGGGATTAATTGTTTTAAATATGATTTGGTGGGAAAATACTTACTACTATTATTTATTAGCATTTAATTTGGTTTCGTACTTTCAAATCACTTTGAGTAATTAGCCAATTATTCTTTTGGTTGTCTCTTTAGGCTTGGGAGAAAAAAAAATGGTTTTCTTCATCATTATTTTATTCTATTCTGCTATACAATTTTTACCTTTGTTCATAAAATTAAGCAGCTTGTCTTAAAATCAGAACAGAGAGTTTGAATAATGTCTTCCTGCATCACTGAATACTGACTGTTGCAGTAAGGAGTACTTTTTTTTTCTCTCTCTGAATATCCTGCCCTTTGATTTCATGCGACTTTGCAGCTGTAGTCTAATTATAAGCCTACCATGAGCCCTCTAGAATACAGAATTTTTAAAAAAAAGCATATTACACATTCTGGAGAAATTTCCCATGCAGAACCATTGATAAATGATTGATATATTATAAATGCCAAATATTTCCAAAGAGAGATCAAGGGGAAAAAATACATGTCAGTGCCCTAACAGCTATAAAAGGAATTTCGGGTTTTCTGTAGAATGTCTCTACAATGTTATTACAATAGTGCCTATCTTCCTCTCAGAAAGAAAAAAAGAAAAGAAAAAAAGAAAAAGCCTAGAAAGAAGAAAAAAAAATGGAAAAATCCTCTGGGGGAAGGAATATACTGGTACTGCAGGTTCCTGACTACAGATCCATGTTATCATGTAGTAATCTTGTCTTAGAATCTTGTAGTTTACATTGACCCTGACCCTGACTCTGATATTTCCATCCCTGGTGTATTATTGCTTCAGTTGCTGTTGCTTTTGCTGCTTTTTGTCCTCGGTTCTCAAAGAGGACCATGAATTCAGGAAGGTGATGTCCCAACAAGCAAGTGAATTGGATTTAAGTGAGAGAGGGCTGTGCAAAGTTACCAGCCTCACTTTCACCTCCAGAGCCTTCTGGGTCTAGCCACCAGATACAGATCAGAACAACTGGAGATGGTGCAGGACGCAGTGGGGAACTTTGGCCTTTTCAAGCTAAGGTCTTTATCAGGTCTCAGTTTGATTGAGGCAAAGCCTATTCACTGATTAATAAGAAATGAGGCAAAGAATAGCCTATTAAAAAAATAGATCTGGGAGGGGAAGATCCTCAGGATTTCTGGCCAAAACAGAAACAATTTCTATTTACATTCATTCTGAACCAATCAGGGCCCAAACAATGAGCAAGTAAGGCTTGGCCTGGTACCTATGATTGACCAATTAATAAGAGCTAGAGTGATTTGGAGAACCAGAGTGATTTGGGATTAAGGCTGGTCTTTAAGAGAAAAGGGCAGGGAGCAGCTACGTGGCAGCTAGGTGGCACAGTAAATAGAGCACCGGCCCTGGAATCAGGAGGACCTGAGTTCAAATTTGGTCTCAGACACATAAGTATGCGACTCTGGGCAAGTCAGCAAGTCACTTAACCCCAATTGCCTCACAAAAAAGAGAAAAGGGGTAAAAATTTCAGAGATTCAAAATGTACATTCCCTTTGGGCAGGACACCTGCAGGTAATGGTGTAATGCCCTATGTGGACAGAGGGAAAAAGGAAAGAGAGACAGAAAGAAAGAAATGAAATGAAGAAAGAAAGAAAGCCCTGTTGCCCAATTGGGCAGTTCCAGTTGGGCAGTTGGTCCCCAGGGGACAATTCCTTTTCTACTCCCAGAGGTTGCTGTTTGTACTTCTTTCTCAAAAAGGACCACAACATCAGGAAAGTGATGCCATGACATGCAAGTGAATTGGATTTCTATGAGGGTGGGCTATGCAAAGTCACTAGCTTCACTTTCACCTCTCTCCTGATGTATTACCCTAAGAGGGGCCCTTCCATTATCATCCATCTCCTTGAACATGTACTATGACAGCCCCCAAACTTCTATTACATCACCTTTATCAGTAGTTGTCCTAGTCACATAAGGCCTAAAACTACCCTCAATTCCTAGAGAGAGCCTGAAAAGTCTCCGTCACAGATCTAGCACCTTGCTCAAGGCTGCTTACAGACCCAAGAACATACTGGTACCATGCAAGACCAGTGCTGACTTTTTCTGAGTCCTTTTCTTCCTCTTTCTTCTCCTTGTTACCAGGCTTGAGTCAAAGAGTATTCCTTATTGCTTTTGCTGCACTAAAAGATAACTTGAAAATCCTGTGGATGCATTGTTCTCTCACCTCCCAAAAGCATTAAGAGACTTACAGCCCTTCTTCCCCATCAAGCCCATCTTGTCCTGACTTTGGAATTCCTTGCTGTGTTCCACTTTCTTTGTCCTGGAGACAAAAGACATGGGCTTCCTGTCTGGAAGCCTCTTAGGAGCAGAAGTAGGGGCTTATTAGCCTCTCTAAATGCTAAGATCTTGCTTATCATGCTTGCCTGAAAATTTTCAGAATTCTTTAAAGCCTTTTCCATCATTCAGCTCTACTCTTCCCCCTCTTAAAGTGGGGAGATTCTCCATGGCACCTCCTTGACCATTCCAAAAGTTACCAAGTACCTGCAGTCTCCTTTCTCACCCCCTGGACAGCCAGGAATATCTGACTAAACCTAACTGTAGCTTTCAGTCTGGACCACTGAACTAACAATAATGACTAACTTGAATCTAGGTCAGATTTGCTAGATCTGCTACTTCTATGACTCCTATCCATGAATGGAAACGTGGCTAATAAATCAAAAGGTAATTATAATACGATAAAAATTCTGTAGCATCAAAGACCTAAGGCATAAAAGTCCTTTAGAAAGAAAATCGAATCATCCATAAACAGAGTAGAAACACTAAAGAATAAATAAGATCTGATAATAATTATATGAAAATATTTAAAGGAAGATTCTAATTTAATTAAATGAAAACAAGAGATAAAGGAACAATTAGAGAATTTGGAAAATAACACCCAAGGACTAAAAACACCAATGGAACCTACAGAAAACAAAATAAATGAAGTTCTGTAAAGATCAGTGGATAACAAATACCAAATTGAACATAGAATATAACACAAATAATAAAAGAAACAATAATTAATTGATATATAGGACAATGAGCTACCTGACCATTCAGTTTATTTTTCTGGCTTGCCATCTCTATCATGAGCCCTAACTGTGGATGTCCCCCAACATTCTGTCCTAGGTCCTTTTCTCTAACCCCATAAGTTTCTGTTACATTTGAAAATTAAGATAAACTGAGAGACAATGGTCTAAGCATGATCCATCTGTTAGGCTAGCAGTAACCAATAAACTGAGTCAATGACCTCTCCCAATGACCAAAGACCCCAAGGTAGGACTGGTCAGACTTAATATAGTTTTGGGAGTACAGAGTTAGGTGAAGAAGATAATACAGTTGGTCACAGGGTAGACAGCATCAGGTGGGTAGGTACAAAATGATTGGCAATACTGAGAAAGGTGGGCTGGAGTTCAAGCAATGTAAGACTAATCATGGTCTTCTCTAACATTTTAAGAAATGTTAATTGCTTTATGGGGCCCATCTGTGTCTTGTCGTCTTTTCTAAAGGATTGCAACTAATAGATTTTCTGTCTCCTTGGAAGAGATTAAAAACTCCTTTAACTACATAAAATAGGAAAGGAAAGACCATATATTTTGGGGATGGTAATTTTGTGGGGCTAAACAAATGGATATCCATGAAGTATCCTAGGAGATATCAGCAAGACAAAGAACAACCTTTCTTTTTAACTAAATTAACTTTCAGCTAGCTCAGCAGTCTTCCTAAGCTCAACTTATCCAGGTGGATACAGACCCAATTATAAAATCAATATAGCATAAAGTCAGTTTTATAGATATAGTAGAAATCAATACAAAATAAATCAGAAGTAATATTAATTGTCTTGTATGTTCCCATGGGCTTATCTCTATGGGTTTTCTTAACATGTATACATACATAACATATATGTGTGTATACATATATTTATATACATATATGCACACATATATAAATGTGTACATACACATATATAAATGCATATATACATACTATACATATATAACATATACATATATTAATATTATATATGTATATATGTTATAAAATGTACAGTGTTGGGAGGCTCTGAAGGAAAGTATGGGAGAGAAGAGGTGTTAGACTGACTACCGAACTGAAGGTCTATAGAGTCGTTGTGCTGACCTCATTGTTGAATGCCTGTGAAACCTAGACAGTATACCATGCCAGGAAACTGAATTACTTCCGTTTGAATTGTCTTAGGAATACTCTGAAGATCACCTGGCAGGATAAGACACCAGACACTGAGCTCCTTTCTTAAACTGAACTGCTAAGCATTCAAACTCTGCTTCAGAGAGTACAACTCTGATGGGCTGGTCACACTGTTTGAATGCAAAATGTAAGCTTGCCAAAAAGACTATTTTATAGAGAATTCACACAGGGCAAGCATTCACATGGTGGTCAAAAGAAAAGATACAAGGATACTCTCAAGTTCTCTCTTAAGAACTTAGGAATTGATTGTGTGACATGGGAAACACTGGCACAGGACTGCTCAGCATGGTGTGCCCACTTCAGAAAAGGTGCTGTGCTCTATGAGTAAAGCAGAACTGAAATAGTTCAAGAGAAATGCAAGAGGTGCAAACTGAGAGAATCCACCCCAAATGTTCACTAAGACTATTTGGACCTGACCTGTGATCAAACATTTCAAGCTCATATTGATCTGATAGCCAGTCGTACATGCTAAAACTTGACTAACACAGTGAGGTCATTTTGGTCCTCTTCAAAAATGAAGGACAACTATACGCACACACACACACACACACATATGTATATGTGTGCGGTATGTATGTATATGTGTGTGTGTATTTCCCCAATTTTTCCCCTGTGATTCAGTCCCACATCACCAGTTGCCTATTAGACATTTCAAATGGGATGCTTCAAAGACATGCTAGATTCAATATGCTCCAAATTGAACTTTTTACATTTCCCCCTAATCTCTCCCCCTTCCAGATATCTTTATTTCTTTCAAAGGTAAAACCAGCGTTCTTCCAGTCTCTCACATTCAGAACCTCAACCTTATCCTAGAATTATCATTCTCTTTTACCTGACATATCCAATTATTTGTCATATCTTATTGTTTCTACCGTCACAATATCTCTCACATTGGACACCTCTTCTCGGCCTATAGAGCCATCACCTTAGTTCAGGCCTTCATCATCTCTCCTCTATATAACTGCAATAGTTTATTTTCTGTTCTTTTGATCTCAAGGCTCTCCTCACTTCAGTCCTTTATACACATAACTTTCAAGGTAATTTTCCTTTAGCAATGATCTGACCATGTGACTCTCCTATCAACCTAGTCCAATGGATTCCCACTACTGTTAGAATGACATATAAATTCCTTTGTTTATATTTAAAAGGCCTGTACAATATGGCCCCATCCTATTTTTCCAACTTCATTGCACATCACTTTCCTTATTACACTCTGCAGTCTAGACAAACTGACTTTCTTATTTTTCCTTATGCACAGATTTCCATCTCTTCTGTCTGTGCCTTTGTACTGGTTGTCCCCCATTCCTAAAATTTATTCCCTCATTACCTGTGCCTCAGAAAGTACTTTTCTTCCTTTAAGACACAGCTCAAAGATATTATTTTGCTATGTAGCCTTTTTAAAGGGCAGCTAGGTGGCACAGTGTAGAGAGTACCGTGCTTGGAGTCAGGAAGACCTGAGTTCAAATTGGGCCTTTGACAATTACTAGCTGTGTGACCTTGGGTAAGTCACTTAACTCTGTTTGCCTCAATTTCCTCATCTGTAAAATGAGCCAGGAAAGAATATGTCTGACCATCTCAATATCTTTCACATTTTCCAAATGTAGCATCTAGGTATTATCCCCTCCCCTTTTTTTCTGTACTGTTGTTGGGTTTATATATTTTACTATTTCTGATAACATCCCTCATATCAGGACTATTTTTGCCTTCTACTTTCCCATCCTAAAGTCAGTAGAAATTTTCCATGTATCTATCATGCCAGAGGTTCCTCAGCTTCTAGGTTCTCCCAAGGGTATGGATGACCTTTATTCTTTACTACATATATTCTCCCTATTCCATTCCATTAAATGAATTAACATTTTTTTCTCTTTTTTTTTCTTATACTTTAGGAATTCTTGAACCCTGTTCTCTTTCCCACAAATAACTATCTTGATGCCCTTTGCTCTTACTGTTGCTGCAGGAATTTTAATTTGCGCTTGGGTTTGAGGCTAACTATGTGGAGCACTAGGTGGATCTTCTACTTTGTTAGCCTTGAGCACAGGAAAATATAATAGGTTTCAGAATTTGAATAAACTTTAGAGATAATTTAGTACAACCCTTTCAGAGGTAATGTGTGGTCATCAATGAAGCAAAAAGACCTGCATTTGAATCCTGTCTGCAGAAGGAGCTTGCTCAATCTGAAAAATGGCTGATTAGTCACTTTCTTTAAACCATTTGAACCCTCTACCTCCCTCCCAATGGAATTATGTACCAGATTATGGATAATAAATACAACTCAATGTAGAAAAGACAAAAAAAATCATCTAACAAGGTAAAATGCTTTTTGAGTTAATGCCAGAGGACTCTAATAAATATGTTAGTCAACATTCTTCACCCACTTGCCTCAACATGCCAATGGCAAAAAGACAAATAAAGTTGAAGATCTGTCCTTGTGGTCTGGTCCTAGGTTTTTGGGTGTGGGTGTGGGTGTGTCAGAAGAAAGCAAAGAATGGGAAAGGAGAAGAGTATAGGGAGCAGAGTTGTAGTATGAGTAAGTTTCATAGACTGAAAGCAAGGGGAGGAAAAATCTAGCTGTGAGTGATATTGGCCCCCAAAAAGTTATTCAGTTCCAAGATCCAGGGCAGAAAACACCATATTCTTCCAATGTGAACAGATTGAGGCAGCTTTGACTTCTACTCACTGACAAAGAGAAAGGCTCTCAAAAGTGAGTGATAGAATACCAAAAAAAAGATGAAACACCAAAAATATCAAAAGAAAAAGCCACAACCCAACAAAAAGAAGTCACCAGAGAAGATCCTAAAAATAGAATGAAGAATAAGTAAAATCTCAAAAGAATCTAAAGTTGTCTATAAAATTACTATCATAATACAAAGAGTAGTGAATCAATAGTACATTATAAAATACAAAATTGGATTATTCAGGGAGCATGGAAAAATAGCTACTATAAAACAGTTCAAAATAAAATTCATATGAGGAAATTAAAAATTAAAAAAAATTCAGATTAGGAAAAATGAAATGCATTCTGGGGAATCTCTCTAAACAAGTAAAGGAGGGATTTTTACATTTTAAAACTAAAAATACTGAGGTAGAATAAAATTTATCTAAAAAGAAATGAAGTATGGTCAAAAGAGCACAATATCAACCCAAAAGGATTTAAGACAAAATGTGCAGAAATAACTTAATGTCCACCAGAAGAACAGGAAAACAAACATCAATTGAGAGAATTCTCAGATATATCTAAACAAATTAACAGACTTTAAATGCTAAGGTATGTAGTGATTAAATGTACCCATTTCAAATCCAATCAATGTTAAAGTAGCCAAGAAAGAGATGTTTATTTAGATCAGTGCTTACACAATATGGTTACAGAATGATCTAGTATAAGGAAACTGTGGGAAAGATGTAGATGAGGTTGAGGCAGTGGGCAGGATTAGGGTATGATGTTGCTCTACTAAAGGATAGAATGAGAGAAGGTAGTTATATAGGAGAGTTTAGTGTGCCAAGACATCTATTGATTGGACAGAAATAACTTATATTCCTTTCTTTTATTGAATATTGATGTTATTTTCATTGGCGATTAGGTTCAATTTGAGTTCAGGTCTTTCTGATTCTAGGCCCAGTGCTTTGTCCAGTGGAGAAAATTGAAACACTGAAATGGCTTTTATATGAAATAATAGAGGGAATCAGTTTGGGAAGAATAAAAGGACCATCTTGTGGCAATGAGGACCCAAGTGAAGCAGGATATTATGAATTTGTATTGTATACAGTTATCTTTGCTGTAAGATTTCATTCATCTTTGTTGTGATAGAACAGGATTGATTCTACAGAGGATGTCTCTCATGTTTAAGGCATTAAGGAGTAGCAATTTTTTTTCTTACAACAATTGGGGTAGGAGTGATTAATACATACAATTGGTCCCCACTCTTATGTACATCCATAAGATACATTGTTATAAATAATTGTTATAAAATAATTTCATATTTTGGCAATTATTTAGAAGACTGTACTTCTAGAAGTACCACACAGCAAGATTTCTATGAAAATGGTAGATTATTGTAATGTATTAGGCCAAGACCAGTACAGTGATAATGAATCTATTCTGGATTCATCAGAGTTATAAAACTCATAATGATAAGTAATTTTACAAAGCAATTTCCCTGGGTTAGAGTTTGAATGATTTTGCAGATGTGGAAAGCTAATTATTCCAATGTATACCTTGGTTGTATATGTGATTTCATCTTCATATATGGCTTTGTTAGAAAATATGGACAAAAAAAGAATTAGGTATTAAGAATATGATTTTCAACTCTTGAAGGTCTTTTGATTCATTACAAACTCCACATTCTGTTCAGGGGACTCATTTTGGGCATGAATGGTCACATGATTCTTGCTTTCACCCAAGATATAAGCTGTAACAAAGGGAAACATTGATAATGACGTGAAACCAAGAATCTCTGACACTCATACTCTGTAGTACAAATGGGAAAAGTGAATCGGAACTTTTTTTTTGTTTTAAATTCATATGATGTCTTTTCTTCAAAGTGAAACATTCCAATATCATTCTAAGTTTAATTAGAAATTGTCTATATTATTCTCATCCAAAACTAAGCATTACAATTTAAATGGAAAATGACTTTATTGCAACATAAATGACAGACTAGATTGGTCATTTTTGCATCAACTGGTTCCTTCAAAAGAAATATGTTTATTTCTTAGCCCTGGGCACTTATTTGATGTTTCTGGCAAAGTTAGTGAAGGATAAAGTTGGAGTCAGGGAAGGGGGAGGAACAAGAAAAAAAAAATAAAAAACCAATACATAATGGGTAATGTCACTTAAGGCATTACTACAATTTCCTAATACTTAAGAGATATCAAAAGCAGTTTTAGTAAAATGGATATATCAAACATGTCTCATTGCTCATTTATGTCACAATCCTTTAACAATAGCTAGACATGCAGATGTGTTCCTTGATAATCCTACAATTTTGCCATTAGGGAATGATAAAGTCTTAATTGGGAAGCTGGTGTCAGCATCCATGGCTGCTTTGATCTTCATAAGGTTATGTTTTGAAAATTAAAGGGAGAGCTACATGTGAAATTAAAGTCAATCTTCTGTTTTCTTCAGTGGGGATGCATGAATTATCCAATATAAAGTGCAGAGCCATATAAAGACTGTAATCTCATCTCAGTATTCTTATGGCTTTAATAAACTCTTCATGCTTCCTTCTTGCAGTTTACGGCATCATAGGGACCCTTCTGTAAAATTGCAGCCATAAATTTCCCCTTATGCTGGACAGATTTTACTTCCTCTATTCTGTATATCTTTCATTCTGTTTTTCACAGAATCAAGACATGACAAAATTGATTAAAGATTTATATTGCCTTTTCAAAATTCAAGAAAAAAGAGAGATGGTTAGTTAAGAGATGACAATGTGAAAGTGGAGCTAAGTTTAAGTTAAGCTCCTACTATTCATGCTGCTCAGACAGATGAGCAACACTAAGCAAAACTAAAATACAACCCTTTGTTATCACTGAATTTTTAATTCTGCATGATCAGATCAAATATAGAATGAATTTCATTATGTCTACTGACATTTGGCAAAGGTTGTTAATCACTCATCAAAAAATGCATTGTTTACTACCATCTGCTGGCACATCTGTTTTTTTTTTTAAACCATTCATGGCTGCAAAGAGACCATATTTAGGTTTGTTACAAAAAAAAAGCCCTCTAGAATTATTACATAAGAAATAAGTATAAAGCAGAGATGATTTTTTGTTAGACCCTGGAATATTTGGCAGTTCATTTGGTAATTCCCAAACCATTACCTAGAATTTTGAATTTTGTAAAGAATCCTTAGTTTCGATCTGGGTCTTTATTATCACTTTACATGTTGTTATGTTTTATATTTCTTCTGTGAGAAATGCACATTGAACTTACAATGAGCAACCCTCCTGATGACCCCCCTCCCCTTTTCTTCCTTCCATACCCTTGGGACATACTCCAAGGTTCAGCAGCTGGATCTCTGACTTCTCTTTCACTCTCTATTCTATTTCTTATCCAAACTGCAACTATAGTGATGATGAAGGTGGTTATTAAATGTACATGTGTATTTATGAATGCTTTCCTGATTGTTAATCCTGTTTTTCTGCCATCCCTTGGACATCTTCACTTTCAGGTCCTAGAGCCCTCTCCAAATCACCATAAGAAGCAGCATGATGTCATTGAGTTGGAGTCATTAAGACCCGGCTTCAAATCATATCTCAGATACTGACTTCTTAGCTTTGTGATTCTGGGCAAGTCACTAAACCTCTCTGGGCCTCAATTTTCTCTCCTAGAAAGTGAAAGTGTTTCACTCAATGATCACTAAGGTCCCTTTCAGCTTCAAATTTATGACCCTAAATCTATGGTCATATGGTCATTACTAACAACTTTTGCATTTAAATATGTAAATCTAGGTCTGAACCTTAACTCATCTCTTTCCCAGAACTAGTTCTCCCTATGAGTTTACCTATTCCCCAAGATCACAAAAATGCAAAGAACATTAGCAGTAATCGATTCCAACTTATACCTCAAGGGGGATCCCCTATCCATTTTCCCTGGAAAGTAATCAAACACCTCAGACGGATATGACTTATACAGAGTAGAAGGAAACCCAGTACCTTCTGAGGCAGCTTGTTCTCTCTGGATTTCTATCATTTTTATTTGAGCAATAAATGACTCCTTGTTGGGGATAATCATGTACAAAACAGGAATTCCATTCTTTATTTCTTCATCTTTTGAAATATTAAGTTTTCACTAAGGCAAGGCAAGGAATCACTTGGTCCTCTTCTGTCTGGAGGGAGAGGGGGAGAGAGGGGGAGAGAGAGTGAAAGAGAGAGAGACAGAGAGACAGAGACAGGGAGAGACAGAGAATCAGAGACGCTGCTAATTTATGGATAACTGAAGTAGTCCTCTACCACTATTATATCATGCCTATCTTAGCTCCATACCTTTTGATATTTCTCAGACTCCTTATTTTTTTTTCCTTCTCAGGTGGTCTCTAGTGCATTTTAAAAATGATATCACTTCTACATTTGCCTCCTGTAATATTCATCCAAATGTTCACCATTATGCATGGAGAATTTTTTTCCTCACAAATTTTCTCATGTGAGTATATCTTTTTTTTAAACATACTGTTACAACTGAAATCTGTAAATGAGAAAATCCAAGCCATAAAGTTCAGAGCACAATCAATTTATAAGCCAGACTAATCACTGCAAATCCTCAGTAGTCTAAAATGATTTATGGCAGATAGAGCATTTTTTTTAATATAGCACTGGTTACATAAGGTTCAAGATTTTGATTGGTCTATAGCAGAGGTAAAGCAGGATGGGCTTAGATTTTAGCCTATTCTTTCTGACTTGATTGCAAAAGGGAGTTTCCAAAAGGTGACTTACAGATGGGACAGAGTCAAGATGGCAGAGTAAAAACAGTGACTTGCTTGAGCTGTCCCCTAAACCTTTCCAAATACCTGTTAAAAAATGGCTCTAAACAAATTCTAAAGCAGCAGAACTCACAAATAGAAAGAGTGAAACAAATTTCCATCCCAAGACAACCTGGAAGGTTGATTGGAAAGGTCTATTGTGCCAGGCTGGGAGAGAAATGAAGTTCTGCATGGGCGTGCAGGCAAAATAAGCCTCAGCAAACCTGGAGCAGGCCTCAGGGGACTGAATCAGGGGCAGCAGTGGTGGTTTCCAGATTTCTCAACCCAGAAACACTGAAGAAAACTTAGAAGGTCAGAAGGAAAAGTCTGTGATCAGTGAGAGAAAAGCTCTACACCAGGCCCAGTTCCAGTCCCCATGCATGGCCCTGGGGTGGCAGTTGCTTCCTGAACTTCCAGCCCATAGACTGATGGGGAATTGAGTGGCTGATCAGAGGGGGATTTCAGGGATCTCTTTGCTGAGGCAGGATTCTTTTGTTTTGCCCCTATTTGAATCTGGGTCACAGTTCTGGATGGTGGTCCTGGGGGGAGGAGGAGAGCTAGTGTGGTGGAACTTGTAGGGGTGGTGGAGAGGAAATCATCCTTACAGTTCCAAGGCAGAAAAGAGTGCTTGTGGTCACTCATAGACCAGAGCACAGGGCAGGAAATGAGTAAACACCTCGCCCTTTATCATACCATCTTGAAAGAACTGAAAATTTACAGGTCCCTTGAAGTATCTCTGAAAACAGGTGGACAAAACCCTTGAAGTTTGGGATAGTACATTCTCCACACTGGAAGCAGACCCCTACCTTAACAAAGAGTTTGTAACTCAAGTAATTGGCTGGAATCATGAGCAAACCTCCCCCAAAAAAGTCAGACCATAGAATCTTTCTTTGGTGACAAAGAGGATCAAAACATACAACCAGAAGAAGACAACAAAGTCAAAGCTCCTACATCCAAAGCCTCCAAGGAAAGTATGAATTGGTCCCAGGCCATGGAAGACATCAAAAAGAATTTTGAGAAGCAAGTAAGAGAAGTAGAGGAAAAATTGGGAAGAGAAATGAGAGTGATGCAAGAAAGTCATGTAAAACAAGTCAACAGCCTGCTAAAGGAGACCAAAAAATATTGAAGAAACACCTTAAAAAATAGCCTAACCCAAATGGCAAAAGAGGTCCAACAAGCCAATAAGGAGAAGAGTGCCCTAAGAAGCAAAATTGGCCAAATGGAAAAGGAAGTCCAAAAGCTTAATGAAGAAAACACTTCCCTAAAAATTAGAATGGAGCAATTGGAAGCTAGTGACTTTATGAGAAATCAAGACACTGTAAAACAAATCCAAAAGAATGAAAAAAATAGAAGACAATATGAAATATCTCACTGGAAAAAACAACTGACCTGAAAAATAGATCCAGGGTAAAGAATTTAAAAATTATTGGGCTATCTGAAGGTCATAATAAAAAAAAAAGCCTAGACATCATGTTTCAAGAAATGAGCAAGTAAAACTGCCCTGATATTTTAGAACCAGAGGGTGAAATAGATATTGAAAGAATCCACTAATCACCTCCTGAAAGAGATCCCCAAAGGAAAACTTCCAAGAATATTGTAGCCAAATTCCAGAGTTCCCAGGTCAAAGAGAAAATATTACAAGCAGTCAGAAAGAAACGATTCAAGTATTGTTGAAACACAATCAGGATAACACAAGATTTAGCAGCTTCTACAGTAAGGGACTGCAGGGCTTGGAATATAATATTCCAGAGGGCAAAGGAGATAGGATTAGAACCAAGGATAACCTATGCAGCAAAACTGAGTATAATCCTTCAGGGGAAAAATGATCATTCAGTGAAATGAGGACTTTCAAGGATTCTTGATGAATAGACCAGAGCTGAATAGAAAATTTGACTTTCAAATACAAGACTCAAGTGAAACATGAAGAGGTAAACAGGAAAGAGAAATCATAAGAGACTTAGTAAGGTTGAACTGTTTACATTCCTGCATGGAAAGATATTTGTAACTTATGAGACCTTTGTCAGTATTAGGGTAGTTGGAGGGAAAAATTATATGTATGTAAATAGATAGATAGATAGATAGATAGATAGATAGATAGATAGATGGATAGATAGATAGATAGAGAGATAGATGGCATAGGGTGAGTTGAAGATGAAGGGGTGATTCCTGGAGAATAAAATTAAGGAGTGAGAGAGGATTATACTGGGAGAAGGAGAAATGGAGAGGTAGAACGGGATAAATTATCTCATAAAACTTTCAAGAAAAGGTACTTTTACAGTGGAGGGGAAATGGGGAAGGTGAGAGGGAATGAATGAATCTTTTGCTCATAGCATTTGGCTTAAAGAGGAAATAACATACACTCAATTGGGTATGACAATCTATTTTATCTACAGGAAAATAGGAGGGGAAGGGGACAAGAGAGCAGGAGGATGATAGAGGGGAGGGCAGATGGGGGAGTGAGTAATCAGAAGCAAATACTTCTAAGGAGGGACAGGGTCAAAAGAGAGAATAGAATAAATGGAGGGTGGGATAAGAGGAAGGGAAATATACTTAGTTTTTCACGACATGACTACTATGGAAGTGTTTTGCCTGATTACATATGTATATCCTGTATCGAGCTGTTTGTCTTCTCAATGAGGGTGGGTGGGGAGGGAGGAAGGGAGAAAATTAGGTACCCAAAGTTTTAAAAACAAATGTTAAAAAATTATTTTCACATGCAACTGGGAAATAAGATATACAGGAATTGGGGTATAGAAATCTATCCTGCCCTATAGGAAAATTGAAGGGGAAGGGGATAAGATAAGGGGGGGAGACATAGAAGAAAGGGCAGATTAGAGGAAGGGGTATTCAGAAGTCATGCCATCTTGGGTGGGGGAAGGGAAGACATGGGGAGAAAATTTGGAACTCAAAATCTTGTCGAAGTGAATGTTGAAAACTAAAAATAAATTAACTAATAAGAAAAAAATAAACTGCTGGTCAATTTGAATTAAAAAAGAACATCAAATTACTAGTATCAAATATAAAACAATAAATGCAACAGCAATGAAAATTAAAGTAAAGCAATTATTAAGTTATTTTTCCTAAGTATATGCTATTAAAACTGATCATCTAAGTGAAACATATGAATATCTACAAAAATATAAACTGCTCAGATTAACAGAAGGGGAAATAGAATACTTAAATTACACTATCATAGAAAAAAGAACTTGAACAAGTCATCAGTGAGTTGCCTGAGAATAAAATCCCTAGGATTAGATACATTTATAATGAATTCTACCAAACATTTAAAAATCAATTAATCCTAATGCTATGTAAAATATTTGAAAAAAATAGGTTATGATTCCTAATTCCTTTTATGATACAAATATGGTTTGGACACCTAAACTATGGAGAGTAAAAACTAAGAAGGAAAACTATAGGCCAATTTCCTTAATGAATATCAGTGCAAAAAAAAAAATACCAGCAAGGCAATTACAGCAATATATCACAAAGATCAGACACTGTGACCAGGTGGGATTTATACAAGGAATGCAGGGCTGGTTCAATATTAGAAAAACTGTCAACATAATTGACCATATCAATAAAAAACACAATAAAATCATTTATTATCTCAATAGATGGAAGAAAAAGCTTTGACAAATATAATATTTATTCCTATTTTAAAAAAAACACGCTAGAAAGCATAGGAATAAACGGAAACTTTCTTAAAGTGGTAAGAAATATCTAAAACTGAGAGCAAGTTTTATCTGTAACAGGGATAAACTTGAAGCCTTCCCAGTAAGACCAGGGGTGGAGCAAGGATGTCCATTATCATGAGTGTTCTTCAATTTTGTAATAGAAATACTAGCTATAGCAATGCAACAAGAAAAATAAATTGAAGGAATTAAAAAGAGGCAATGAGGAAACAAAACAATTGGAGAAATATTATTTGCTCATGGATAGGCTAAGCTAATTTAATAAAAGCAGTTATTCTACCTAAGTTAGTTTACTTATTCAATGCCATGCTAATAAAACTAATAAATAATTGTTTCATAAAACTACCAAAAAAATTGTCTGGCAGAAGAAAGATCAAGGATATCAAAGGAATATTTTTTTAATTGAAGAAAAGAAGCCTAACAGTTCCAGATTTCAAGCTATATTACAAAGAGGTAATTATGAAAATAATCTTGTACTGGCTAAGAAATAGAGTGATGGTTCAGTGGGACAGATTAGGTATAGAATATTCAGTATTAAATGACCATAGTAATCTCATGTTTGATAAACCCAAATATCCAAGCTTTTCAAGAAAGAACTCATTGGTTGACAAAAATTGCTTGGAAAATTGAAAAGCAGATTGACAGAAACTAGGTATAGACCAACAACTCACACAATTTACCAAGATAATGTCAAAATTGATAAATGATTTAGACATAAAAGGTGATATCATAAGTAAGTTAGGAGAATATAGGAATTTCTACCTGTCAAATCTATAAATAAATCAAGAATCTAAGACTTAACAATAGATAGAGAGGATCATAGGAAGTCAAATAGATAAATTAGTTTACATGAAATTATAAACTTTTTGCACACACTCACATGATCTACATGAGCAGGAAAATTGGGAGTGAAGCATTTACAGTGTTTCTATAATAAAAATTTCATTTCTCAAATATATAGGGAACAGAGTCAAATTAAGAGCTGTTTCCCAGTTAATAAAGTCAAAGCATATGAATAGGAAGCTTTCAGAAGAAGAAATCAAAGCTATTGATAGTCACATGAAAAAAACACTCTAAATCATTTACTGATAAAAGAAATGAAAATTGAAACAACTCTTTCCCACTTTATACCTATCAAATTGACTAACAGAACAGCAAATGAAAATGACAAATGCTGGAGGGAATGAAGGGAAATTGGGACACTAATACATTGCTGGGAGAGTTATGAACTAATCCAGCCATTCTGGAGAATAATTTGGGACTATACTGAAAGAGCTATAAAACTGTACATACCCCTTTACCTAGTAATAATACTTCTAGGTCTGTTTTCCAAAGACATCAAAGAAAAGGGGAAAAAAAGAAACTATTTGTACACAAACATTTGTAGCAGCTCTTTTTGTGTTGGCAAAGAATTAGAAATTGAGAGGATTCCCATCAATTGAGGAATGACTGAAAAAGTTGTGTTATATGATTGTGATCAATTATATTATGCTATAAGAAATGATGAGCAGAATGTTTTCAGAAAAAGTTCAGAAGACCTATTGAAATTCACGCAAAGTGAAATGAGCAGAACCAGGAGACCATTGTATAACTCTCAATGCTTACATTCGCAAAACTCAAACATCCTCAAAGTAAGTCTGACTTTCAAGAAACTAGTCCACCCCATTTCTAGTACTGAGAGATAAAATGATGTGCTTCTGCAATTCAATTTTATAAGTAAATTTAAGTACAAGACAGAGTAATAAGTCAGGATCATAAATCGATGGGTAGATATGGGTTGTAGAATTTGGATATGATATGGAAATCTCTAATTATAACCCAACAATAATTAATTTCTGAAATCTTAGTTGTATTTTTGCTATAGCAATTGGAACAAAAACCATCAAATGTGAGTGAGAGGAAATTTCCTTTAAAAGTTTTTTTTCCCCTAACCCTTTTATCTGAATTTTCAGGGTTTCTAAAAGATAATTTTTTTTGAAGTACAGCAGGGTGCTTATTCCTGTGAATAAAGTCTGGTAGATGAACAGGCTTCATGGGATCAGCATCTATCTTGCTATCCAGATCTCTTTGGGGACCAGTGTCCAAATTAATCATGAGATGATGAATGAAGACTTTTTTCATTTGTGATGAAAAATAAGTCCATCTGACCTGGTGCTTCAGCAGAAATGTCACGAAATTTGAAAGTGTCTTTCTACAGTCTCAAAACTCAAAGGTCCTCAAATTAAGAACCAATTTAAAATCTGTAGTCCTCACGCTGCTTGCAGCAGGGGAGCCAGTTTCCGATGATGCAGTACATGAATTGAACAATGCAGTTAAGATTTATATGGTGGTAAAACTATTATAAAAATAAGTTGATAAAGTTTTATTAAAAGCAACACATGAATTTTGATTAAAGTCTAATTTATGGGAGTAAATTTTGTCATTTAAAATCTTAATACATCAATAAGTTTTTGGGTGAAATAATTATATATAACATTTATATAGCCCTTCCTATGTGTCATTCACTATGCTAAGTGCTTTAAAATTATTATCTCATTTAATTCTCACAATAATCTTGAGAAGTAGGTGCTATTATCATCCCCATTTTACAGTAGAGGAAACTGAGGCTGGCAGAGATTAAACGATTTGCCTAGAGTCACACAGCTATTAAGTGTCGTCTTCCTGAAACCAGGCACTGTACTCTATCCACTGTGCCATCTAGCTGCTTCTAATATACTATACCAAATATGCCTATGCAAAATGTTAAATAGATCTTATTGCCAAATTATATTTTCCTGAATTATAAAATATTTCTTCCCTCTGTGTCACATCACACTGACCAAACCATGCCCTCCCATGGAAAATGTAAGCATCAATGATGGCCACAATCTTTTGCAAATAGGAGATTCTATGATTCAATGATAGAATATTTATGTATGTATATATGTATGTACATATGTATGCATGTATACCAATGTATAAGTATGTATGTATATAAATGTATATATTCCCCCCCCCAAAAAAAACACTTTTCTATTTGGCAAAGATCAATACCTGGAAGGAACATTTTAGATCATCAAATACAACTCCCTGATTTTACAGATGAAGAAAAGGAGGTTCAGAGAGCTCATGACTTACTCCAGGCCATAGAAGCTGTGTCAGGTCCACTTACCACTACATTTCATTTAGTATTTGCTAGGGTTATCATCACTAAAGAAATAACTTTACTGCTTGGTAAATCCAGTTATATACACATGTTTAATATGGGACAGAAGGAGAGAAATTTTCTATTCAATGTGTTATCTCACTGGTGGAAGAACATGATAGAATAAGCTTATTGGCACTCTCCAGTAGAGTTTAACTTGGCATGTCTTTAAAGACCTAAGCTCATCTTTTCGTTTGTTTGTTTTTATCTGTGTTTTCAGACTGGCCTTTGATTTCATCCATGTTGTCAGCCCCCAGTGAGAAACTCTCTCTACTAAGGCAGATCACATCTGTTCTGCAACCTGTAAAATTTAGAGTTTGCCTTGGGTCACTGAAATGTTGAATCAATTGCCCAGAGTCACACACTAAGTTCATGTCAGGGACAAGACTTCACCTCTCCTTGACTTTGAAATAGCAAGATCAAGTATTCCTCTCAAGGGAGTAATTCAAAAAAATCCTGAATTTTCCCCTTTTGTAATGTAAATGTTATCCAAAAAGTGGAAAATTAATTTAGTGGGTACAACTTTCATAAAGTGTTTTCTTCATATGTTTGTGCCAATATCATTATCTCTATTTTACAAATGAAGAATTAGAGGTTCAGAGAAATTAAGTGACACAGTTAATGAGTATCAGAGCTGATACCTGAACTCATCTTCTGACTATTCTAGTGCACTTAATTGATGATGACAATCATCACCATCACTACCACCATTATCATCACCGTTTTCTCACCATTAATAAAATAATGTGTTGTTGTTCAATCATTTCACTCTTGCTTGACTCTTTGTGAACCTGCTTAGAGTTTTCTTAGAAAAGAAGCTGTAGAAGTTTGCCATTTTCATCTCCAATTCTTTTGAAAGATATCAAAATAGAGTTAAGTAATTTGCCCAGGCTCGCATAGCTAGTAAATGTCTGAGGCCAGATTTGAACTCTGGTCTTCTCGACCCTAGGCCTGGAGCTCTATCTACTGCACCACTTAACTGCCCAATAAAACACTAACTACTCACATTTACACAGGGCTTTAACAATCCACAAGTAACTTTTTCTCACAGCTTTCCTGTGAGAAAGTTAGTGTAAATGTTTAAAAACCCATTTTCCATATGTTAGTTTCTACTCAATAATATTACTCTTTCTTATACTTGAAATTGATAATTTCTCTAAAAATTTCATCCAGCCAAAAAAAAAAGCTTTCACTGCTTTAAAAATTATACAATTTGATAAATTTGAAGGGATTTTAAGGTCTTACAAAAAGAACTGCCCAGCAATACATGCCTGACAATTGCCCATTCAGCCTCTGCTTATAAACTTTCAGGGAAAAGAAACCCATTGCCTCTCAAGAAAGCCTGTTTCCCTTTGGGACAGCTCTAATTGTTAAGAAGTTTTTCTTCTCATCAATCCTAAATTGCCTCTGAAACTTCTTCCCATTGCTGATGAATCTCTCTTCTGGGGTCAAAAAGATCACTTCTAATCTCCTCCACATGACAGCCTTTCAAGTAAATGAAGAAAGCATCATGTAACCCCTACCTGAGTCTGCTCTTCTATAAGTTAAAAATGCCTATTTCTTTCAAACAATTCCTGTATTTCATGGACTCATCTCCCTTAACACTCACAGTTGACTTCTTCTTCATACTTTACAGCTTATCAATGTCTTTTTTTTTCAACTGTGGCACTCAGAACTAAACATAGTATTACACATAAGGTCTAATGAGGAAAGATTACAATATGACAAGCAATTTCCTGTTCCTGGTATCTATGCCCTTCTTAATGCAGCTCATGATTATTGTAGCTTTTTTTTGGGTGACAAATCATAGTTTTCTTTTACTGAACCTCACCACAGCCAGATCTTTTTGTTTGTTTGTATTTTCTTCATACAAATACTGACCTACCAAATTTCTCCCATTTTGTTCTCATCAAACTCACAGTTTGTTCCCAGCTGTAAGTAAGGTGAATTCGAGTGTGTGTAAAATGGATTTTTTGTTATTGTTTCTAAGAGTTTTCTTCCCAGGATCCATAGCCATAACAATCTCTACTTCCCAGGTGCTAGATATGAGTTTTCACGATTATGGTTCAAAACAGTTTCTACTGCACAGTCACAGTAGATATAGGGATGAAGTGATGTAAAATTGTGAAGCTACTGCTGACAATGTGCCTTCTTTATCTGTTATCCTACAAAGCAAGTGGGCACTGGTCAGTGACTGGGGACCTCCATGGGGTGAATGTCCAGGCTGAATGCAGTATGTTCCCTTATCAACGCTCATCAAGGCTTGGGAGGGGGAATCTGTGTATTTGCCTCAACCGACCCCCCAGTGAGGCTTGAGGGAATTTAGGGGAGTGCACAGGTTGTGCTTGTCTCAATTGAACCCATTGAGATGAGGGGTAGTTGCCCCACCTTCACTCTGGCCCCTGCACGAAGGGTGTTAGGGAATGCTGTTGGAGTTGGTGCTTTTATTTTCAGCAAACTCCTTTTGAGAAGACTAGACTAGAATAAAGTAAGCTTACCTAACCCCGTATTATGACTCCATTCCTGTCTTCCTGTCTGACCAGATCAAAAGTGAACCTGCTAATGAAAAAGGTGATAGAAGCACTCCTGTGTCTCCTTCCTAAGAAATGGCATAATCGATGTGCTTACTTGTCCAACATCACCTACAAAATATTAGATTTAATGACTTCCTATTTCTTCCAGGATCAAATATAAAATTCTTTCTGGCATGTAAAGTACATCACAACCATTTCTAACCATTTGACTAACTGCTACTCTTTCCACCATTTTTCCCTTCATATATTTAATCCCTTCCATATACTCCATGATCCAGTGATTCTGGTTTCATTTCCGTTCAAGACAATCCATCACCCAATTGTGGATATTTTCACTAGCTCAGTTCCTAAAAATTCTCTTCCTACTTATCTCTACCTGTTGGGTTTCCTGGTGTCCTTCAAGTCTCAGCTAAAATTCTACCTTTTACAATGAGCTTTTCCCACATTCTTTTAATATTAGTCTATTCCTTAAAATTATCTCTAATTTGTCTTCTACATATCTTGTTTATACATAAGTATTTTCACATTGTTTGTCCATTGTCCACCTGCCCCAATTAAATTGTGAGCTCCTTGAATGGAAGGAGTGTTTTTGCCTTTCTGCGAATCCTGTCAACAAGGCATAATGACTGACACCCGGTAGAAGCTTAAGAATTGCTCGTTGATTCACCTTGCCTTGAATTTGATCTTATCAGGTTCTTTCAAGATATATACATATATATGCTACTACAATCTAGTATATTAGTGATCCTTCCCAACTTTTTTTCATCTGAAAATTTGATAAGCATGCCATTTATTTCTTTATCTAACTCAGTGATGAAAATGTTAGATAGCAGAGCCAAACACTGATACCAGGAGTCCTCTACTGAAGACCACCTGCTACACTAACATTGAATGACTGACTGCTACTCTTTGAATTAGGCTAACCAATATGTTCCAAAAGCACCTATACCATCTAGTCCACATCTCTCTATTTTCTTCATAAGAATAGTATATAATATTGTCCAAGTGAATAATTCTTAATTGCCACTTGCATTTAACATTTAGAGCTTAGAAGAATAGTTTTAGAGCTGGAAGTAACTTTTAGATCACCCGAATACACTAATACATGCATACATAAATATATATATACACATGCACACATAAATGCATACACATACACATATATGTACACAAAGATATACTTATAAGATATAAATGTCTATCCCTAACTATGCCTATTACTATATCTTATCTGTCTCTCCATATGTGAGAGGCATCTAGGTAGTATAGTGGATTAGAAGTCTGGATCTAGAGTCAGAAAGACCTAAGTTCAAATCCAGCCTCAGATACTTATTAGCTGTTTGACCCTGGGAACAAGACACTTAACCACTCTTGGCCTCAGTTTCTGATTCTGTAAAACGTTGATAATGATGGTATCTACTTCACAGTGTTGTAGTGAGGATCAAATGGATTAATGTATGTATGACACTCTTAAAATCTTAAAATTCCATGTAAATAGAATTTCATTGCTATTATTATTATTATTATATTAATGTGGAACCAAGAACTATGAAAAGTCAATTTACTTGTCAATCATCATACATGCAATCAGTAGCAGAATTGAGTATTAAACCTTATCCCCTCACTCTGAATTTTACATAAAAATTTGACTGTGTCTCATTATTCCTCATAATTAACATTACAATGTACTACAGCACTTGCTACTGACTTTAAAACATGTTTTCTTTTTTGTGTGTTTTAACTAAATACCTTTTGTTGTTGCTAAAATAAATACCTTTTAAATTTTCATTTCTTCCTTGTTCAAAGGAAGATTCCCTTTCCTCCCCCTACCCTTTAGAAATATATATGTAAACTGTTTGATGTTAAGTGAAAGGATAGAAGATAGTTTTCAAGTGGATAAATAATGTAAATATAATAAAGATAGAAATAAGAGAGTGTTTTAGTATATCATTGAATGATAGTCAGGAATAAACACTATAAAACTCTTTTACATACTGGGACTGTGAATTGGCTTCATCCTCTAACCAGAGCTTCTGAGCCTCTAATCCTGCCAACTTTCCTGGTGTGAAATTGTTATTCTCTCTCCTCAGAGAGGAATATAAAGAAGATCCAAAAATCTCCACTCTTCTCTAGAATGTTAAGTAGACAACAGAGATGATCCCCTTTTTCCCTAAATGAGGATTCACACTGTGATGTTAGAAATAATAATAGCCTGAATTTACAAAGCAAACTTTCAGGTTTATAAATTGATTTATACTTATGTATGCATCATTTTATAGATAAGGGAAATGAGGTTCTGTGAGGTTAAATGACTGACCCATGGACACACAACAAGTAAATAAATCAAAGAACATGCACTCAAATACAGAGCCATTCTACTACATCACAAATGTGCCTCTTAAAATGGTATAAAATGTTAAGAAAGTTTCCTGTCCTGACTCTATTTTGTTCCTACTGGTAACTCTAATTGTGGTTGCTCCCAGAAAATGCTACAATGTTCTTTGGAGAAACTTTTTTTTAAGAACTTTAGAGCTGCATTAGGAAAGCAAACCTATGTATATACCCTGCAATAGCTCACACCTGGTTGCTTCCCTTGATCCAGGGCAACTGTTTTGTCTAGGTTCAGAGTATATTCTCAAACTTAGCAAGGGTAGCATCCCATGAGGATGCTCATCACTACCTCTTGATAGATGTGAAATTTGGGCAAGATGTGGACCCTGCCCTCATGGAGCTTACAGTCATGTAGGGTGCTAAACATAAGCAGACAACTATAATATAGAATATATGTATCTGGTTTGTGATTTCTTTGGTTTAAGGGACTCTTGATCAGGTACTGCTTCTTTCAGTAGTGATTTTTACCTGTTTTGCATCTTACATGCTTTAAGACTTATCTGCTAGCACTGAGAAGGAGAAGTGGGTTAGCTATGACTATCAGAGTTGCAACTTGAACCCAGGTCTTTCCAGTCTTTAAATGAGTTTTCTAATAATGTAAAATTTTACAGGACAAATGGATGAGAAAAGTACAAAACAAAATGCTATTGGAAACTGGAGAAGACTTCACTTCTGGGAGAAGAATCAGGGTAGGTTTCATGAAGAGGTGGCATTGGAATTAGACCTGAAGAGATGTATATAAATTCAAAAGGCAAAGAGAAGGGAGAAAAGGTATTTCAGTCATAAAGACAAGTATAAGCAAAAACAGGAAAGCTCTGGGCATGTTGAGAAGACAAATAATATTTTCATTTTGCTTGGATTCAGATTAAACAGCAGGGTCAATAATAAAAAAAGTCTACTTAGAATTTACATATTTGAACCAGGAAGAAAAAATAAGAAGCAGTAAGGTAGAGTGAAAAGAGATGAACTATATGTCAAGAGATCTGGATTCAATCCTAACACTGACACCAAATCATTGTGTAAGAATACATAAGTCACTTCATCTCTACGGATTTCTCTTTCATAATGTGCCAAATAATGACTTTGGAGTAGAAATGAAATAAAGTCCCTTTGAACTCAAAAAATATATATTTTAAAAAATACTGTTTATTATTTATTTATTTTTAACATTCTTTTTCTATTAAATTTTGAGTTCAAAATTCTCTTCCTCCCTCTCACCTCTCCTTCACCCACTGAGAAGGCAAGTGATATATGAATTACACTTTTGAAATTATGCAAAACATATTTTTATATTAGCCATATTTCAAAAAAAGCAAGAAAAATAAAGTAAGAACATTATACTTCAATTTGCACTGAGTTCTTCAATTATTTCTCTGGTGGTAGATAGCATTTTTTTTCATTGTGAGTCCTTTGGAATTTTCTTCCATCATTGCATTGATCAGAGTAGCCAAGTCTTTCATGGTTGATCATCACTACAACATTGCTCTTAATATGCACAGTGTCTTCCTGGTTCTTCTCATTTCACTTTACATGAGTTCATATAGGTCTTACAATGTTTTCTTTTTAATTTTTTTCCCTGAAATCACTCCTCTCATCCTTTCTCATAGCATAATAGTATTCCATTGACAATCATATTCCACAACTTATTCATCCATTCCCCAAATGATGAGCATCCCCTTGATTTCCAATTCTTTGTCACCACTCAAATAGCTACTGTAATTATATTTTTTATATAAATAAATTCTTTTCCTTTTCCTTTGATCTCTTTGGGATACAGAGTTAGTAGTGGTATTGCTGAGTCAAAGGGTATGCATGGTTTTATAGCCCTTTGGGTCTAGTTCCAAATTGTTCTCCACAATGGCTGGATCAGTTCACTACTCCATCGGTAGTTCATTAGTGTACCTAATTTTCCCTCATCCTCTCCAGCATTTTTCATTTCTGATAGGTGTGAGGTGGTACCTCAGAATCATTTTAATTTGCATTTTTCTGATCAATAGTAATTTAGAGCATTTTATGTGACTATAAATAGCTTTGAAGGTATATGATTCTTTGAAGAAGTTTTCCAATTTAGTTCCAAAGTCTAAAAAACAATGATACACAAACAAGGGGATAAAATGAATATTAAGGTAAAGCCATCAAGATCTTATATTATTAGAATGTTAAAATTAGAAGTAATGGGAATTTTAAACAGTGATTAAAATGTACCATGTGAATAATTGGGTGAGTTCTAAGAACATAAAAGTGGCATAGCCTAGTGGAAAATGTATTGCATTGAAAGTCAGGAAGATCTTTATTCAATTTCTAGCCTCTGACACTTATTAGCTATTTGACCATGGGCAACTCACTTAAATCTTTAGGCTTCAATTTCCTCATCCCTAAAATAAAGGTGTTGGGCCAAATGAATTTGAAGATCCATCCCAGAAAAATAGCTATGATTCTGTGGTTAACCAAATATAAAAATGAGTACAGCTTATAGTACTGACAATATCAAATAAAATTTCATAGATAGTCCTCAAAAGTCATTAAATCTAGAAAGTTTGTGTTTCTCCTGCACTCCCAGCCCCAACTTGAGTGGGAATTGGGGGAGGGCTACACTAACAAAAAATAAAATTATGGAATTCAAACCTAGAGAGAATCTAGGCTGACAACATATAGTAAATAGCTGTAAGGCAAGTTTACATGAATTCAGATGCTAGATATGGATGCTATTACTAAGGAAAGTTTGGTGTATATGTCCTCACTCCCAATTTTCATAGGAGAGGATAGGCATGTCCTTCCCAGAATTTTGGCTTTGATGCCATTATAAGAGTTAAATCTTTGGTCTTGGAGAACTATTGTTTAGGCCCAGTATGCTGTTTCTTACATTCCTATATCCTGGGATAATGCCTTTGATCTTTCCTAAAGTACTGTTTACCTTCATTTTAACAATGGAAGAAGGAGCTATTTATTTCATATTTAAGCAGAAATCTATTCTTTCTCCAAGGGATGGGACTTCTTTGTCACCTTATAAAAAGAGGAAGAATGATATAAAGAGAAAAATGTTTCATAAGAAGGCTGGAGCAGGATCAAGTTTCCATCCTGTCTCCTTTACATACTATGCAAGATAGAGTAGTAATTGAACCTCTCTGAGTTTTCTCACATGTAAAGTAGGAACACTACTGCTTGTACCATGTTTCACTTCAGATTGCTATGAAGGGCACATAGTAGATGCTTAATATATACTTATTGATTAATTGTAAATTTAGAGGCACAATATGAATGTCAATTATCATTATTTTTATCTTAAAGGAAAGGCAATCCAGTATAATAAAAAGCAAATTGGGCAAGAGGATCTGCTGTTTCTAGCTTCTCCAAATATCAAAGATGTTACATTGTATAAAAAATCTTAAATATTTGGAAAATTAGTTTTCTAAACTCTAAAATAGGATTAAATAATATTTTCCTTCCCCAAGGTTGTTGTGAGGTCCAAATTAGCTCACATATGTAAAAATGCTCGGTAGATATAAAATGCATTAGAAATTTAAGGGATTCTTATAACTATCAGAGAATTTAATTATTTAAGATATCTAAAATCCTTGTGTGAGGATTGTAGCTCGACTTTATTTCCTTTATTATGGATTTTTTCTTATTATGTTTCTTCCATGTCATATAAGGAAAGCATTTGTTGCAAGGTGGATAGTTTTATTCATTCTGAATTATAGGTCAGATTTAATATTTTATTACATTAGAATTTTATGTTGGTATCAGGTAACAGTAGTTTCCCCAATGGAATTTTTGAATTATTCTCCTTTTAAATTTTGTATTTCAAATATACTGAAAAAAAAAGACTGCATTTCAAATATCCTGAATGGCCATCTGTAGTCTTAAAATCTGTTAAGATATGACCATCCAAAGAAGAAATACTTCTGAGAGCCAAGATGGCAGAATAAGTAGCAAACTGTTGCAATTCTCCCATACTAACTTCCAAACAACTATAAAATAGAGCCCTAAAACAAATCCTAGAACAACAGAACCAGCAAGCAGACAAGATGAAATAATCTAGAACAAGAAACTTGGAGGATTGGCAAGAAACACCCATCTCACTTGGGTGAAAGGGGAGTGTAGCCCAGGTGTGGTAGCATCCCAACAAGCCAGCAGCAAATTCCACCTCAGCAAGCCAATGGGAGATCCTGAGCCTCAGTGTGGTAGAGCAGGCAAACACCAACGCCAGGATCCCTACCCCACCCCCTTGGCTTAATATAGCTAGGGCAACCAGCAGACTCTAACTCTGAGAACCACCATGTACTTCAGTGTAGCCCTAGGCAGCCAGGCATACTCCAGCTGATGGACTTCCACTTGCTTCAGCAAAGCCAGGGCCAAATGGGCCAAACAAGTAGATGCCAACCACATGTGTGCCTAAGCAAACAGGCAACCACCAGTCAGCACTGTTTCACCTTGTTTTCACGTAGCCCCTGGCAAGCAGACAGCCTCCACAGCCCTGACTGTCAGTGCTTCAGTAGCCCAGGGGTGGGAAACATGTAGCTTCAAGGCCACATGTAAACTTCTAGGTTCTTGGGTGTGGCATTTTTACTGAGTCCAAGTTTTACAGAACAAATCCTTTTATTAAGGGGATTTATTCTGTGAAGTTTGGATTCAGTCAAAGGTACACACTTGAGGATATAGTGTGGCCTCCAGGCTGCAGGTTCCCCACACCTGGTGTAACCACTGAAACATCCCACCAGGACTCAGCACATACCAAACACAGCAAATAGGACCACAGCTCAGCACCACGTAGGCTGCCTCCAACCCTATGGCCTCCAGTAGTGCCAGCCAACCCTCACCACAAACTCCCTCCCCCACCCCACAACACAGCACCAGACTCGAGGATCCCCCATGAGCCTCAGGGCAACATCAATGCAGCACTTTGTAAACAGCCAGGGCCTGCAGCTATCAGCACAAGAAGGCAGAGAAAGTTTCACCTTGGAAGCAAAAATTGAATTTAAAACAAAGGGAAAAGACCAAAAAACAAAAACAAACAAACAAACAAAAAAGAATCACACCATAAGAAGTTATTATGAGACAAGGAAGATAAAGACACAAACTCAGAAGAGGACAAGAATGTCAAAATACCTATGGGCAAAATTCCAAAGAAAATCAGGAAGTGGTCTCAAGCCCAGAAAAAATCTCATGGAAGAGCTCAAAAAGGAGTTTAAAAATCATATAAGAGAAATAGAAGAAAAATTGGGAAAAGAAATGAGAGTGATGCAAGAAAATTATGAACAAAAGAGTTAACAGTCTGGAAAAGTGCTTAAAAAGTAGAATTGGTCAAATGGCAAAGGAGCAAATGGCAGAGGGCAAAGGAGCTAGGACTACAACCAAGAATCACTTACCCAGCACAATTAAGCATGATGCATTAAGGGAAAGAAAGGTAATTCAATTAAATAGAGGGATTTTAAGCTTTCATAAGAAGACCAGAACTTAACCAAAAATTTGACCTCCAATATCAAAACCCTTTTGTGTTTTGCTTCTGCAAAGCCAGGATAAACAGGTAAAAAAAGGGAAAAGAAAACATAAGGGATTCAATAGAGCTAAACTGTGTACATCCCTACATGGGAAGATGATACTTGTACCTCTTAAAAATTGTCTCACTAACAGTACAAAAAGAAGGAATACACATAGAGAACACAGGTATAAGGTGAATTTGAGGGAATGATGTACAAAAAATTAAGGGGTGAGAAAGAGTAGTACAAAAGGTGGAGAAGGAAGGGAGAGGTAGAATGGGGTAAATTATCTCACATGAAGAGGTGAGAAAGACCTATTACATGGGACAGAAATATGACAGGGTGGGCGATAAGCATCACTTGAACCTTACTCTCATCAGTATTGACTCAAAGAGGAGTAATATACACAATCAGTTGAATATAGAAATCTATCTTACTTAACAAGGAAGTAGGAGGGGAGGAGACAAAGTAAAGGGTAGGAGGGGAGGGGACTGATATGTGGGAAAGCAGCTCAAGGGAAGTGGTAGACAGAAGCAAAAGACTGGTGAAATGGGGAAGGGTAAAAAGAGAGAAAGGAGAAACAGGAAGAAGAATAGGATGGAGGGAAATACAGAAGTCATAATTACAACTTTGAATGTGAATGGGTGTGAACTCTCTTATAAAATGGAATCAGATAGCAGAGTAGACAAAAAACCAGAACTCTACAAAACACACACACAGGCACACACACACACATGTACACACACACACTTGAAGCACAGAGACACACACAGAATAAAGGTAAGGGGCTGGAACAAAATCTATTATGCTTCAGTTGAAGTAAAAGAAAGCAGGGATAGCAATCCTGATAATAGACAAAGTAAAAGCAAAAATATACCTAATTAAAAGAGATAAGGAAGGAAACTACATCTTGCTAAAAGGCACCATGTACAATGAAAAAATCAAATTAAAGGAGCAAGGAATAGTCTACCTGTCAGATCTATGGGGAGGGGAAGAATTCATGAAAAACAAGAGATAGACAGCATTATGAAATGTAGAATAAATAATTTTGATTGTATTAAATTGAAAAGCTTTTGTACAAATAAAACCAATGCAATCAAGATTATAAAGAAAACAGAAAGTTAGGAAACAATTTTTATAGCCAGTGTCTCTTATAAAGGCCTCATTTCTAAAATATATAGAGAACTGAGTCACATTTATTAGAATACAAGCCATTCCCCAATTGATAAATGGTCAAAGGATATGAACAGCTTTGAGATAAAGAAATCAAAGATATATACAGACATATGAAGATGTTCTCTAAATTGCTTTTGATTAAAGAAATGCAAATTAAAACAACTCTGAGGTACCACCTCACACCAATCAGATTGGTTAATATGACAAAAAAAGTAAAATGATTAATGTTGGAGAGGATATGGGAAAATTGGGACACTAATGCACTGTTGGTGGAGTTGAAAACTGATCCAACCATTCTGAAGAGCAATTTGGAACAGTGACCAAAGGGCTATAAAACTGTGCATTTCCAGCAATACCCCTACTAGTTCTCTGTCCCAAAGAGATCATTAAAAAGGGAAAAGGACATACAGGTACAAAAAATATTTATAGCAGCTCTATTCATGGTGGCAAAATATTGGAAATTGAGGGGATGTCCATCAATTGGGGACGGCTGAATAACCTGTGGTATATGAATGTAATGGAATATTATTGTGAAATAAAAATGATGAAAAGGCTTGTATGAACTGATGCAAAGTGAAATGATCAGAAACAGGAAAATATTGTACATAGAATCAGCAACATCTTTTGATGATCATTTATGAATGACACAGCTCTTCTCAGCAACACAACAATCCAAGACAAGTACTAAGGACTCATGAAGGAAAATTCTGTCCATATATAGATAAAGAACTGATGGACTCTGAACCCAGACCAAATCATTTTTTTTCTCTTACTTTATTCTTTCTCATGGTTTTATTTCATTTTGATCTGTTTGTTCTTTGAAAATTGTGACAAATATGAAAATATGTTTTACATGATAGCACATGTATAAACTATACCAAACTACCTACCATTTTCAGAAGGGAGGAGCAGAGGGAAGGGAGGGAGAAATATTTGCAACTCAAAGTCTTATGAACATGAATGTTAACTTTTTTTCTTAATATGTAATTGGGGAAAGTAAAATATAATTTAAAGAACAAAGAAAGAGAGAAAAAATATATGGTCATCTATTACTTTTTATTGGTGACAAATGAGTATAAAAATACAATAGTATTAAAATAAGCTCCTTATCGATAATGGGTTTCAAATGCATCAGGCCTGAGTAATTGGAAATAATTAAGAAAACCTAGAAGTGTGTATCACTGTACAAGGGGATAGGGGTGCTGGAGTGGCTTTTATCTACTCAGAAGTAATGGTCAAGTGGTTAAACTCTACTGCTCCTGATAAAAGAAGAGACCATTTTTGGGCATGTATTCTGACTGAATGAGGTCATTGGCATTATCTTTTATTAGTGTAATCATATCCCACTGCATTCTCTCTCAAGGTTTACTTTAGGTATGACAGGATTTTTTTTCTGTTTCTTTTCTTTTCTTTTTTTTTTGACCTTCCATTTCTTTTATTCACACATCACTCTTCCCTTTTTGTCCCCCAAACCTTAAAGAAAACTATGCATTGGGCTTAATAATGAAAATCTAATTTTCTTAAAGTAATAGTGAAAAATTAAAATAGTCTTAAGAATTTTCTTTCTTTCAACTTCCTTTACCTTCCCTAATTTCATAAAGCTAAATTAAAAAGGCATTAATTTTTAAAGAAGGAAAACACAATCAAGCAAGATTTTGGTTTCATTGCCTTTTCATTAATGTTTGAGTGCACATTTTTTGTCATTAACTTTGAGATACAAAAATTTCTACCTATATTATAACTTTGGAAGTGTCCCAGTTGAAGTGAATTGAATTTACTTCTTTTCTTATTTACTCCATTCTATCTGCAAATAGAAAACAACACCTGTAACATATCTATTAGGAATAAAGAGGAGGATGTAATTAATAAAGCAGGTGTAAACAATAGAATAGAGTTCTAAGATTTTTCTCTTTAGGATATGCCCTTTAATATTCAATTTGAGTCATTAGAAACTAATGACAAGTACACAACAACACACACTCAAGTTTTCATTCACCTGAGAACAAGATAACAGGTCATGTGTATATCTATGTGCATCATAAAGTGTGTGTGTATGTTGGGACAGAGAGGGTTAAATTCCCTAGGAAAAGCCAGCCACAGAGGGTCAATATGATTGATGAAACCTCCTTAAGGGAATTAGATTAAACTCAGAATTTAAGGTATTCACACAAAGTCACATGTGTAATATGTGAAGAAATCATAATGAGAAACCTGGAGAAAGGGGAACCAAATATCAGGTTTTGTTTTGTTTTGTTTTTTTGCTGACTTGTCCAATCTGCTTTATGTTATAACATTTCCCATTTTCATTTGAAATAATAATTTATATTCAGCGGGCCATCATGAATTGTCCTGAGCTATGTCTTGCCACTCAACTTCACCGATTCGGGAGGAGAGAGTGAGACTGATGACTTTGCACAGCTCTGCTTCACTTAAATCCAATTCACCCGAAAGTGAAGACATCATCCTCCCAATGTCCTTGGTCCTCTTCAAGAACAAAGGACAAACAGTAGCAACAACCACAATAACAATTTATATTCAGGTTGTAATTCCAACTTTACAATAAAAAAACAAATACTAAGCATCTATCATTTGTCTTTCCTCATAGAAACCCTGTGAGATACAGAGTCCAGAGGTACAAGGCAATTAGTGAAGCCTCCTCAATGAAACCCTCCTCATTGAGGACAAGGAAGGCTTTTGAAGGTAAGTGGCTTCCAATACCGTGCCCATTCCCCTGTGTTTTTCCCATGAGACCTATGAAAATCAGATAGCACCAATGTGATATTAACCTTTGGAGCAGTTATCATCACCCTTTTTCTATACTTGGATTTTATGGATTGAGAGTTGGTAGTAACCTTAAAGTCTATCTAGTCTAATATACACATGAAAGGAAGAGACAAACACATAAGGGAATAGAATAAATATTTATTAAGCTCAATGCAGAGCTTAATATGTGCAGAGCAATGTGCTAAGTTCTTTAAGAGTATTATCTCATTTGGTCCTCAAAACAACCTTCTAGTGTTATTATCCCCATTTTAAAGTTGAGAAAACTGAGATAGAGGTTAAATGACTTGTCAGGGTCATACAGCTAGTAAGCATCTGAGGGCAGATTTGAAATCAGGTCTTCTTGATTCCAGATCCAGTGCTCTGTTTAATTGCACCACTTAGCTTCCCATTAAAGGGAATCCCCATTTTAACATACCTAACAAGCCCATCATCTTATTGTTGATTTCCAAGCGGGGCAACTCATCACTCTTTGAGGTAGCTCAATCTGTTTGCAAACCTTTCATCGTAAGGAGGTTTTTCTTGACATCAAGCATAAATAGTCTTCCTTGCAAATTGTTATTACCTCTTGTTTTATCCAACTATATTGTCAGCCCAAACTCTCCTCTTTTCCAGGTTGAACTTCACCAGTTAGTTTGACTGTTTTTCAAATAACAGAGATTCAAGACCACTCACCATTCTGCATCACCATTTTACTGTTTGGCCTATTCTACTTTTTAAGGTGTTGTTTTCTCCAGTACTTTTTATGCCTCCTTTATTCTTTGACTCTTTTTATGATTTTATGATTTCATCACTCTATTCCCAATTTTCCCTCCACCTCTCTTATTTGACTTTTAAAATCCTTTTTGAGCTCCTTCAGGAATTTATTTTTTGCTTGACACTAATTCACATTTTTCTTTGAGGCTTTGGATGGAGCTATTTTGACTTTGTTGTTCATTTCTGAGTTCGCATTTTGATTTGCTAAGGTCAGGTTGTTTTATTGTTGTTGTTGTTGTTGTGGTTGTTGTTGTTGTTGTTGTTGTTGTTGTTGTTGTTGTTGTTTGTTCATCTTCTCTACCTTAGAACTATGACCAGGATCCCTGCTCCCCTGGAGCCACATGCTCTAATGTTCTAGTGCTCCTCCTAATCCTGGGACTGTGACGTGGAACTGCATATGGGCAATTAAAAACAGAGTCCTCCACCCACACCAGTAAAGGTTTCCAGTTGCCCAACCCCCTCACCAACTATGGGCTAAGAATTCCAGAAGCTATTGGTGCTGAATCAATTGATCCCAAGGCTTGCTGTTGTCTTCATGGGGCACATTGTGCTGAACTGCACTCACCTTTCACCTCAGTGTGATAAATCTTTCTTTCCAACCTTCCAAGTTCCTCTGGGCTAGAAAATTGTTTCACCTCATCCTTTAGTTGGTTTTACTGCTCCTGAATTTGTTTTGAGGCATTATTTTAAAGTTGTCTGGAGGGGGATTTTAGAGAACTCATGGGAGTCCCTGTCTTTACTCCTCTACCTTGGCTCCACCCTATTGTCAATAGCCTTTGGATTCTGTCACAAAGTATATTAATCTCTTCTTGCCTTATGCAAATTTTATGAATAGGCCATCTGTGTTTTTATCTAAGTGAATGATTAAGAAAAAGTTAAACATCATAGGACAAAGAAAAGGTCCCTGGAATATTCCACTGAAGATTTTCCTTCAAACATTCTATAACAATGGACCCTAGATTCAGCGTCCTGCTATGTTATTTGTCTATAGAGTTGCAACCAGGAGAATCACTAAATTGTGTAATAGCAATTTATAAACTAGTCACATGCTAACTGCAGGTAGCCATGTATACATAAATGTCTACATCAATGAACTTCCACTTATATAATTTATGCTTTATATTTAGGTAATTCTATTTGTTTCCCAAAGTCATAAGACATATGACTACTATGAAAATTTATTTTAATACTTCCATAAAACACTAAAATCAAATTTAATATCATATTTATTATTGTAGGAATTCCTTATTTCAATACTTAATTGAAGCTTTTCAAGATTCATTTTTCATCATAGCTGTTACCCTTAATCATCACAGAAGATGCTTTTCATTAAGTGCTATAGCCAAAATGATGCTGATGATGATCTGACAGCCATCTTTTTTATAATAACTCTCTCAGATTTTAGCTACATCAGTCTATAGACCAGGAGAAATCATTGTATCCATATATGGAACTGCTGCATCTGTCGGTAATGAAAAATTAAAGGGTATGAGCATATGGGTAAAATTGTCGGTGTCACAACAAACCAGAACCAGAACCAAAACCAAAATACAAAACCCAAACTCAAACACATTACCACACATTTAGAAACCAATAAGGTTTTTTTGAGTTCAATAGCAAGGGAGCTCCACCCACAAGGTCATTGACTCCCCAGTGAATAAAAAAACAAAACTTACATAGGTTTCAATCTAGGCAAAAGGTGCTTTGGGTATGTGATACTGTAGGATTGGAGAAGATCTCTTGCTGGTGGAAAGTAGGGTAGGAATAGAGAAGGTAGTATTCATTGGTCAGAATTGTTGAGAGCTGGTAAAAAGCAAAGTTCTTCTCCAGGTGAGCTATCTCTTATAACCACACCCTAATAGATAGGACTGCCTTAGCTGTTTCAGCAGCAAGGAAGATCAGGGGTTATAATCTAAACAGAGTCAGGGGCAAGATAGAGGAAATGTAGACAAAATGAAGATGCGTTAGCTTTGTCTGCTACCTACAACCATCTTTGTATATTGCTAAGGTGGAGTGGAAAATGCATAAGTTGAGGAGCTGTGAGGTTAGTGTATTTGAGGTAGCATTAATATGTATGTTGAAGTCTCCTGATGTGACAACAGGAGTTGAGGAGGAGAAAAAGACTGTGAGCCAGAAATAACTCATTGAGGAAAGGAGATTGTCCTAGAAATGGGTAGGCAGTATCTTCCAGAATTTTGATTAGCTGGTAGATATGGATTGAGTGAACCTTGAAGGAGGAACAGTTACTTATTAAGAGGGAGAACCAGAAAGTGGCAATAGGAAGCGAGGATTATTTCCATTCTCCCATTTCAAAGCATTAATTGAGGAGGAATGAGTACAAGTGTATCTAGTGCTAGAAAATGAAACCAGAGAGATTGTGTCATGAGGAGAGAGCCAGATCTCACTAGAGCCAGAAAAAGTAAAGAATGGGAAAAGAAAAGATTTATGAAAGCAAGTTTGTTTCCTATGGAGTAGGTATTGCAGAAAGCACAGTGGAAAGAGTAGTTTTCAAATGGAACATTGTGGAGGAAGGATTGGGTTGAGTAGAATAGGAATAAGAGATGGGGCACTAGGGAATAGGGTTTGAATGATGACTACTGAACTGAATTTGGGGATTCAGACTGAATCTGGGGATTCAGAATCACTGGGATGGGGAGAGAATGACCAGGGGTTTGCTTATTAGGTATTGAGGAATTATTTTAGGCAGATGTTCATTGTTTGGTTTTAGCTTCAAGGTGGAGTCCACTCAGGACTTAAGGCAGTTCAGTGAACAGGTGCTTGGAGCTGAAGAAATGGTGTTACTACCCTTCCCACAAGGCCGGAGACTAGGCTAGAGACATGATCTTTTTTCTTTTCCCTGAATGAAAGGAATATGGTACTTAATGGAATCACTTTTTTCCCCTCTAATGTGATTGATTTGCTTAATCTAATGTGACCTTTCCATTTGTTTCATGAGTTTATAAGAAAAGAAAGTCAGGATGGAATTTGATCTGCATCCTGGAAGGAGTCTTCACATGGATATTAACATAGATCTGCTAAATATTGACTTATTCATGAATATATTCAAATGTTATTTATTGTAGAAGAGAGATAACACCACCTTTTTCTTTCTCCCTTTATATAAGTTTCAGCAATAGCTTCTATTAGCCATGGACACAGCTGAGGAACACACATTCTATTACTTTTTAAAGGATTAAAAATGTTCTATTTATGAATTCCCATTTTGGAATTTAATCAATCAACTGTGATGATTCTAGTTACCCATTTACACATATCCTACCTGGAAATGCATTTTTTAATTTCCACTTATAAATTCATTATTTCTAAATCAAATGGTCACTTTAAAAGTATCTACAATTTTACAGCAACTGACAGATAATTAAAGTGCTATAATTAGTCACAAAATGTAGATATCTGTTCCATTTCTATAGTCTGTTTGAATTCAGTTGAATTAAAGAAAGACAATGGGAGAACCTGTATTGTTTGTGCACTATGAAAGGTCACTGGCATTGACTGGAAAAAATAACTCAGGGAAAGAGAAATGGGGAAAACACAATGATATAAGAGATAAGTATTAATGCCCTAAACATTGATGTAAATTTGGCAGACTTTGTCATTGATGTGTCTAATTGAAGTTAGTTGGCTCAGAATCAAAAGCCTTTCTCATAATTGGTACATGGTATCATGTGACTATGTACATATTATTAACCCCTTAGTTTTATAGTCTTAGGATTGAGAACTGGGAGAGACATTAGTGATAATCTGTGGCAACAGTATTATTTTAAAGATAAAAAAATTGAGGTTCCAGGAAATGAATATAATTCTACTTAACAAGCATAGTGCCTAGTTTGTATAAGGTGATATGCCACATACTGTGGAAATAAAGACAAGGGTCTTGTCCAAAGTAACATAAGGTTGGTAAGCAGCAAAGTCAGGTTTCAAACTCAGATCTTCTGGCTCTAAATTAAATTTCAGTTAAACAAACCCACTCCTATGGACTTTCTAGTGACTGGGAAAGAGGAGGAACTCTGAATGATAGAGATTGGTAGGTAATTATTAAGTAGTATGCTAAAGAAGGGGAACTCTCAATTTCTATGAGCTATTGAGTCTCACACACAACTGAATCTCTTGGGGTCCAGGACTCAGAAAATCATTAGAACTTCAAGCAATATATACCTGGAAAGATGAAAACCCCCCCCCCCAATATTTTTTTTTCTTTTTTGAGAGTGATTTGAGAACAGTCAACAGGTACAGTATAGGGGTCAGTCTTGGCTCAATAGTAAATATACCAGATTGATATAAATTGAACTGTTAAGAATATAATCTTTCATTGTCTATAGTAACATTTAACAGGATGTAGCTTCCTTATCTCTTTTAATTAGATCTATTTTAGCTTTTGCTTTCACTGAGATCAGAATTGTTATGCCTGCTTTTTTTTTTTACTTCAGCTCAAACATAATATATTCTACTCTAGCCTTTTATCTTTACTCTGTGTGTTTCCCTCTGCCTCAAATGTGTTTCTTGTAAACAACATGTTGTAAGATTATGGTTTTTAATCCACTCTGCTATTCCCTTCCATTTTTTGGGAGAGTTCATCCCCTTCACCTTCATAGTTATGAGTATTATCTGTGTTATTCTCTCCATCTTATTTTCCCCTCATTTAGGCTCTTCTCTCTCTCCCTTTACCTCCTCACTAAAGTTTAGCTTTTGACCACTGCCTCCCTCAATCTGCCCTACCTTCTAGTAGCCCCCTCCATTTTCTTTCTCCTTTCCCCTTCTACTTCCTATAGGGTAAGTTAGATTTCTATACTTGAGTATGTTATTCCCTCTTTGGACCAAATCTGATGAGAGTAAAGTTCAAACAATGCTTGTATCCCTCCCTTTTTTTCCCTCTACCATAATAGGTTTTTGTGCTTCTTCATTGATGTAATTTACCCTTTTCTACCTTTTCCTTTCCTCTTCTTCCAGTACAATCCCTTTTCACCACTTAACTAATTTTTTTTTATCATCACATCAAACTTTACTTATTCCCATGCCCTCTCTCTCTCCCCTGGATCTATTTTCCAGGTCAGTTGCTTTTCCAATGAGGTAGTTTACATTATCTTTGATTTTTTTCATTCTTGTGATTTTGTTTGATTGATTCTTGATGTCATAAAGTCATTAGCTTCCACTTACCCAATTCTAATTTGCAACAAATTGTTTTCTTCAGTTAGCTTTTGTACCTCCTTTGCCATTTGGCCTATTTTACTTCTTAAGGAGTTGTTTTCTTCAGTGTACTTTTTTTTTCCCATTTTGCCAATTGCATTTTTTAAGGAACTGTTTTCTACAATCAACTTTTGTCCTTCCTTTTCCAAGCTATTTACTCTCTCTTGAATATCTCTCATTAATTTTCCAAATTTTTCTTCTACCACTCTTATTTGACATTTAAAATCCTTCTTGAGCTCTTCCAAGAAGGCTTTTTGGGCTTGAGACAAGTGCATATTCCCCTTTGAGGTTTTAGATGTGGATATATTGACAATATTGCCCTCTTCTGAATTTGTGTTTTGATCTTCCCTTTCCACATAGAAAGAATCTATTGTCATTGTTGTTTCTGCTTTTTTGCTCATTATATTTGCCTATATCCTGGCTTCTAAAATTGATCTCTCCTGTTAGAGTACAGGGGGTACCATCCCAAGTTTCTTGTGCTGGGGCAGGGACTTAGTCCCTGGATTTTTGTGCTGGGCCTCCAGGTTCTGACAGCTGGAAGTTGTAGTTGTCTGACAGCTCTCCCTGTGCTGAGCTGGGGTCCTAGTTGTGGTGGCTAACATGTGCTGAGGCCAGGTGGGTTTTTCTACATTTTGTTGGGGCTTTACTGAAGCCCTTGCATGGGGGGGGGGATATGGCTCCTGGAGAACACCCTGATCATAGTTCCAGGGCCAAAAGGAACACCAGTTCTTGTGGCTATATGAGAACAGGGGTCTTTCCTGGGTAAAGACCACAGAAGAGACCAGGAGAGAAGTGACTACACTTTTACTAAGATAACACAATTTAACTTGACCCCCCCCCATAAGAGATAGGAAAACATATATGTTCAAGGAATATTGGTTAGGACAATGATGGCGGCCAAAAAATTTTAAAAAAAATAAATAAAATGAATCTCATTATCTAAAACTACAAGCAAAAATTAGAAGGATAAATATGGAAGTTAATAAAATGCTAAAAAATATTTTTATTTACTAAACAATTGAAGTTCAAAGTTTTTGCTGATACAATGAAAAATTGGTAATTAAACTTATAATATTTCTTTTGATCTATAGCAATAAATGTTTCATAGCATGAATGGATAGACTAATACATTTTCAAAATTTAATTAATAGTAGTCATTTTTGTTTTTCAAGAAAATAAATGACAAACCCAGTCAAAAGTCCATGTCCTACAAGGAAACAGAATGTGAGTTTAAATAGGTGTAGAGTTTTAAATGACAATGAGTTATTTCGTTTTAATCTCCTGGTATTTTGAATGGAAACATAGTTTTAAATGAAAATACTCATCAGACAAATTACATTGATGATATTCCAAAGCACATTAATCACTTTAAAAATGTGACTATTTTTAATGAAGCCAGTTCCACTAAATTAGAAATGCAGGTAGTACTCAAATGGAAAAATTACTTTATTTAAAAACACATTGTTTCTTATAGGTTCCTATTTGCTAATTAATCTAAAAGTCATATAAATTAAAATCTTGAAAACATTCAAAATTTGGTTTGATACACATACATATGTATATATAAAACACTTAAATTCAGAGCTTAACCAGATTTGCTTCTTATAAGTAACTTGCTTAATATTATGCACATTTGCTCACCTATTATTTTGAAACTACACAGTAACTAAGAATAACTTAACTGCCTCCATGACTTACATCTTTTGGGCCCTCACTTGTGACAGATGGTACTATAGGAATAGAGAAGAAGGGGGATGAGGACCACTTATAAATTGCCTTTTGTGATTATATAGCATTTTAAAATGTTTTAATGCAATGTTTTATATTACAAATATTTACATATTATTCACAGTTCTTGACAGTAGAATGATAAAGTAAAACTATCAACATAGTTACCTCATCTGAACCTGTATGCAACATACCACATTTTAAAAACCCCTCTACCTCTCTAAAAATAATTGACAGAAATCTCTTCTGTCTGCCTTCCACATCCCATCACATTGTGGGGTTTGGAGGAAGGAAGAAAAAAGATCAATAAAATGATTATCCATGATTCCAGAAAACCAATAATGAAACATACTTTTCATATCCTGACAGAGAAGTGATTATAGTTAGGATCAGATATCAATTATACACACATACAGAAATACATACATACAGCCAAGGAGGGAAATTGTTTTGCTTGACTGTATTCATAACAAGTTTTTTTTAATTCTCCTTTTTAATGGGAGAAAGAGAAAATATATTTCTGCAAGTATTAATTTAAGAAAATGGAGAGGTGAAGGAGTGCTACAGATTTGTAATGTTGAACACATTTTCAGATAAGGTTACATTTTGTTAGTTTTACTTAATCATTTTACCTTTCAAGAAGTTGGAGTAATCCATAAATTTTTGTATTGTAAGAAAAAAATGAAATAAAAAAACTTATAGTAAAATCTTAAGTAAGCTATATTAACATAAAAATGTGACATGATCCTTCTCTTATGATATTTTGTTATACATGTATAATATGAAACATTCTGAAGGACTCTAGTGCTTCTAGCACTAGCACATTCTAGCACTCTACTGCTAGACACTTCTAGTGTCTCTGACCAGAATGCAGTGCCAAAGTCAGATTTGTTTGTTTGTTTGTTTTCTTTAGTTTTGTTTTGCTTTGCTTTGGTAGTGGTGGTGGTAGTAGTAGTGCTGTTATTGCTGGCAGACAAATATAAAAAAGGCAATAATTTGGATGCAAAGATGAATGACAAGGCTTTGCCTTTCTCACTAAGTTTCTATGCACTTTCATTAGGTTGTCCCCCTGGGAGGAGTGAGGTGAGCTTCATTTTTAGTGATTGCATAAACTACTATCAAGATTGGAAAAGGGAGCAGAGTTACCAAATATGGATTTTAGGGATGAAGAATCCCCATTCAAAAACTAAATTTTAGTTTAAAAGACTTTTGTAAATCTAAAGCAGATATTTGTTTGGACTCACAGACTTTCCATTAGCACCAGATATGAGCAGTCAAGATAATATACTAAATCTTAGCCTGGGCCCTCACTTGTGACAGATGGTACTATATTGGGATCAATCACATTTGTTTTGTTTTTTGTTTTTTGTTTTTTGCTAGGCAAATGAGATTAAGTGACTTGCCCAGGATCGCACAGCTAGTGAGTGTTTTGTATCTGAGGCCAGATGTGAACTCAGGTCCTCTTGAGTCTAGGACCAGTGTTCTATCCACTGCACCACTTAGCTGCCCCTGGCAATCACTTTTGTTAGCTGCCTTTTTCTGTAGGTTTATCTCAGATATAGACAAAGGAGCTGATGACCTGCTTTTCTAAGCTTCTCTAGACACCATCTTTTGACAGATAGGGAGCCAATAACCCAATATTTGGCACTGAAGAGTTGAAGCTAGATGATGGTTTTAGAAAAGAACTTTAATGACCAGACTTTTATGGAAGAGACAACATATCATGGTCAGTGGAAACACGATGCTCCATATAGAAACAACCTTGCCAAAAGAGATAGGAGGCATGGAATTCAGCAGAGAGCAGGACAGTAAGATGTCCAGACAATGTTCTCCTCCGCTTCTCCTGGCATGTCAAAAGTGTGAGCTATATTGTTGCCTATGTGTATGCTCTCTTTGAGTGTTTCTTTGTCATGTACATGTATTATTAGTCTATGTCACTTTATTTATTGTGTAACTTGATTAAATGGCTTTAGTTTTGAAATGATATGATCTCTAAAATTAAACACTTCAATGGGGGCTTGTGAGCTATGGTTTTGTGTACTAATCTCCAAAGCACTTCAAATTGGAATGGCTTTCTGAGGGCTTATGTAGGACACTAATTGTTATACATGATATTGAGCTAAGTGTTTTATAACTTTGTACTTTTTATCTGGTAGTTGTTGTTGAGTTATAGGAGAAAGAGAGAGAGAAGATGACAATATTAGATGCATATATCTGGGCATCAGTTGCACAGAGATATTAAGGGGGCCCATTGTAGTTTATGAGGGCACAAAGAGAAATGATGTAGAAAAAGGATAGAAAAGGGCTGAGAATGGGGCCCAGGGAAACCTTCATGGTTAGGGGACAAAACACATAGGATGATATAGCCAATAGAATAAGGAAGAGTGGGCAGACAAGAAGAGACATATTATAGAAGCCAAAATGGAGATACTTAAACCTTACTCCCTCTTACAAACTTTGTGTTTCAGTCAAACTTACCTACTCAATGTTCCCAAATTACATTTCACCTTTGCACAGACTATTCTCCAAACCTAGAACTTTCCCAAGACCAATTGCTTTTTTTGATTGAAGAAAGGAGCAATGATTTGCCAATTTATTAGTGCCAAGCAAACATTAGTTCTGTCAAAACAGAAAAGAGTTACTTTTCAAAATGTATTAAAAACAAAATTCACCCATGCTGTATCATTGTGCTCTGATGTTTTTATATTTGGTAATTAATACATGCTTTGTTATGCATGCTATGTATGAGACTGGAATGGTCATTTTAATTATAAGTTCCTCCCTTTTTTCTTGCATTTTTTTCTGGTCAGGTGACTTACAAAATTGAGCTCAGTGGGGCTGTTTAGAATACCACAAGAATTGATAGCATATTCAATATTCTCTTCAAAAACTTAACGACAATTTTCATATCACATAGAAATTGCATTAGTCATTTAAAATACAAAAGTCATGACACTGTAAGGATAATCTTTTGACAGAAAGGCTAGAAGGGCTGGCTTACATCAAACAGGATGAGAATCAAGGATAATAATTGTAAAGTCCATAACTGAGGTTCAAAAAATCAATTAAAAATAATTAATTTATTTTTAGTTTTCACCATTCACTTCCATAAGATTTTGAGTTTTAAATTTTCTTCCCCTTCCACTTCTTTCCCCCCTCCCCAAGATGGTGAAAAATCTGATATAGACTCTACTTTTACATTCATATTAAGCATATTTTCCCATTACTCATGATGTAAAGAACAATTAGAACTAATGGGAGGAACCATGAGAATGAAGCAATAAAACAAAACAACAAAGGAAAAGGAGAGCAAATAGTATGCTTCCATCTGCATTCAGACTCCATAGTTCTTTCTCTGGATGTGAATGGCAATTTCCATCATGAATCTTTTGGAGTTGTCTTAGATTGTTATGTTGCGACCTACTACTTTCTTACTTCTACCTTTTTCTTTATGCTTTGTCTTTGATTCTTCTTCCTACTGAAAGCCTATTTTTAATCTTAGAAGTTAGTGAATTCTTTTCCTAAAGTACCTTCTATTCACTTAAATGTTTATGTGGCATATACCTGAATATATGGCAAGGTCTACAATGGTGGGTAGTTTTTCTATTTCATTTTTGTGTTTGCATTTGCAGTACCTAAAACAATGCCTCACACATAATATACAACTGATAAACTATTATTGAATTCCATTTTCAAGAGAGCTGATAACTTCAGAGAATTTAAAAAGACCAAAAAACTGAGAAAAGGGCCTAGCAATTAAGAGATTGTTGGCAATGAGGAGAGATGTTTCAATGGAGTGGTAAGGAAAAAGTCAGATGTTTTTTTTAAAAATGGGTAAAAAGTGAATGGATTGGGCAAGAAGTATAGTCAAGGAGTATGGAAATCTCTAGGAGTCTGACTATGAAACAGAGGAAAGATAGAAGACTATAGAACAAGGGTTCAAGAGGATCATGTGAAGGCTTTTTCCCCCTATAAGATGAAGGAGATTGGGATGTGTTCAAAAACAATAGGGTAGGTAAGGGGAGACTGAAGGTGAGAGATTGAGAATGACTGAAGGAGTAGATTCCAAAGGGTCATAGCAGGGGATGAAGTGAAGGGTATAAGTTAAAGAAATGAAGGAGAAAATGAGTAGATATTGGTGAGGAGCTTGGTATACTTTGACAGCAACAAAAAAAAAGACAAATAAAGGGCATAAAATAATTAAAAACAAACAGTCTGATAGTTTTAGTCAAAGTTATACCTAGGACAAGGTAAGCAGGGTTTTGCCCTAATATGCCAAACAGAGAGAAAACAAAATTTAAAAGCCATATGCAGCCCTTTTGTCATAAAGCAATATAGTTTAGAAGCTAGTTGTCAAAAATAATTGGGTGAAAGAGGAATCTACCAAATGGAAGTCTGAGGACAGCTTCTGTACCTCCCACTAGGGCAATGGATAGATCATTGGGCCTAGACTCTGGAAGGCCTGATCTGACCTTAGCCACATGAGACTGGGCAAGCTGTTTACCCTCTACCTCAGTCTCTTCACTTGTAAAATGAAGATATTATTATCACCTATCTCATAGGATTGCTGTGAGGATCAAATGATATAATATGTATAAAAAGTATTCAGCACAGTACCTGACCCTTTCCTTCCTTCCCCTTATTTCCCAGGCAATGGTCTCAACTCAGTGTCCAACTTCCTCTGAATCCTACTCCTGGCCAAGTTTTTTGATGCATAACTTCAATATAAGGTTCCATTTCCTTGCTCTGAGCAGAAAAAAATTCAAGTCTCTGATCTCAGCATCACAGTCACAGGGTAAATACAGTCAAAAAATATGAGCTTGCTCAAAAATTTAGTTTGATTCTCAAATAAGGGTATTGGCAAGTTGCTCAATGTCATTCTTCATGTAAGAACAACAGAACCATCTTCTCACTCACTAAGTTAATTCTTAGCCATTCTATTATTAGGGAATAGTTTAGCTGTGTTCACAAGTGCAGAACCAGAATTTTTACAATTAGTACTTCCAGGTCTCTATCATTTGTGCAGCCATGATGACAAGGCAGCATTTGCTTTGCTCAACTGAAAATCAGGATCAAGACAACAGATCATAGAATTAGACTTGGAAAGTACCTTCAAGTTATCAACTTTGAATTTTATTGCTCTTGTTGTTTAGTAATTTTCAATAATGTCTGACTCTTTGTGAAGCCTTTTGGGGGGGTTTCTTGACAAAAATACTGGAGTAGTTTGTCATTTCCTTCTCCAATTCATTTTACAGAGGTAGCAACTGAGGCAAACAGTTACTTGCCCAGGGTCCCACAGGTAGTAAGTGTCTGAGGCCTGATATGACCTCACAAAGATCAGTCTTCCTGACTCCAGGCCTGGCACTCTATCCACTCCAACACCTAAGTTGCTCCTTATAACCAAAGAAACTGAGTTGTAGAGAAGTTAACTGAATGTCCAAAGACACATAGCTAGTAGGTACTCCAGATAAGATTTAAACCCAGGTCTTCTTGATTCAAAATTCAAAACTTGATTCACAGCATAGTGCCTCTTGTAATGATCCTTTTTATACATAAATATTCCACCTTTCCTCAAGGAATTATGCAGAACTTAGGATGTAGACAAAAAAGCCAACAAAATGATTAATGACAAAGAAAATTAACTGTTGAAATTTATTTTTGTGTAAAAAAAGAAGCACTCCCCTTTTCTGTGTGTGTGTGTTTGCATGTATGATTATTCTAGGAAAACAAAAAGGTGTGATTTCAAGTATAAGAAAGATTATTGTAAGGGTATTGACTACTGTTTCCCTTGCTTCATCAGAGCAGCAATATAGAGGAAATAGGTTTGGACTGCATTAAGAGAGAATTAGGTTACATACAAGGAATAATGTTGACAATAGAGATGATCAAAAAGAAAAAAAAAAGTAATGTCTAAAGGAAGCCAGCAGGACAAAGTGTGTGAATATTTTTTTTTCAATAAAAAAGGAAAATTATAGATTTGCTATCTATGGAGGTCTATACAAATACAATCAACAACTATGTCTTTTCCATTTTACTTTTTTTTCTCTCCCTAGAGAGCCTTCAGTTTTATTATGCTTTAAAATAAATTTTCTCAATATCAATCTGTCCCCTTCCCAGAATTTTCCTCACTCCTCCTGTCTCCATTCTCTAACTTTTATTTCCTTCACTCACCTCAACTTGTCTACCTACCTTTTAATTTCCTTTTTTGACAAGAAGGAACCATTCCTTGTGAAGAGAGGAGGGGAATTGAGTGAACTTCAGTGAAAATTTTTCTAGGCTTTTGAAAAAGTATAACATAGTCAATGAATGTAATAGACAAAAAGATGATTTTATAAGATCTGATGCAAAATGGTTTTAGGTTGAGTAAAGCCATAGCAGCATTGGGGACATTTGAGAATATTAGGAATGTCTGGGATTAGGTATGCCTGGGAATAAGACAAAAATTCCCTTCTACCTCCTAATCTGAAAATTAGTTACTTAAAAAATGTTTCACATATCTATTAAGAATTTCTGCTTGGTAGGGGCAGCTAGGTGATGCAATGGATAGAGCACCAGCCCTGGATTCAGGGGGACCCGAGTTCAAATCCAGCCTCAGACACATAACACTTACTAGCTGTGTGACCCTGGGCAAGTTACTTAACCCCACTGCCTAGCCAAAAAGATGAAAAGAAAAAAAAATTCTGCTTGGTGCCAGAAAGCAGAACTAGTAAAAATGACTGAAAAGAGAAAATAAAATATGTATGATGAGTGGAAGAACTTATTAACATACTTTTGAAGCATAGTGAAAAAGAATGACTGCCTTGGAACACATATCAGGGACCCACAGACTAGCAGTGTATAAACAGTGACTTAATCACCACTCATTAGTTGTGTTGTAGTGGGGATTGTTTTCTGGGAGATAGGAGTTGGGACTGAATACCTCAAATTCTGAGATTCTCTGAACATTTGGGGGATTGAAGTAAAGAAGTTTAGTTTACACTTCATAATGGGAACACTTTGAAAAGTGAATGAGAATTTGATGTTGAAGGAAAATGTTGGAAATTAAATTTATTTTTTTCCATAGCAGGTTAGATCTGGACTTCAAACGTACTGATCATAAGTACATACTATAGATTCTTGTCATATTCTCACATAAATATCTTGATCTTGAGTTCTACTAAATACATGCTAAATGGAGGTTTTTTTTTCTTAAGAACCTTGACACATTACCCTTTGCCTATATAAAACACTTTATCTGTTCATTCATGAGTTTAACTATGCTGCAGACTATCCTGTGGAAAGAAATCTTATTATCTTCAGCTTAATGTTTCATTATCTAAAGCAATATGAGGATATTAGACTGTGATTGCTGGTTCTCTTTGGAGATTACATCATTTAAAATCTTATTCCCATCTTCATTTCAGATTTTATTTTTTCTTCAACTAAATACACTCAGAGTACATTTAAATGTTGCCTTTCAAACTTTTTTGGTAGAAAGTATTGCAGAGAAATTACATATTATAATTAGGTTTTCCTTAAATTGCACAGATTACTCTCACACCCATTCACCCATTTTACACCCAAACAGTAGGTTGGCAGAAATAATGGAAAGCAAACTATATTACCACTGAATATGACTTGTTCTGGTTCCTTTTATTTTGGAGCCATAGAATGAGGGGGGGAAGACCTCTAAAACTAGAGATAGAGTCTCTAATAAGCATAAAATGTGTAACAATCAAACTGCAGACATACCATCCAAAACTATAATAAATGAGTTATTTAAGTATTTGTATGGTTGAAAGAATAACATATTATTTTAGAGTCTATTATATGTTATGAAGCATATACTCTTTCAATGACAAATGCTCTGCTGTCTTTGAGTCATGTCTTCCTTTATAGTTCTTACAAAATTGCTTTTTTATGACAAAATATAACATATTCTGTTGTGAGAAAGCAATTAATTGAACAACTCTACATGCTGTTTCTCTCCTGTTGCCATTTTCATTTGCTGGGAATTTTCTGATTAGTATCAGATTCATAGTCATTAAAAAAGAAAAATGTAATTTTAATTGAATCACTAAGACATTTACTAAACAAATCAGGTCTTTTGATTTCTGTGTGGGGTGTGTGTGTTTGTTGCTTAAATGTATTTAAGGTCCCAGCATTAAATTCATCTGCCCAAGTCATCAAGTTCTATAATGTATAATATACTGAAAGAGAAATAAAAGTGGTAGTGAATCCTGGAAAGATTAGCTGATGAGTGATTTTAAGGTATGTATGAGTTTTAACAGTATGACAAGTTCAGTGTGTCAGAATGAAATTAGTTATGATTCTAGGTGATCATTAAAACTATCAATATTAGAATTAATAATTTCCATTTTGTCAAATTTTAACATTGTTTCTTCTCTATTATGGACATATATATATATATTAAAATTAGGTTTCATTTTAGTGATATTATTGAATTCAATTCATTTCATCACTTTCACAAGACTTTTGATTCTCCTAGATAAACCCCTAAGGCTTGTATTATAATAAATCATAATTTCCTCTCTGCTATTCACAAAACTGATGTTTAAAGTCTTACATTCATTGGATTTGCACATCTGACTACAGCTTGATAATTCAACTGGGGAGCACTTCCTTTAATAATGATTCCATATATAGTTTGCTTTTGTTGTTTTTCAGTTGTGTCTGATTCTTTATGATCCACTACTTTGGGGTTTTCTTAGAAAAGACACTGGACTGCTTTGTTATCCAGGCAAATGGGGTTAAATTACTTCCCCAGAGTCACACACCTAGTAAGTGTCTGAGGCCAGATTTGGACTCAGGTCTTCCTGACTCTAGGCCCAGGGCTTTACTGGCTGTGTCACCTCGCTGACCCAGCATATAATTAGCTATTAGCTAATTTCACTTATATAGTCATTTTTGTATATCAGTGACAGGCAATGTGGCATATTCAGGGCCTATTTACATGATGCTTGGACAAACAATTTTAGAGCAAAATAAGTGAACAACAAAAAACTGCTTATGTGTAGCCATGAAGCCATAAAAGCTAATAATGAATGACTGTTTACATTCAATTTTTCCCTATTATCATCATTTTTAAGCAAATTCAGTCAAATCATTTTGCCCATATTGTTAATTAACATGTAATGTCCAATTTTAAAATTGGCCTTTTGGTTTTCAAGTCATATGAGAACAAATATATAAGAAATTGTAAATGTATATTCATAATTTAGTCTCTTTATTTAGTTGACTGCATAAAAAACTGAAGTTTTCATCTGATTAAGTGATTAACTAATATTTAAAATGTCAATGTTCTGTCATTATTATTATCATCTAATCACAAGTAATCATATTTCTATTTCTTAAAAAAAAGTTATCTCCTATTAAAAAAAAAAACACATCCTTAATGCTCATTCTCATAATAGCTCTTGATGCTTTTAATTATGAAACCTTTGAAGAGTTCCAATGTGGTTATCCTATTTCCTTTCATGTATTTTATATACCAAGATTTATATCCTTGTATGCCTCCTGTTCAGTTTAAGCTTCTCTTGCTCTAGCATTGAAGAGCCTTAGAGATTTAAGTGTACTTGAATATGAATGTTTTACAACTCTACCTTAAATTATATCATATATGGAGCCTTGTTTTGGACTAAAAGAACAAACTACCCTCCCAAAACTTTCTGTAATCAATAAATCTCAAAGATCACACTTAATATTTGCGTGCTTATAAGCAATAATCTGAATAATTTATTTTGTCTTCTACAATGCACCAACTCCTCTTTGACCTTTGAAATCAGTTTTTGTTAATACTTACAGTATCTCTTTCCCCTTTTTACCTGGAGAAATTAGTCACAAATGCCAATGCCATTAAGAAAGTTTTGATAAAATTATAATCTCTTTTATCAAAATTGCCAGGAATTATCTTCTAAGGAACCAAACATGAAATTTTTATCTGTTTTTCATCATATGAAAAGACAATTTTTGTTTCTTTATGTGTCTTGATATCCACTTTCTGTTTTTATCTTGCATATAAAATGGGATGGCTTTCCTTTCCTAAGTAAATATCTACTTCAGAGAAAGAGTAAGATACATGATGAAATGAAATAAAGAAATTGAACCATGTTTGAAACTGAGTGAATAGAGTAATTAAAAGCAATACACTTTGGTGGAACCAAGATATCAGAGTACAGGCAGGTAGCCAAATGAACTCTCCCAACTCTTTAAATAACTTTAAAATAATGTATCAAAACAAATTTCAGAGTAGCAGAGGCAACAAAAGATCAGAAGGAAAAACTTTTCCAACTTAAGACAACTTAGGGTCTTCTCAAGAGAGCTCTGTAATACCAAGGTGGGCACAGGCCTGGAAAAGGGCAGGAGCATCAATGGTGGACCTTGGAGGTAGCACCAATATCAGCATGAGTTTTTAACTTTCAGTCCAGAAATGATAAGTGTTTAGGACAACTGGTAAGAAAAAGATTACAGGGGACCCTTTTCTGATGCTGACTGCATCTGGTGCAGATTAGCAATTCTATTGTCCATAAACAGTTCAGATTCACAGTTCCAAGGCAGAGAGGAAAACTTGTGGTCAATCACAATGGATCAGGGGCCTTGATCACAGTTTCAGGGTCAAAAGGAACACCTTTACTTATATGGGAGCAGGGGCCTTTCCTGGGCAAAGGCCAGACTAGAGATCAGGAGAAAAGTGACTACACTTCTCCCAAGATAACACAAACTTGCAAGCACCTAAAACTTGTGGATGCCTAGAATTAGCTCTGAAAACAATAGCATGAAATATCCTGAAGCTTGGTATAGTGCCTCCCCACCCCAAGGTGAACAGAGTCCAACTTTGACATAAAAGTCAAAGCAAAGGAATAGCTAGGAAAATGAGAAAACAACAACAATAACAACAACAACAACAACAAGAACTTGACCATAAAAGCTAATGTGGTGGCTGGGAAGACTAAGACATACTTTAAAAAAAGATAATGATATGAAAACAGCTACAAGCAAAGCTTAAAAGGAAAAGTCATTGGACCCAAGGGCAGGAAGAATTCCTGGAAGAATAAGATGAGTGGTAAAGGTAAAATTGGGAGGAAATGAGAGCAATGCAAGAAAATTGTTAAAAGAGAACTAACAGCTTGATAGAAAAAAAAGAGGCACAAAAAGCCTGAAGAAAATATCACCTTAAACAGAACTGGTCTAACAGTGAAAGGGGAACAAAATTCACTGAAGAAAAGAACTAAAAAAGTAGAATTGAACAAATATAAAAAAGTTATAAATCTCATTGAATAACCCCTTAAAAATTAGAGCTCAGTAAGTAGAAGCTAATGAATCTGTGAGAAACCAAGAGACAAAAAAAGAAAGAAAAATAGAAGAAAATATGAAATATATCATCAGAAAAAAAATGTCCAGGAAAATACATTGAAGAGAGATAATTTAGGAGTTAATGAGCTACTTGAAAGGCATGATCTAAAAAAAGAGCTAGACATCATCTTTCAAAAAATTATCAAAAATAAAAAAAAAAGAAATTATCAAGGAAAATTGTCCTCATGTCCTAGATTCAGAGGGTAAAACAGAAGTTGAAAAAATCCATCAATCATCTTCTAAAAGAGATCCCAAAATTAAAACCACCTGCAATATTATAGCCAAATTCCTAAACTCCTAGATCAAGGAGAAAATATTACAAATAGCCAGAAAGAAACAATTCAAATATCATGGAGCCATAGTGAGGATAATGCAAGATTTAACAGCTTCTACATTAAAGTAAGAGAACTTGAATTATGATATTCTGGAGGGGAGGGAAACTGAGCTAGGATTACAACCAAGAATCACCTCCCCAGCAAAACTGACCATAATTTTTCCTGGGAAAAATGAATATGAAATAGAGGACTTTCAAGCATTCCTAATGAAATGACCAAAGCTAAATAGAAAATCTGACTTTCAAATACAATACTTATCAGACATATTAAAAAGGAAAAGAGGAAAGAGAAACCATAAGGTATTCAATAAGGTTTAACTATTTATATTTCTATATGGGAAGGTGATACTTATAACTCTAAGAACTTCTCATTATTAGGGCACTTAAAAGAAGCATATATGGAGAGGGCAAGGGCATGAGTTGACTATGATGGCATGGTAAAAAAATAAAATTAAGGGGTGAGAAAGAGGAATACACTGGGAGAAGGGGGAAAGAGAGGTAGAATGGTATAAATTATCTCACATAAAAGAGACAAGATCTTTTACAGTAGAGGGGAAGATGGAGAAGGTGTGTGTGTAGGGGGGGAGCACTTGAACCTTACTCTCATTGGAATTGGCTCAAAGAGGGAATAACATACACAGTCAGTTGGGTATAGAAATCTATCTCACCCTACAGTGAAGCAGGAGAGGAAGGGGTTAAGAGAAACATAATTGTGAAAAAAAATTTAAAGCACATTTCTCTGTTGAAGACCTCATTGCTCAAACATATAGAGAAATTAGTAGAATTTGTAAAAAAAAATTAAAATCCATTCTTCAATTGTTAAAATAAATTATAAAAATATAAGCAATTCCTCAATTATCAAAGGGTCAAAGGACACAAACAGTTTCAGAAGGAAAAATGAAAGTCATCAATAATCATATAAAATGTTCTAAATCACTCTTGATTAGAAAAATGCAAATTAAACCAATTCTGAGGTACCACATCACACCTATCAGATTGCCTAGTGTGACATGAAAGGTAAATAACAAATGCTGTGGCAGATGTGGAAAAATTGGGAAACTATCACGCTGTTGGTGGAGTTGTGAATTGGTTCAACATTCTGAAAAATAATTTGGGACTATGCCCAAAGGGCTATAAAACTGTGCATATTTTTTGACCCAGGAATACTAGTACTAAGTCTGTATCTCAAAGAGATCAAAGAAAGAAAAGGACATATTTGTAGAAAAATATGCATAGTGACTCTTCTTATTACAGCAAAGAATTGGAAATTGGAGGGATGTCCATCAATTGTAGAATGTTTGAAAAAGTTGTGGTACATAATTGTTTTGCTTTATATTTAATAATTTATTTATTTTTAGTTTTCAACATTCACTTTTGAGTTTCAAATTTTCTCCTCTTTCTTACCCTCCCCCTTCCGCAAGATGACATGCAATCGGATATAGGCTCTACTTATCCATTCATATTAAGTATATTTTCACATTAGTCATGATGTAAAGAAGAATTAGAACTAATAGGAGGGAGGTGGAGCCAAGATGGTGGAGTGAAAGCAGAAACTCGCCTGAGCTCTCACCTAAATCTCTTCAAATACCTCTAAAAAGTCACTCTGAACAAATTCCAGAATGGAATAACCCACAAAGAGACAAAGAGAGGCAGATTTCCAGCCTAAGACAACCTAGAAGGTCAACAGGAAAGGTCAGTTGCACCAGCCTGAGAGAGGAGTGTCCAGAGCACAGGGCACAGCAGCAGAACCCAAGCAAAACTGGACCAGGCTTCAGGGGCTGAATCACCAGCAGTAGTGGCCACTTCCAGTCTTCTCAGCCCACAGATGCCAGAGACAACTTAGAAGGTCAACTGGAGGGGTCTGCTGGAACTAGGTAAAAGAGAAGTGCAGTCCAGTGCAGGGCTGCAAGGCATACAATACAACCCCTGCACCAGCAAACCAAGAACAAGCTTTGGGAGTGACTGACTCAGCAGCAGTAGTGGCAACAGTGGCAGTAGGACTGCTCCTGGAGCTATCAGCCCACAGACCGAATGTTTGAAAGTCACCTATTTTGACTTCCAGGAGCCAAAATGGTGAAGTAAGCAAGCAGTAAGTTGCTCTTATCCTTCCTTATTGACCTGGAAAAACCTAGAGAATACTGCCCCAGGAAAAATCCTTAAATAGTAGAGTCAGTAAAAAGACTAGATGCAATAGTCTTTTAGCTCATGAGGCTAGGAGGATTAACAGCAAAGATCCCACTTGCTGAGGATGAAAGGGACCAGCACAGGAAGGTAGGCATCCCAGCAAGTCAGTGGCAAGCCCCACCTCAGGAAAGTAGAAACCAGGCCCTTAGCCTCCAGCAAAAGAAGCCTGGGACAGTGCCACCTGTACTCAGAAGCAGAGGCCAAGTATAAAAGGCAGAAAAAAAAAGGCAAACAACATGAGCTAGAAGCAACAAAGAAAAACAACATCCATAGAAAAATATCTTGGTTACAGGGAAGATCAAAACACAAATTTAGTGGAGGATAACGTTGTCAATATACCCACATCTGAAACCTCAGAGGGGAATATGAACAGGTCTCAAGCCCAAAAAGCCTTAGAGCTTAAGAAGGATTTTAAAAGTCAAATAAGACAGGTAGAAGAAAAATTGAACAATTCATTTAAAAAATGGGGGGGTGGATTACACTGAAGAAAACAACACCCTAAAAAGTAAAATGGACAAAATTGAAAAGGAGGTACAAAAGCTACCTGAAGAACTAATGGGAGGAACAATGAGAATGAAGAAATAAAACAAAACAACAAAAGAATAAGAGAGCAAATAGTATGCTTCCATCTGCATTCAAACTCCATAGTTCTCTCTCTGGATGTGGATTGCATTTTCTATCATGAATCTTTTGGAGTTGCCTTAGATCCTTGCATTTCTGAGAAGAGTTAAGTCTACCAAAGTCAATCATCACATAATGTGACTGTTACTGTGTACAATGATCTCCTGGTTCTGCTCATTTCATTCTGCATCAGTTCATATATGTGTTTCCAGGTTTTTCTGAAATTTGCTTGTTCATCATTTCTTATAGCACAATAATATTCCATTACATTCATATACCACAACTTGTTCAGCCATTGCCCAATTTATGAGCATCCCCTCAACTTCCAATTCTTGGCCACCACAAAAAGAGCTGCTGTAAATATTTTTGTATATGTGGGTCCTTTTCCCATTTTTATGATCTTTTTACTTAGAAGTGGTATTGCTGGGTCAAAGGGTATGTACAATTTTATAGCCCTTTAGGCATAGTTCCAAATTGCTCTGCAAAATGGTTAGATCAGTTCACAGTTACACCAACAATACATTAGTGTTCCAATTTTCTCCAACATTTATCATTTTCCTATTTTGTCACATGAGCCAATCTGTGTTGTTTTTTGGGGGGGGGGAGGGGGTTAGGCAATGGGGTTAAGTGACTTGCCCATGGCCACACACCTAGTAAGTGTTATGTGTCTGAGACCAGATTTGAACTCAGGTCCTCCTGAATCTAGGGCAGGTGCTCTATCCACTGCACCAGCTAGCTGCCCCTCACATGAGCCAGTCGAATAGGTGTGCTGTGGTACCTCAGAGTTGTTTGATTTGCATTTATCTAATCAATACTGATTTAGAGTATTTTTGTATGATTATAGATAGCTTTAATTTCTTCCTCTGAAAACTGCCTTTTCACATCCTTTGACCATTTATCAATTGGGGAATGGTTTGTAATCTTATAAATTCAACTCAGTTCTCTATGTATTTTAGAAATGAGGCCTTTATCAGAGATATTGGCTGTAAAAATTGTTTCCCAGCTTTCTTTTTCCCTTCTAATCTTGGTTGCATTGACTTTGTTGTGCAAAAACTTTTCAATTTCATGTAATCACAGTCATCCATTTTGCATTTTATAATGTTCTCTATCTCTTGTTTGGTCATAAATTCTTCCCTTTTCCATAGATCTCAAAGATATTGCTCTTCTAGTTTGCTTCAGTATCAGTTTTTATATCTAAATCATGTACCCATTTTGACTTTATCTTGGTGTAGAGTGTAAGATGTAAGTCTATGCCTAGTTTCTACCCTACTATTTTCCAGTTTTCCAACAGTTTTTGTTAAATAATGAGTTCTTATCCCAGAAACTGCAGTCTTTGGATTTATCAAATAGTAGACTACTGTAGGCATTTACTGGTGTGTCTTGCATACCTAACCTATAACACTGATCTATGTGGTATATAATTGCGATGGAAAACTATTATGCTATGAAAAATGATGAACAGAATGGTTTCAGAAAAAACCTGGAAAGTCTTACATGAACTGATACAATATAAAGTGAACAAACCAGGAGAACATTACACTCAGTAATAGCAATAACAGTTACCAACTGTGAAAGACTTAGCTACACTGATCAATATGATGATCCTTAGACAATTCCAAAGGACCCATGATGAAAAATGCTCTCCACTTCAAGAGAGAGATCTGATGAACTTTGAATAGAGATTGAAGCATTTTTTTTCACTCTTTTTATGTTTCTTGCTTTTTTTTGTAACATGGCTAATATGGAAATATATTTTGCATGGTTTCATATATATAACTAATATTGTATTGCTTGCCTTCTCAGTGGGTGGGGGGAGAGAATTCAAAACATATATATGTATATATATATATATATACACACATATGTATGTATGTATTATGCATGCATGTACACACATATTAAAGAACAGTATCAAAATAATTCTGAAGTTAGGGAACATGTTATTTTGGTTCTACTTTCTTAAATTTTGATTATAGACATAACCTCCCCTTCTCTTGATTCTTTCATTTATTTTTTTTATTATTGTGAACAAATAATTATATTTTTATTAAATTCTGTTTACAAAATATATATATTAAATGAATCAAAGCCCTGATTTTGAAAATGTATAATATTTGCTTATAGACTTAATCTTTTTGTTATTTCAAAAGTTTGAATGACTGAGCCAGCATGGGATAATAGAATGAGTATTGAACTTTTTTATATGCCCTAAGTTCAAGTCTTATTTCTTATGCATACTAGATGTATGATGTGAACACAACTTTTTTGGACCTCTATTTCCTCCTTTGTAAAACTGGGAATATGTGTGTGTTTTCTACCTCCAAAAGGTAGTTTTAAGGACAAATTTTCACAAATCATAAAACATGTGGATATGTTTTTCTTAATTATTATAATACTATAGGAATTCATAGATATAGAGAGTATGTGATAATGAGTTGTTTTAATTTGCCATATGTCTTCAGAAAAGATGTGTTATTCTTGTTCAGTCCTGTACAATTATCTGTGACCCATTTTGATGTTTTCCTGGCAAAGACAGGGGAGCAGTTTGTCATTTACTCTTTCAGCTCATTTTACAGATGAAGAAACTGAAGCAAATAGAATTTTACTTGCCCAGGGTTACATGGCTAATAAGTGTCTGAGTCCAGAGTTGAACTCAGGAAGATGTGTCTTTCTGACCCTAGACCTTGCACTCTATCCACTGAACTACCCAGCTGCCTTCCAGAAAAGGTACTATCTCACCATTTAGATGGTAGATTTCAACTGTCAACAAATCAAGGCTCTGTTCTGAGCCTTTTAAGAAAATAATATAATATTTTATTTTTCTGAGCCCCCTTTTTTTTACTAAACTACTTCACTTTGTGATCTCATTAGTTTAATGGATCAAAGACATATTAAACTCAACATGTTAGAATCTGTATTCACTATCTTTGTCCACCCCCCCAAAAAAACCCCTCTTCTCTTACTAATCTTTCAATCACTGACATCAGCACCACTATCCTCCCAGGGACTCAAACTCACAACCTAGTTATCATCCTCAACTCCTTAATCTCTCACCACTCATATAAAATGTGTTGTCATGTGTTGTTGATTACACCCTCATAACACTTCTCATATACTTACCTTCTGTTCTTTGATATAATTACTAGACTATTGCAAGCCTTTTTAACTTCATGTCTGGACTATTGCAATATTCTGCTAACTGGGCTCTTTGCTATGTCTTCTCCCACTTTAGTCCATCACCCACTCAGCTAAAGTTAACTGAATTGCAAAAAAAGCTAATAATACAGCAATTATAAAACACAAATATTTCTGTTAGACATGGATAAATCTAAGAAAAATAAAAAGGAAAATATAGAATTGCACAGACTGTTACAGAAGTTGAAATATTTGTGACATCCCATAAGGGGAATATTAAATACAATGCATATTTCTAATTATCTCTATATTTACACAAATAAACCATGTGTTAGTGAACAGAAAAATATAAATGTAAAAATTCAGAAATATTAAACATAATCTTTGTAGACAATAATGCATAAAAGAGTAACTAATGGAGGAAATACAAGTAAAAGATACAGATGTATATTTGGAACATTAATAATAAAACCCTGAAAATAAATATACTGAAGAACAAATCATAGTAAGATTTAATAACTACGTGGAAGAAAATGATAACAAGGAGAAAACAAAAGAAACCTAATTTGGGGGAAGAACAATAAGTGACTATGGAAATACATATTAACAAAAAAAGAAAAAAAGAGAGGATTAATTAATCCTGGACACACAATTATTAAAAAAAAATACATCAAGCATAAGCAAATTAAGAAACCTAAAAACATACAAAAAATCTTAAAATTTAGAAAGAAAATGATAACAGAAACCAAAAAGACTATAAAAATTATAAACAAAAATAAGCAATATTTCTTCAAAAGAATAACAAAATTAACATATTTTTAGGAATCTGAGATAAAGAGAGAACAAATTAAAAATATTTCTTTAAAAGAATAATTAGATGAATTCACAAAGTTTGAACAAAATCTTTTAAAATCTACTATATATAATGACATACTAGAAAGAACCCCAAGAATTTAAAGGAAACGTGTGATATTCTTCAAAAGGATAAAATACCCAAATTAATAAAACATAAACTAATTACCTTGTGTAACTCAATCTCACTGAATTAGAGGTAAGGGGAAAGGATTTCTGAGAATGATTATGATGTGAAAAAGCAGAAGGCATCAATAAAACTTTAAAAAAGTAGCAAAGGAATACAGAACATAAACTGTTGTCTGCTTTCTCTTACTACTAAGACTACTTTCAAAAAAGTGGGGTGGGTGACTTGGTATTCAAATATACCTTCATATTGTTACATCTGAATTTAACTTGAAATAAATTTACTATTCCTGAAGTAGATTATTGTTGCATACATGGCCTGTTCACTAAAGTATTCAGCATTTCCAATCTTCTACTGGAAACAAAACAAAACAAATCAAAAAGAAAGTTAAGTTTTTGTTGGCAAATCATAACTCCTTCCCCTCTCCCACTATACACACACTCCTATTTTACTCTCCCCAACACCTCTACACATGTATGCACCTTTGAATAAATGATCATGTATTTTAATCTCTTTAATGAACACAAAATGCCATAGTATTAACTTACAAATGACTATTCAGTATAGAAGGCTAGACATTCTTCCAATTTGTGACTGTCATTTCAGATTAGATATATGTCTCTACAGGAGCTCCTCTAGAGTGCATTTATTTCATTGAGCCAGGCCTCTGAAGAGGAGATGATCACCAATTATCCCTCCTTGAGGCTGTAGAATAAAAGCAATACTTGGATCATTGGCATGAGACTCTACACTTAAATATATTCATTGGACTACTTTATTGATTTCTGCTCCACAGGCACAATTCTGCTGAGACACTTGCCTAGTGACTGTAGGGGAAGTTATCTATGTGTAGCTCATGGCAAAAATTGACAGCATGTAATTAATTCCTTGCTTCCAATGAAAAAGTCTCATAGACACCTTTGCAATCAATTATCCTGACCAATGTAGGATTGTCTTTATGGTGTATCTCCTAATGTGTTTCTGTGACAAGAATCCTAGAATTTTAGAGCTGTAATAGACCTTAAAGATAATATCTTTCAGCTTCCATATTTTATAGATGAGGAAATGGAGAGGTTAAGGACATTTCAGCCAGAGCATATTATTGAAACTACATTTTCTTGAGAACTTGAGCTTAGGGTTTAGAGCTGGAAGGACCACAGGATCATTTGATCAAAGATCAGGTGAAAGAAAACTAGTCTAAGTTTTTATTCTGCAGTTACAGAAACTGAGGCATAGAGATGTTTAGTAGTTTACCCAAGGTCACAAAGGTGGCAACTAAAAGGATGATATTGAAGTCCAGTTCTCTTACTACTAGAAACTCACAATGAGAAAGAAATCTCAAAGGCCTCTTTCTCTAAAGATAACAGCTACAGGTGCCAGTTAGAGATCCTCTGAAAAGTCAAACTGTAGAAATTGATATCCTTTGTATTAGACAGGAAGGTATATGTACTTTCACTTGTTTTTGTTAGTATAAAACACTGAAAATGAGCTCTTAACCACTTGTACCACCAGATACTACATTTCATTATTGGAAACTGTGGCCTATAAGGAACTCCACAGTGTGTCATACTACAGTACTTTGGTCAGAAAAAAATTGTTTTCAATAGGCTTACCTCAACTTCTGACCATTATATTGGAAAGAAGTTGTCAGACTACAGCAGGGGTGGGGAATCTGTGGCCTTGAGGCCACGTGGGGCCTTCTAGTTCCTTAGGTTCAGCCTTTTGACCGAGTACAAGTTTCACAGAACAAATCCTTTTACTAAAGTGATTTGTTCTGTGAAGTTTGGATTCAGTCAAAGGGATGTCCTTGAGGACTTAGAGGGTCATATGTGGCTTAAGGCTGCATATTCCCCACCCCTGGACTACAGCATTTTAAGGACAGATCTGAACACATATTATTTATATTATATAATATGGGGAACTTAAGTGTATATATAAAAGCTTTGATTCAATCAATGGGCATCACCTGAGGACCTAGAGGGCCACATAGAGGCTGCAGGGTCCCCATCCCTGATACATACACTTATACACACATACACACATTTGTGGTCATTGAGGATATCCTTTCCAGTAATAAGAGCCAGGTTATAGCACAGAAGTACTAATGAAAAAAGGCTCCATCTTAAAGCCCAGTAGCACAATTATTTTAAATTATTCCTTAAACAAAACTAAAAATCATCAATACTATTCTTTTTTGGAAGGGGACAGGAAGGTGGCTCATTCTCAATGTTTACATAAGGAGGAGAATAGGGAACAAGTATGAGTTAAACACTCACTATATGCCAGACATTGTGCTAAGTGCTAAAATCTTTCAAACCCAAATTAAAATTGGATTAGTGGCACTGAATAACAAAGGAAATTGAAATAAAAAAATAATATTAGCAAGAGCTAATGAACTATTGCTGCAAAACAGGCTAATAAACCCTTATTTTTAAAAAAATCTTTGGGGAAATTTGGCAGCTGGAGTACTGGTAAATGCTTCTTCTCCACTGAGTCAGAAGTTTCTTGAAGTTGGGAGAGCAGTAAAAGACAAGTTAAAAAAAACTGCTAACCATTTCTATGAAAGAAAAAAAACACCTTTTTTTGGGTAAGACAATACAGGGACTTCAATACTAAATATTAGAAGAAATTTTATTGATGAGTTCCACTTTTTTTTTTCATTCAAAGATTAATGAAGGCCATTTTCAGAAGGGTAGATGAGCCTGGAAGATCTGGTCATCTTCACCAGACTATCAAATATCCACCTCAAATATTTGAAGAATTTTTTCTCCTTGCAGGGATGTGGAAGTCATGTGCTCATTGAAGGTCTTATGAACTTAAAAAAAATGTTGTTACTCCATAGAAGGGTGTTTAGGTCAATGGGAATGGGAGGATAAGGAAGGGTTCTCTAGAGGGGAGGGCGAGCAAATAGGTTATAGAGGGCTATAGAGATGTGTTTAGATTTATGGGAATGGGAGAATAGGGGAGGGGTCATTGGAGGAGTGGTAGGCTAAGTAATAGGAGGGCAAGGTAGCAGGTAGAAGTAAAATAGAACAGTCAGGAGGGATAGGAAACAAGAGATATGCACAGATATAAAAACAAAGATCAGGAGTAGAAATTGTTAGGAAAAATATGCATTTATATATGTATGTATATATATGTGTGTGTATATATATGTACATATGTATCTATATCTATATCTATATCTAAATATATCCACACTTAATTGTAGCCTTCTGCAGGATGAAGGAAGGGCAAAAAAAAAGAACAAAGTAAAACTGCACTGCAGAGAATAAAATAAACTTTATGAGGAAGCAAAGAAAAGATGGACAGCTTTCAACACAACGTGTAGTATTTATCATACAGGTTTTCTTGAAATGAAAATGTATCATTACATATTTTGAATCCTCTCTTATGTTCTCCTGCACATGACATGCTTTTTCTTCTTTTTTTTAATTTGTATTTAAGTTCCAATATTTAAGTTTATGATCTTTTTTTTTCTTTATTCTGTATTTGTGTTTTGGTGTTTGAGTCTAAAATGAGATTTAATTTTTTTAAATGTTGATATTCCAAAAAGCAGAATTGTGTCAGAATTATAGATTTCCCAAATTGAGATAAATACTGTAACATGACATTGTATGATGTTTTAACCTTTGATGACAAGTTAAGAAATTGTCCAAGAGATGGATATAAGTGTGCATCAATGACCTGAGAACTTAAAAGATTCGAAGCTCATTGCAAATCTAAGGAAAGGACATAGAATCAAGATGGTGGGGTACAGGCAGAAATCCAGCTGAATTCTCCCATAATCATCCTCCAAACAAATTTAAAATAACAAATCAAATATTATTTTGAAGCATCAAAGCCAACAAGTGGTCAAAGTGATTTTTTTTTCTCCCAGCAAAAGACAACTTAGGTCAGCTGGAAAGGTCTGTTACACTGGGGTGGGCTCAGAGTAGCAGCACCAGTGGTGAGCCATGAATGAAGCTGCAACAGTCATAGTATCTTTGGGAGTTCTCAGCCCAGAGATGGTAAAGGGGTCAGGCAACTACTCAGAAAGATTATAGGAGACACTTCACTGGTACTGGGTGTAGCTGGAGCCAACTGGCAATTGAATTTCCTCTAAGCAGTTCTGTGTCACAGTTCCAGTGCAGAGAGGAGCACTAGTACTTGTGACTACAGATCATGGGACATGGTTGGAATTTCAGGATCAAAAGGAGGGTTAGCACTGGAAGCTTCAAAGCAGCAGAGGCCCCTCCTGGACAAAGATGAGAGAACAGACCAGGACAGATCACACCAGTTTGGAAGTAACAAAAACCTGCAGACCTGTAGAACTCACTCTGAAAACAGCAGTACCAAAAAAGCCTGAAGCTTGTGACAGTGTTTTTCTTTGCATAGGTGAGCAGAGTACAACTTTAACATAAAGTTAAAAGTCAAAAAGTAGGCTGCAAAAGTGAATAACAGAAAAGTAACTTGACCATAAAAACTATTATGGTGTGAGGGAAGACCAAGGCAGAAACTCAGAAAATAATAATGTGAAAACAGCAACAAAGAAGCCTCAAAGAAAATTGCTAATCAGACCAAAGTTCAACAAGAACTTCTGGGAGGTCAGTTAAAGACAGAGTGGTCAAGGAAAAATTGGAAAAACAAATGAGAGTGATGCAAAAAAAATTATGAAAAGAGATTTAACAACTTGGTAAAAAAATGCACAAACAATACTGAAAATCAAACCTTAAAGAAAAAAAAATAATTTCCCATATGGTAAAAGAAGCACAAACATTCACCAAAGAAAAGAATTCCTTAAAAGGCAGAATAAGTCAAATGGAAAAAGCGGTACAAAAATTCACTAAAGAAAATGACTCCTTAAAAAAACAGAATTGGCCAATTGGGAAAAGGAGATACAAAAGCTCACTGAAGAAAATAATTCCTTAAAAAATAGAATTGGAAAAGTGTTGGAAAAGAATTAGAAACATTAATGACTTCATGAGGTTTCAAGAAACAATAATACTAAATTTAAAATGAAAAAAAAAGAAAATATGAAATATCTCATTGGAGAAACAATTGTCCTATTAAATAGACCAAAGAGAGATAATTTAAGAATTATTGAACCTCTTGAAAGCCATGTTCAAAATAGAGCCTAGACATCATATTTCAAGAAATTATCAAGGAATCTTGATAATATCTTAGAACCTGAGAGTAAAATAGAAATAGAAAAAAAATTCCCTGATAGCCTTCCGAAAGAGATCCCAAAATGAAAACCACCAGGAATATTATAGTCAAATTCTAGAACTCCCATCTCAAGGAGAAAATATTGCAAGTACTTATAAGGAAACAATTCAAATATTATGGGCTCTAACTCAGAATAACAAGAGATTTAGCAGCTTCCATATTAAAGGAGTTGAGGGCTTAGGATATGATATTCTAGGGGACAAAGAAGCTAGGATTACAAACAAGAATAACCTACCCAGCAAAAATGAGTATAATCCTTCTGAAAGAAAAAAAAGGAAATTAAAGAAATAGACAACTTTCGAGCATTTTGGGGGAGGCAATAAGGGTTAAGTGACTTGTCCGGGGTCACACAGCCAGCAAGTGTCTGAATTCAAATTTTATCTCAGGTCTTCCTAACTCCAGAACCAATTTTTTTTTTTCACTGTGTCATCTAGCTGCCCTTCTTTCAAGCATTTCTAATGGAAAGAGCAGAGTTGAATAGAAAATTAGACATTTAAACATAAGACTCAAGAGAAGAATAAAAAACGAACATGAAAAAATATTCATGAGACAATAATGTTAAGCTATTTACATTCTTATATGGGAAGATGACACATGTAACTCTTAGGAACTTTATCATTATTAGGGCAGTTAGAAGGAGTCTACAAAGAGGGCAGTCAATTACTTTGGGTGATTTCCTAAAAGAAAATGAAAGGTTGACAAAAAGGGAGACATTGAGAGAAGGGGAAAGGAAGAGGTAGAAGAGGGAAAATTTTCTCACAAAAAAAGAGTAGGCAAAGAAGAAATTTTATATTGGTAGAAGCAAGCTGGTGGGCAATGAATGAACCTGACCCTTCTCAGAATTACACATACACACACACACACACACACACACACACACACACACACACATATTTGGGAGCAGATATCTATCTTGATAAAGAAATAGGAAGAGAAAGTGATAAAAGATGTGGGAGAGATATAAAAAGGAGGGACAGATTAACAAAGACAGTTATTAGAAGCAAAAAAAAAGACTTGAGGAGGCACAGGATAAAAAGAGAAAGAGAAGAATAAACAAAAGAAGATAGGATGAAGGAAAATAGACAGCAATCATAACTGTGAATGTGAATGAAATGAACTTACGCATAAAACAGAAATAGCAGAATGGATTAGAGATCAGAATAAGACAATATTTGTTTACAAGACACAAACTAAGCAGAAACACACAGATAATTAAAATAAAGGCTTGAAGCAGAACTTATTACACTTTAGCTAAAGTAAAAAATAAAGGCTAAAGTAGTAATTATGATCTCAGGTAAAGCTAAAGCAAAAAGAGTATAAATAAAGTAGATAATCAGGAAAACTACATTTGATAAAAGGTGCCATAGACAATGAAGCAATATAAAAAATAGCGTGTTTTTCTGATAAAGGATTCATTTCTCAAATACGTAGGGAACTCAGTCAATTTTTTTAAAAAAGAGTCTTTCCTCAATTGATAAAGTCAAAAGATATGAACAGCTCAGAAGAAATCAATGGTATGTAGTTATATGAAAAAATATTCTACATCATTATTGATTAGAGAAATATAAATTAAAACAACTATGAGGTACCATCTCATACTTCTCAGAAATGATAAATACTAGAGGGGATGAAGGAGGATAGGTATCCTAATAAACTTTTGGTGAAGTTGTGAATTTGTCCAAACATTCTGGAGAACAATTTGGAACTTTGTTTAAAGGACTATAAAGCTCTGCCTACCTTTGGACCCTGCAATGACACTACTAGATCTTACCCAAAAAATATCAAAGCAAAAGGAAAAAGATCCATATGTAGAAAATATTTATAACAGTTCTTTTTGTGGTATCAAAGAATTGAAAATTGAGGTGATGCTTGTCAATTGGGGAATGGCTGAACAAGTAGTGGCATATTATTGTGACAGAATCATTTTGTACTATAAGAAATAACAAGGGCAGGATGCTTTCAGGGGAAACAATCACAAGACTTGTAAGAATTGAAGCAAAATGAAGTGAGAACTGGGAAATCATTGTGCATAGTAACAGAAATGTTGCAATGGTGATGAACTGTGAAAGACTACTCTGATCAGTATGATGATCTAAGATAATTCCAAAGGACTGATGAAAAAATGCTACCTACCTTCAGAGGGAGAATTGATGGATTTGAGTGCAAATTGAAGTATAATTTTCTTGTTTCCTTGATTTTTTATCATGATATGGCTAATATAGAAATATATTTTACATTATTTTACATGTATAATTTATATAATTTGCTTTCCTTCTCAGTTGGTTGGGGAGGGTTAGAGGGAGGGAGAGAGTGTGGAAGTCAAAATTAAAAATAAAAGAATGCTAAAAATAAATAAATTTATATTTTAAAAAAATCTATGGATAGAATTATGGTTATTCTTGGAAAAATGCAAAGTATATACAGTGTAATATGTAAAATGTAATAAACACAATGTAAAATATAACTTTTGTTTTGTGAAGATTTAGACTCATATATGTGCTAAAATATTATAAGTTCAATGCTAAATTGTTGAAAACAAGTGATTGCTGCAAAGGAGGTCATATAGTATATTAAAAGTATTTTAAGGTGTAAAGAGTTGAATGTTTTATTGTATAAATCAATACAGTTCTCTATTTTACTTTGTCCAAGTAAATTTGTATCTTTGAGGCTTAACAGAGTACTCGGAAGATAGTTAAGTGTTTTAAAATGTTTTTTCTTTCATTAAGACCCTCATTATATCACAGTTGCATATGAATATGATTGCAAAAGAAAATTGTTCCTGCACTGAATGATGCAAAAAAATTGTGTAAGGATTCAAGGAATTTAATGATCTGGTTTATGCATCTTAACTATGGTGCCCAGAAAGGAACAGCTAGCTGACAGCTCATGTTTGCTGGGACTTTAAAAGACAACAGGAGTCACTGAATCCAAAGACTTAATGACAGAGAGGCATGAAAGTTGCCTGTGGAGAGGATCACAAATGTTTGGGGAATGAAACAATAATTTGTTTTGTTCTAAAGGAAACCAAATAAATCTGAGATTTCAATGACTAGAGAGGTAAGGTCCACAAGATGTGAATGTTAATAAATTCCTCAGGCTCTTAGAAAACAACAGTTTCATTTATTGTTTCTATTTTATATTCCCTAAAGGCTGTGCTATTAGAATTAGGCATAACTTGTGTGAGGTTGGAGGGTGTAAGAGGGACTGAATTTTTGGTATTTGCCTGTCAAGTAGAACTACCATTTGATATTGTGAAAATCTTTCCATTTGTATTTCTCTCTTACACACTTTTTCACAAAAGCTCCCCATTGAATACCCTTCTATTACTATTCATTATTGGGGATTCATAACTGCCTTTATCCTCATTTATAATGATGAAGTTCTGAGAGATACAACTTAAGATATTTCTAGCCAAATATAGGAAATTTATTCTCCCTACGAAGTGAGTTAAAGTCAAAATCAAGTCTAGAAAGTAGAGCAAAAGCAGTTTCTGATCATCTCTAGTCTCTATAATCTTGCCCCTTTTTGGTCTCGTGACATATTCAAAACAAAAGATATCCTCAATTAAAAAGCCACTGAACCCTAAAAATTTCCAGCCCCTATGATAACACAAAAGCCTACACTTACACATCCACATCCACTGAGGTGAAATTCTTCTACTTGCATTGTTTTTTTTAAATCAACTTTACTAACACAAAATAAGGACAATTGACCAACTATTTTATTTCATTTTTTGACTACAATTATTAGGATAGCAGAACACAGTGTGTTGTTCATATAGTGTGCGTGGATTTTAGAAAAGCATTTGATAAAGTCTTGCGATTCTTGTGGATAAGAGTAAACATTGAACTAGATATCAGTAGTTAGATGGAATTAAGTAAATGATTGGATCTAAGAGGAGTCATCAATCAGTTGATCTCATCTTAGAAGGAGAACCCTTATAGAATCCCTAAATTCATCTTTCAACATGTTTGGCAATAAATTAAATGGAGGTATAAATAGTAAACTTGTCTAATTTGTAGATAATATGGAACTAACATGTTAGGCCATGGTCCCCAGCTAGGTTGCAATTAGTACAAATAATGAATCGTGTGAAGTTGTTACATGTATTTTAATTTGTACTATTCAAAATAATAACTATGTAAAATTTAGTAATCAATTCCAGCCCAATGGAAATATGAAGTGCATATTTGACTAATCCAACCCCTTCAGAGGATTCATTATTCTCACTATGCAGGACTTAGCTGTAATGTGGTTACCTGGGAATGAGAATACAATCTCTAAAGCTTGGACAATATGCCCTGCATTATATAAATTTATATACAGACATACTGCAGTTGCTTCTGGGGACTCATAACAGAGGGGCTTTACTCCCAATCAGAGATTATACAGGTATACTTTATCCTTTTTCTTTTCTTCTTACTCCTTGGTGACAGATAACATTTTAATTGGATATTAAGCTGAAATGGAGTGAGCATATAAAAGATACAAACAAATAAATTGTCCCTGTCCCAAGTAGCTTTTGAGTGAAGAGAAAGAAAAAGAGAAAACCAGTGGCTGAGAGAGCTTCTTTCCCACCTGGTAGCCATATGGTTGGCCATGAACACATTTTATTGTCTTCCTTTTCTGTTGTGATTTCTCCCCCCACCCTAGATTTTAGGCTGATGAATATTAGAGGTGAAATATAAAAGAAAAGGACTTTGTGAGGTTTGATGCATCCAAAAATGCATCAGAACTCTAGCTACAGAAGAGTCTGGTAGTAGCAACAGAAGCCAGACCCAGTGAGGAGCTGTTCTGGGCTGGACCTGACTCACACTAGTGCTTGGGCCTTCTAGGTTTGATTTTGGAACAAAATGAGATACTCTCAAAGTCATTCAATGGTTAAGGTATTTAGGTAGAGCAGAATAAGGATATTCAATAGTAATAGACACTGAGGACATTTTGAAGGGATTGAGTTGAGCAAGGCCCCTATTCTAGAATTACCTGCTGTGATTCACCATACATGCATCAGTATACACCTGGAGTTCTTCTTGGGTTCTTTGTACTTGGCCAATGAAGAAGCAATGTCAACTGTCTACACACTTAATTCCCTGAAAAAAAAATGAGTCTGGAGGAAGAAATGATTAGCCTAACTTGAATAGAGAAGGGGTATTGCTTCTAAGACAGGAGCTAGCCATCAGGAAAAAAAAAAAACTGCATGATCATTCCACAAACAGATAGATCAATTAACCAAGGCACCAAGGGAGCAACTCTTCTATTGACAATGTTACACCAGGAAGCTAAAATTGTTGGGTGAATGCCAGGTCATCACTATTTTATCTGAGTCAACTCTCCCCAAGTATTCAGGCATAAAGGAGAATGTTTCTCTGTTTTGGAGATGATTTTTCCTTAGGTTCTCACCATTTATTTTCAATAAATATCCCTCTCTACATAATGCAATTGATATTTATTTGGTTAGGATTTTGAGGAGAAAACATGAATCAAAATGATATTGTAGCAACAGTGACTAGTTAGATGATATTGAAGATGTAACAATTGGTTAGTAATACAGGGATATAATAACTGGTAAAAGATATAGATGGGAAAAATACAGCATTTGAAGGCTTGTGAGCTATGGTATCAGAGAACAATACCTCTAATATCACAAAGTCATCCATAGAATCCTATCACGGAGGAGTTACCTACTATTCTCTAGGGATCTAACCTGTCATGGGTAACTAATTGGCATAGTAGAGCTCTTGGACCTGGAGTCAAAAAGACTCCAATCAAATCTGGGCCCAGATAATTCCTAGCTATGTTACCATGGGCAAGTCACTTAATTTCCATCTGTTTCAGTTTGCTCATCTATAAAATGGGGAGAATAATAGTAGTTTCCTCAGAATTATTGTGAGAACCAAATAAGATGATGCATACACACAAACTCACACACATTCATAATATTACATATATACATATATACATACATGCCTACTTTCACCATACTAATAACCTAAATAATTCCCTGTTATTTAATAGCGTATCACTGCAACAATGTATAAGACTTCTCATAAGATCACAAAAGATGAGATCTGTTCTTGAATTACAAATCCAAAAGTTAAAAAAAAATGGAAAGAATAAAGTGTCATTTTGAAACTGCAAAGTAAGTTCTGAAATTAGTAAAATGAAATGCCTTGAACATTCTTCCAAAAAAGTCCTCAATCCATACATCAAAATTATTTAAGGTTTCTTATGAAAAAATTAGTATTACACTACTATATTAATAGCTAATTATTAATTTGTGATCCATCCTTTTACTTTTATTTCTGTTAAACCTCAACTACTAGAAAGGCCAGTCAGCCTCTGAAGGGCATGGCTGAGTGATGACATTTGCTCCTAGACTCAAGGCACATGGTTCTTATTTGGGCACTATGTCACCCAACTGGGAGACCTAATTTCTATTTAGAATATAAATAGAATTCATCTGGGTGAGCCTTTGCCTTGAGGAAGAAGCCTCTGCTCTTGATCCCCTCCATTAGAAAGTAGAATAATCCAGTTCATGAAGGAGACCTGGAGAGGTCTAGATGGAGATGGCTACCCCGCCTGGATATCTTGAGGCTGCTGAGTCTCATGACTAAGCTATATTCTCGGCAGGAGGAGACCTCCTCGCTAAATGTCCACCTATCAAGATTGATTTTCATTTGCAGTCGTTTTCTTTCAGAAGGGATTTAGGGCACTTGAAGGGCTCCCTTGGAGTCTTTAGTAACTGAGAGAAACCACTGATCATCAGTTTATTGATTACTGGCTAGCCTAATTAACAAATTATTAATTACCCAGAAATCATGTCATTTCTTGTTTTCAGGCATAGAGATTTTGGTTTCAGGAAGAATATTGAGGTCTTTAATATAACTTTTCTATTTCTATATAGACATTTCTACATAACTTTTCTATTTATATAAATATATGTTTTCTATATATGAAATCTAGCCTGTTTTGCTATTCAGCTTTGAGTCTAATTCTTTAGCCATCCATAGTGTCTGTTCACAATTAATGTGCTGATGAACCAGTTTTTATGGGTTGTCTACTGACTTCCATATCTTCTCCAAGATAACAATCATTCTTCACCCACTAGGATGGTATCCAGTGTGAATTTTTCTTAGAACTTACTCTACTATTATGTCTCTACAAAATAGCCACTTTCTCTGCAATGTTTAGTCTTAAGAGAGTTTCTTGGGGACACTGAGAAGTTAAGTAATTGGCCTAGGGTCATAAAACAGTTTGTTTATAGTTTATGGGTCATCCAAACATTGTCAATTTAGTAGATAAACTAAAATCCATCTACAACATAATGGAGTCAAGACCTAGGTTCAGATCCCAGCTCTGACACTTACTATCCATGTGAATTTAGGCAAGTCACTTAACTTATCTAGGTATTAGAGTTAGGATTCAAATCTGTTTTCTGACTCAAAGTTCCATGAATCCCTAACTTTTCCCCCCTCTTTTCTTACTAGTTCTGTGAGTTTATGCTCTAAGTTTCCCATATAATTTAGACATTAATGTTGCATGCTCTTAAGTTTGCATTACTTTGTTCATAAGGGGGAAAGAGATTTATAGAAAAAAAAATTACCAAATAAAGAATGTGAAAATGAGAATGGGAAGAGAAGGGCATATATAGTCAATGAAACAATGAGTTGGAGGGTTGTAAAGATCAGGAAATGAAGATATTAAATAGAAGAATAAATAGTGATGAGCAAATATTGAATTAATGAAGAATATGAAAATGGTAGAAGAGAAACAAAACAAGATTATAAACTTGGAATTCTGAGACTAGATCTCATAATTCTTTGTTACTTAGAGTGCTGTGCAAATAGTTGATACTCAATAAATAATTACTGAAAATATGTCATTTTAGGTGGAGCCAAGATGGTGGAGTAAAGGCAGAGACTTGCCTGAGTTCTCCCCCAAATCCCTTCAAATATCATTAAATTATGATTCTAAACAATTTCTAGAACAGCATTACACACAAAAAAGATAGAATAAAACAATTTTCCAGCCCAAGACTACTTAAAAGGTTGACAGATAAGGTCTGTTGCAAGAGGGTGAAAAAGGAGTGCAGTCAAGCCTAGGTTGAGCCAGTGCAGACCAACTCCAGCAAACCAGTAGCAGGCCTCAGGGCAACTGAATGAGTGACTGCAGGGGCAGTTTCCAGACCTCTCAGCCCACAGATACCAAAGACAGCTTTAAAGGTCTGAAGGAAAGGTCTGTCTCACCTGCTGAGAATAGAGCACAGTCCATCACAAGCCACACCAATGCAGACCAGACCCCAGAAAACCAGGAGGAGAGCTTGGGAGTGACTGAACCAGAAGCACCAGCTGCTTCCAGAGCTCTCAGCCAACAGATGGTGAGGGGTTCAAACACTCAGAAGATGATTACAGGGGTCTCTTTACTAGCACTGGGAGCAGGATATTTGCTTTGCCCATACTCAGATCCAGGTCACAGTCCTGGGTGGAAGTCCCAGGGTGAGGAGGAACACTAGCACATCAGAATTTTTGGCTATAATGAAGTGGGGACCCTTCTCACAATTTCAGGGCAGAAAAGATTGGTTGTGGTCTCTCACAGACCAGAGCACAGGCCAAGAGAGTAAGATGATCAGCTGTGAAGGATTTAGCTATTCTTAGCAATACAACAATCAAAGTCAACTATGAAGGACTTAAGATGAAAAATGCTAACTATCCCCAGATAAATAACTTATGGTGTTTGAATACAGATTGCAGCATACTTTTTTTAACTTTATTTTTCTTAAGGATTTTTTTTGATCTAAGTTGTCTTTCACAACATGACTGTTATGGAAATGTTTTGCATGACTACACATGTATATTCTATACTGAATTGCTTTTCTTCTCAATGATAGGGAAAGAGAAGGGAGGGAGAGAATTTGAAGTTTAAAATTTTGAAAACAAATATTAAAAATGTTTACATATAACTGGGGAAAAATAAAATACTAAATAAAAGAAAAATTAAAAAGAAACTGTGAGAGGGTAGAGAAAATATCACACAAGATGGACAAACATTGATGCGAAGCAATCTGCATTACTCAAAGGAACACTCACATAAATGATATAAAATATTTATTTTAATATGTAAAAACCCAGCATATAATATAGAAATGATGAGAGGGAGCATGGTATAGCAGACAGAAAACTAGCCTTTCAACTAGCATGACCAAAGTTCAAGTGCTGGCTATATAAGTTCTGAATTGTGCAATGTAGGTTCTTAGTTATATAGAAGAGCTCATACTAAGACAGGTAGCTATTATACAACAGGCAATTGTAAAGAGTCTGTTAAACTCATGCCATAATTATCATCATCAATGAGGTTTGCTAAATATTTTTTCCATGTTTTACTTTTGTTCTTTTATTATATTTTCCAAACATACCCTGAAAAACAAACTGAACCTGAAAAAAATGCAGTAAAATTACTCAATAAAAAGGCATCAATAATATTTGAATATTTCTCTTTAAAAAAAACCCATTCAGATATTTAGAAATGGAGATTTGACGGTAGTTAAGTGATTCCCTACCAGAAAAGATGTTGATTCATAAATATTTTCACAGGAGTTTAATACTGCTACCTCTTCCTTTCTAATTCAATGTCCTTTGTCAGTAAGTGACACTTATTTACCTCTTAACTTTTTAAATAAAATATAAACAGAAGAACCCGGATTCTATTCCTTTATCTACTTGTCACTTGTCCTTATTAACTTATGTTTCTTTTGTTTTCATAAATTCAAGTCAAATATTCTGCTCATTTCAGGATTTCTTTTCAGGAATTCTTCAAATGCCTCTTTTTTATGGAAGATAACATTTTCTTCAATGATGAGCAGGCTCAGTTCTGAAAGACATGTTATTCTAGGTTTTAACTTAAGTTCCTTAGCTTTTTGGAATATATGACTCTATTCTTTCCTTGATTTCTTGTTTCTATAGAATAATCCTCTGTTATACAAATTGGTATTCCTCCATATTTAAACATCTTTCTCCTGGACACTTTCAGAATTTGTTATTACTGAAATTGTAAAATATAACAGCCAAATGCCTTGGAGTATTGAGCATTGGGTTTTTGGTGGGTGGTGATCCGTGCATTTCTTTGATAACTTTTTTTGTCTGAAATGAAAAGTTCTGGGCAATTTTCCTGTATTACATCCTGGAGCATGGTATTCAAAGTTTTTGATGTAAACTTTAGGAAGACCTATGGTTCTTAAGTTATTTCTGTGTATCTTATCATCAATGTTAATTAATTTCACATGTATGTAATTTAGATCTGTTTAGTAAGTTGGCATTTTTTGCTTTTGTCCTGCCAAATATTTGCCCTTTCTCTTTTTCTCTGTTCCACACTTGTTACTCACATTATCAAAGCCTCAGTTTCCTCAGATATACTTTTAAACTTTTTTTTCTACTTCTTCTACCCTGCTGCTTGCATCTTTAAATTCTAAATTAAGGTTTCTGATTTCCCCCCAAAGTACATTCAAAATATCTTCTTTTAAAGTTATTTCATCCAAATCCTTATGCATCTTACTATGTTTGTGTTGAAAACCCGATAATTTTTGTTTAACAGCTTCTACTTCCCTACAGAGAATCTCTATGATGGACTAAATTTTATCTATTCTGCTCATTGTGTTTTTTTAATTCTATATTGGGGATCCTATTTTCTTCGTTGATAAACCTAGTGAGTTCTAAGCTTCTCATTTATGATTCTTAATTCTCTTTTTAAAGTTTCTTCTAAAAATTTTATTTTTTTTACAATTTGTTCTTGCTCTCTCTCTTTTTTCATTCCTATCCATTTTTCTTTCTTTTTGAAATTCACTGTTGATTTATCTCCTTGTGAAATCTGTTTTTACTCAACTTTCTACCTTAGAAATAGCAAGGAAGACTAAGACTTCTATTTCTTTCTAGTTTCCTTTTCACACTTCTTGCTTCAACTGTGCCACTGGACAGATATCCCTGAGCTGTTAACTTCCTATGTGTCTCTAACCAGAATAAGCTGGGAGACTGGAGTTGGGAAGTCTTGGCTGTAGCTGTCTATTGCTCTTTCAACCACAGTTCTTTAGTTCTCTATTTCCTGTGGGGCAAAATCAAGATGTCTGTCACCTCTTGTAAGTCAGGGTATAGAGTGATGAGGCTAAATAACCATCAGCAAAAATAGACACTGAGTCTTTGAATTATACTGTTATTATATATATATATATATATATACTGTTATTATTATACTGTTATGTCTAGATATAGACATATTTATGTCTATATGACATATGTGACTGGTCTTCTATTCTTGGAGACCTGTGATAGGTTATACACAGATCAATAAATGAGATACCAACATTAAGTTTAGCTTCTTTGTCACTGAAGGACTAGAATCACAGCCTCTCATAGTTGTATTCTTCTGTGGTACATCCTGAGACAAAGAGGTAAAGCTACAAAAAGTGAAAAGAAACCAAGGCTCAGAGGCCACAAGAAAAGAAGAAAATGTGGGAACAGATGTAGCAAATTCCTACCTCCTCCCTATGTAGAAGGCAAAACAGCAGTTAGGTACAGAAGAGCTTTGAAAATCCTACTTCCCAGAGAGGAGGGAGAGGAGTACAGAATAGGAAGAGAGTTCCAACCTCTTCAGAAGAATTCACACACAATCTGCCAAGCATTTTACAAATATTTCCTGATTTTATCTTCAATAATTGAAGGATTAGTCAGAAGGTGCTATTATTATCATCATCTGTAAAATGGAATCTGAGGAGATAGGTTGAGTGGCTTGTCCAGGGTCACATAGCTAGTTAGTGTCAATGGTTCTATTTCAACTCAAGGATTCCTGATTACAGATCCAGCTCTTTTTTCACTATGCCTCCTAGATACTTTTATCACCAGTGTCATACCATGCCAATGATAGAAAAGAATATCTAGGTACTTTCCAATGGGATCCAATTTCCTCATATAAAAATGGGTGCTTTTAGCATTATTATCAAAGAAGCAGTCAACATCATGTTCATTGGTTATAACAAAAATAAAAGGGGAAGGGATGGATGTAGAATATGCAGAGGAAGTTGTCAGTTGCATTTCTACAAAAGCTTAATATAACCTTCAAGTCAAGTCTGGAAGCATGACTGTTAGTCTTGAGCAGAGGGGGCCAGAGTAGAGATGGTGGTACTGCTCTTCTTGTGACTCTTAGATTTAGATACCTATCATTGGCAGCTGTTTTGTGGTTATTGTTGATGGTGGCTGGGATGGCAGGTCCCTCAACCAGAATGAGTGCCCCTTTCAATGATGTCTATAGGAGTTGAAGGGGGCAGAAGCAGGGCTGAAGATAAGGAGCTAACAGATGTTCGTGGAGTTTTGGGACTCAGAGTGCTGAAAAATCACCATTAGAGTCTCAGATTTTACCTTTCTGTCACATGACACCCATCATCTTTCCCTCTATCAAGTCTTGCCATAGTACATAAAGGGAGAATGGAAACCTGAGTACACACACAACCCCACTGGCTGCCTTCCTAAAGGTTAAGTTCTTGAGGGAGACACTTAAAATGATGAAATCATCAAGGGATTTTAATTTTACAACTTGGCTCATCCCTAGCTGATTGTTGATTAGTTCTGAGTTAATTCAAGTGGCAACTAAAACTACTCAAAACTGAAATCAGTTTAGAATATATAACTTTGCCAGAAAATAGAATCATTTCATCTGAAACTGATGTAAAGGAAGAGATGCTTTTAGGGCTGGAGGAAAGCAGATGAACAAGGTCATGACAAACATGCTCAGTCTTCTCCAGGAAAATGATGTGTATTTTCATTTTTGTTTGCCCTGTGACCTGTACTTATTATTGTGCTTTCCCCCTTCTCTTAGTTATGATGCCTCTCATGCACATCAATCAATCAATCAATTAATCAGCATTTCTTATTCATCTTCCCCAAGCAGTGAGCTAGGCACTGTGGTTATAAAGACAAAAATAAATTGGCACTTTCCTTCAAAAAGCCTACACTCCATGGAGCGGATGCACACACACACATATGTGTGTATATGTATATGTGTGTATATGTATATATACAATATATAAAGCTATAAAGAAGACATAAGATATCTTAGATAGGAAAATGCTATCAGCTGAAGGGGCAGGACAAAACCCTCTTGCAGGTGGTAGTGTTTTAGTTGAGTCTTGAAGGAAACCAAGGATTCCAAGAAGCAGAAGTGAGTCTAGAGAGCAAACCAGGCATGGGCAACTGCTGGCAGAACCTTCTCTCATCCATGAGCTTAGGGAATCCTGGGGTTTACAGTGAAGCCTACATTTGGAAATCAGCGCTATAAAACCATAAGAGCTAGTATTTAAAATACCTAACATGCACCTGCTGCCAAAGTGTTGGAAAGAGCAAAATTTCCCAAACCAACAACACATCCCCTTTATAGTGAATGGAATCCAGACAGTATGATCCCAGAGGTAGAGCTAAATGTTATAAATAAATATGGAGAGAAAGTACAAAAACAAAATTATACAAAAGACACTAACCTACTATTTCCTACCCAGGTATGCACATGGTGGCCTTGTATCTTAAGCACAGACAAGCTTATGACAGAGTATATCTACCACCACTACCAACCTCCTCTATTATTTTTTGGCCCATTTTCCATCTCTTTTTTCAAGTTCAATTTTGACTTTTGAACAATAGGTAAATGGAAAATGATTAACAATGCAAGCCATAAATTAAGACGCTAAGTGAATTCTGATGTCCTGAATATTTCACAGAATCAGCTTCTGCTTAAAAAAAAAGTGAATGGTAGAGAAATATAATGAAACCATCAATAAATCTAGAATAAGGCAAATGTTTCAGATTGTACTTCATTATAATCATCATCAAATTGGAAATGGAAGCAATATTTGACATCATCTAATGCAACTCTCTCATTTTACAAATAAGGAAAATGTCGCCCATGGTTAATGGGCATCACCTGGATGAAGAGTCATTAAAAGAGACTGAAAAAGAGGAGTGACTGACAGATAAGGGAAGATACAAGAATGAGTTCTACTATAGAAATCTAGAGTAGGGAGGATAACAAGGAGAAGAGGGTTATAGACACTGTCAAAGTAGAGAAATCAGAATGAGGGCTATGACAAATCATTAGATCTGGCAATTAAATGACCATTTAAAACTTTGGAAAGAGTGGTCTTATTGAAAAAATGAGGTTAGATGCCAGAATGTAGAAAGTTTACAAGAGAGTATAGGGAAAAGAAGGAATTATCTAGTGTAGATTGCCTGTTCAAAAAGTTTATCAAAAAGGATAAATGTGGGATGATAGCTAGTGGGGAGAGGTGAATCAAGTGAGGGTTTTTGGAGTATGGGAAAGATATATTTCAGACATCTAGAATAAAATGTCTAGTAGACATTTGAAACTCAGTATATCTAAAACAGAACTTGTTATCTTTCCCCTAAATCTTTCCCCACCTTTACTTTCCCTATTAATGTAGAAAGTAATATCATCCTCCCAATCCCTTAGGCTCACAATTTAGTAGTCACCATGGACTGAATATCTCTCACCATCCATATCTAATGTATTGCCAAGGCCTATAGATTTCTCTTCTATAACATCTCTCAAATATGTCCCATTCTCTCCTCTGACACTATCATTATTCTATCATAGATCCTTATCACCTCATACTCAGATTATTTCAATATCTTGTTGATGGATCTGCCTGCTTCAAGTCCCTTTCTACTCTAATGCATCCTCCATTCAGCAATTAAAGTTTTTTTTTTCCTAAAGCACAGGTCCAATCATGTCACTCTCCTATTTAATAAACTCTAATTGCTCCCGATTGCCTCCAGGATCAAATATAAAAGGCTCTATTTGACATTAAAAGCCCTTTATTACCCAGACACCTCCTACCATTTTAATCTTCTTATACTTTTTGTCCAACACATAATCTTCAATCCACTGACACTGGCCTCCTGAATATTCCATAAACAAGACACTCCATATCTTGGCTTCAGATATTTTCTTTGCTGTGCTCCCCTCCCTGAACACATGCTCTCTTCAACATTGCCTACTAACTTCCATGGTTTCCTTTAAGTCCCAAATCTCACCTTGTACTGGAAGTTTTCTCCAACCCCTCTTAATTCTAATGCCTTTCCTCCTTTAATTATTTCCTATTTATCCTGGTTTTTTTTTTAATATTTGTTTGCATGGTGTCTCCCCAATCAGGTTTTAAACTCATTGACAGTAGAAGTGTCTTTTGCCTCTTTTGTATCCCCAGTGCTGAGCACAGTGACTGTCATATAGTAGGCACTTAATAAATGTTTATTGATTAATTAATATGTGTGTGTTTGTAAACACTAGAAAACTATGGGTGGATAGGAGGATATTGAAGATAAGTAAGAGAATGAGGATAATACAGGAATTTATCAACTAAAGAAGATGAGATGGAATGAGCTGCAACTACTTGTGCAGGCAGAACTGTTTCCCTTGGCAAGGAGAAGGGCTACTTCTCCATATGAGTTAGGAGCAAAAGAGAAATAGTGGAAGAAGGCATCTGTAAGATGTGAGTTGAAGAAGAAGGGAGAAGAGGGAGATCTTAGCAATTGGCCCCATTTTTTGGTGAAATATGAGGGAAAATTCTCACCTATCAAAGGTTGGAAGAAGGAAGTCTATGTGAGGTTTAGGTGTGATGAACATATTTGTAAAAAATACTGTAGTGAGTGGGATGGTGAAGCAATTAGGGAGGTGTAAAAGGTTTTTCTTGGTGCAATAAAGGACAAGTTGTGATTACATAACAAAATTTTAGTGGATACATTCATTCAGCAAGATTTTGTGATTTTTTCCAGCTTCATTAGACAGTACATGATAGAGGATGATGGCACTATTTGATGGGAGTAATCCAGAGTTGAGTCTTGGTAAGCAAGGTCAATGATAAGATAAGAGAAGAGAATAGGACAGTGTGGAGTTATACTGGCTAAAGAGTAGCAAAGCCAAATGTGGGTGATAATCTTGAAAGAACTGGGGGTTGGAGGGATTAGAAATCCCAGTGAAAATGAAGAACAGAGCATGGGGTTGTGAGACAGATGAAGAGGATAAATGAAAACAGATTGTGATCACATAGGGAAATTTTAAATGTGAGTTGATGTTCATGAATAGAGTCCAATATCCATTTGTGGATGAGACTATCTCTATGTGTGGCTAAGGTGAAATGGAGAGTTAGGAAAAGGGAAATGAGTAAATAGAGGAACTTGGAAATTAAAGTATTTGAGGGAATATCAATATTTATGTTGAAGTCCCAAAGCATGAGAGCAAGAGTTGGGGAGGAAAGACCCTGAGATTTTCATTTCTCTATCAGAATGTTGGCAGCATGTTTCATCATTAGGTCTCTTATCATTAATCATCACATTGAGCAGAGCTCTTAAGTTTTTCATAGATGTTTGTCTTTATAATATTGTCATAAGTTTTTTTTTTTCCTCCTGGTTTACCTCACTTCTTTCTGTATTCATTCACATAAAGCTTCTTAGATTTCTCTGTGTATTCTTTATAATTTATTATTATATAATGTGTATGTTACCATAATTTTATGATTTATAATTATAATTCCCTATATTCTTTATAACTTCTTAAAACAAAAGAGTATGTCATTAAATCAGCAGATGATAACTTGCTCAGTCATTCCCTAATTGAAGGACACCCCCTCAGGTTCCAAGTCATTCCCACCAAAAAAGGAGCTATAAATAATTTTTATACATCCCTTGTACATACATCTGATCTTGTCCTCACCCCCTACCTGCTTTGGTAACTAATTTGTGATGCATTCAATTTCATTATCTGAATTGGTATATTTTAAGTCCTTTATTTCTTGTTATATTATTCTTACCTTTTATAATTTTGTAAATATCCATTTATTTCTTTTAGATTGTCATACTCATTGACACAAAATTAAGCAAAATAATTTCTAATAATATCCTTTATTTCTTCCTAAGTTATTGTGAATTCTCTTTCTTCACTTTTGATTATAGTGATTTGGCATTCCTTTTTCTCATAAAATCAAATTAATTGTTTTCCCCAAAAATAATGTCTTAGCTTTATTTCTTAGTTCATTTATTGATTGATTGGTTCTTCTACTTATTAAATATTAGTGTTTGCTTTATTTTCCTTTTCTTTCAATTTTATTAATCCCTTCTTTGATTTTCAAGATTTTTGTTTTAATGTACAGTTGGGGTTTCTTAATTCGTTGCTTTTATAAGTTTTTTTTTTTAATTTGTATGCCTAAATCATTGATCTCTTTTTTTTCTATTTTATAAGTGTTTGAAAGTATAAAATTCCCATAAGTCCTATTTTGGCTACAAGAATTCCCCAAATTAATGCTATGTGTTCTCATTTTTTGCCATTTTCTGTAATGAAATTATTTATTGTTCCTATGATTTACTCTTTGACTCATTTATTCTTTAGGATTAAATTGTTTAGACTCCAATTAATTTTGATATTAGACTCCAACCATCTGTTGAATGCAACTTTCATTATATTATTGTCCATAAAATAATGTGTGTGTGTGTGTGTGTGTGTGTGTGTGTGTGTGTGTAGCTTTCTTGCATTTCCTTGTAAGTCTTAATGCCCTAATGAAGGGTCTATTTTTTTAGAGGTACCATGCATAGTTGACTATATGTGTGTGTGTGTGTGTGTGTGTGTGTATGCCAGTCTATGATATCTAACTTTTCAAAAATTCCATTAAACTTCTTGATTCTTTCTTTCTTTTTTTGTTTTGTTAGATTTTCTGGCACATTGAACCCCTCCACTCTTGTAGTTTTATGTTTTGTCCTATAAATTATCTAACGTTTTTCTTTAATATTCAAATGCTATGACATTTAGTGCACATGCCCTTAGTAATGATAACAATTCATTTCTATAGTATATTTCAGCATCATATAATTGCTGTTTATCTTCTATAATCATCTCTTTTTGTTCTTGCCTTGTCTGAGATCACAATTTCATTTTTTATTGCAACTGAATCTTAATAAATGTTGATCCAGTTTCTTATTTTAACTGTGTGAATCTGTATGCTTCATTTGTCTTTCTTCTAAACAACTTATTGTTGGATTTGGCCTTCTAATCTATTCTGTTATTCTCTTCTGTTTTATGGATAAGTTCACCTCATTTATATTCACTGCTATAATCATCCCTCCATTCTGTTCTCTTCTAATCTTCTCTCTTTGTTTCACACCTTCTCATTATAAAGCATATTTGGGCAGTGAGCAAGGAGTGTGTTCTCCACCAGTGCTCCAGGTTTTGCTCCATTGCCACTCTTTTCTTATTCTCTCTCAGAGCCCAATTATACATTCTTACCTTTTTGTTCTTTCCTCTTAAACCTCTCTTCATAATTCAACTGCTCTTTTTAAGGACTTTTTTTCCCCTTTTTATTTTGTTTTGCTTGTGACTAATTCCTACCTAAATCTACCCTCTCTCTTATTCTCTCTGCAATATCTATCCTGTTTCCTTGCAAAGTGAAAATCATTTCATTTTTATACCCAACTCTCCCTCTCCTCTCTCCCTTGTCAATCTTCCCCCCTTCTCTTTCCTGCCCTGCCCCCTTTCATATTTATGTCATATGTATGTACTCTTTTTTGCTTTGACACTTCAGATGAAAGTGAGGTTCAAGTATTATTTCCCTCCAGCTATATCTCCTTATGTGTAGTCTTCAACTAGTACAACCTGATTATGTGAGCTATTTCCCCCAACTTTCTTCTCCCTCTACATCTTAGTATATTACATTTCTCTTCTCATTCCTTTCTTCTTTTAAGATCCTTGAAATGTAATAAAATTAATCCCAGTCCCTCTCTTTTATTAGACTAGTATTGGAGTTCTGAGGAGACACTTGTATCTTCTCCCTTTATTAGAATAGAAACATTTCATCATTAGTTAGTCCTTTAAGACAGCTCAATGATATTTAGCATTTATATTTTTCTTGTCTCAGTGTTTCTATTTCAAAGTTTCTACTTAGCTCTTGTCTTTTCATTTGGAATGTTTAGAAGTCTTCTACCTTATTAAAGGAAGATCCCTAACCTAACACTCACTCCTCTCTCTCTCTCTCTCTCTCTCTCTCTCTCTCTCTCTCTCTCTCTCTTTCCCTCACCCCCCAAACCTCTGCCATCACATTAAACTCAGTTTTTCTTGGTGAGCTATTTTGGGCTGTAAGCCTATATCTTTTGCCTTTTTCTGATTGTCTTGCCTTGGTGGCTCCATGGTACTTGAATTCTTTCTTTCTGGCTGCTTGTAACACTTTTTTCTTTGCAAAGAAACAAGCTCTGGTTATTGGCTATGATCTTCATGAGGATTTTCATTCTGGGGTTTCTTTTAGAAAGTTTAGTGGATTCTTTCTATTATCACTTTTTCTCCCTGTAGTTCTAAGATATCTAGGCATTTACATGATTTCTTGAATTATGGTATCCAGATTCTTTTTTTCTTTCCAGGAGGGTGGTACAGATCAAGAAGAGAAAATTTAAGAATCATTTAAAAACCAAAAAAAGTTTTTAAATGACTCAAATTTTCTCTTCTTGATCTGTTTTCCATGTCAGTAGTCTTAGATATGAGACCCCTTGTATTTTCTTCTACTTTTTAGTATTTTGTTTTTATTTTGTTATTTTTGTTGTCTCCTAAGATTATTAACATCTACTTGGCAGATTCTAATTTTTAATGAGATTGTTGCTTGTTTAAGATTTTTGTGCCTTTTTTTGCAAAGCTCTTAATTCTCTTTACAAGTTTTTCCACCATGTTTCTTTTTCTGAAGTATTTTCTCTAGAACTTTTACTTTATTTATAAGTTCATTTTAATATTTTAAAAAAGAAAAACATTGCTTCAGTTATTCAAGGAATTCCAAATGAACTTTTGATCAAATTGTGTTTTAGTTTGAAGTTTTGCTTGCAAATGTTTTCATATCAATATTTTTTATGGGGTTGTTGTATCTTACATCTCAATTGTCTTAATAATCCTTTAGTCTTAGTTCCTGACTTCAGACTTTGTGTGAGGGACAAACTCTGCATACTTGTTGAGCAGTTGTCTGGGTTGTGCTTGATCTTGTTTGTTTGTGTGTTTGTTTTTTGCTCTTTTTATTGTTGTTGTTCTATTATCTTGCTTTTCCCCTCCAAATTTGAATGCTGTATTGTTCAGGGTTTTCAGGGACAGCTCAGGCTGGGACCCATAAGCTTTCAGTGTGCCCAAAATGGTCTGACAAAGGGCCATATTTTATTACTGTCTTCCTAATCTGAACTTTGTTAGCTCCTAACCTGTGTTTCAGTTTGAGCAACATATAGTGGAGGATGAATTTCAGAAAAGAGATTGACATGGAAAAATCTGTTAGACAGTAATTATGGAAGTCTGGCTGAGAGACTATGAACGGCTGAACAATAGTGGTAGCAGGTTTAAATGAACAGGGAAGGTGAATCTGAAACATATCATGGTGGTGGAATCAATAGGAATTTTCAGTTGATTAAATACAAGGAGTTAGGGTGAGGAAAAAGTAAAATATGACTTCAAACTCTAATATCTTATTAAAAGAGGGAATGGTTATATCACAAGCAGACATTGGAAACTTAGAAGTGGGGCAGATTTCATAGGGAACATGAACAGGAAATATAAGACTGATATTCATAGGAGTCAAAGGGTATAGAGTTATGGAATAATGTTGTTGTGATTTTTATAAAAGTAAGCATCACAGTTATAACTAGGATTTCTGGCACTTGGAGTGAACTCAGGATAAGAAGTATGATAGGCATTAGTATACAAGGCTCCATGATAAAAAGAAGAAACATGGAGGTTGCTCATTGGCAGTAAGAGAGAAAGAGAGAGTTCCCAGGTGAGTCCTTTACAAAGAGGAATAATGACATTTTAAGAAATGTTTTCCCTTGTCCCACAATGAAAGGGATGACATAGATCCAGTGCATTCTACCTTGGTCCAAAATAGTGATTCTGTGAGATTGAGAAGACCATTTCCCAAAGAATTCATTCTTGATCCTCATGACATGGTGGGCAATGATTCCTCTCATCACCACAATTTTTAGGTAAACATGGAAGCATGTGGGCAAAGGAGGCAGCAGGTGGGGTAAGAGTATATGGGAAGATGGGTTTAAGGTAAGAGGCATCAAAGTAAAAACTCTAGGGTGGCATCTTGAGTTGGATGAAAATATAGGGACCTCTCAGAATACTGTTGTAGAAAGAAATTTTGCCCTCCTCCAAGAACACTGGGAAATCAGTGCAGAGCAATGATCATTAATGCATTTGTTATGGAATTAGTCATAAAGGAAGGTCCTTTAAAAAGTGATTGTTGGACAAACAAATATAATGCAGTCTTATATAGATGCATATGAATGTATATGTCTATATATGATTAAAGATACCCAAGTATATCTGTGTGTATGTCAATGTATGTATGTGTGTATATGTTTCTGTATATATGTCTATGTATGCTCTCTCTATATATACACATATATGTATATATATGTATGTATGTATTGTGTGTGTATCTGCTTAATTGTAGCCCTCTTGGGAAAGGAAGGATAGGAAAGGGAAAAAAAGAACAAAGTAAAAATCACATAGCAGAGAACAAAAGAAAACTTACAAGGAAGCCAAGAAAAGATGGACATCTCTGAACAAAATGGGTCGAATTTATCATATATCTTTCTTGAAATGGAAATTTATTGCTGTACATTTTGGATCCTTTCTTATGTTTTGCTCTGCAAATGACAATGCTTTTTTTCTCTTCTTATTTTGTATTTAAGTTTTAATATTTAAGTTTTTGATGTTTCTTTTTTCTTGTCTTATTGTATATTTAAGTTTTAGTATTTAAGTTTTAAATTAACTAATTAAAAAGTGTTAATGAAGGTTAGATTATAAAAATGAACAATGGAACAATAAGTGGATAGAACAATGGGGGTAGAGTGGAACATTTTTCAGAATTCTGATTTGTTGGCCATGAGCTTTAGCAGCTTTGTTTGCATGTCAAGAAAAAGATTGAATACTTAGCTAAAACTCTTTTGATATGTAAGCATGTGTTTCCATGTGTGTCTCTGGGGACAATTTCAGAAAAAAATCAGATGAATCTTTTTTTTCTGCTACTTTTCCTTTGAAAGAAAGTTAAAAGAAACCTACCTCTGAAATTTTGGGGTTCTGAAAAGCTCTAGGAAAACTGAAACATATCCTCTGTTTTTCCATATGTACATTATGAAGCATATGCAAAATATACCTTAGCTGGAAGGGAAACTTTCCCTGAGTTTGTACACCTTACCCAGTGGTTGGAAGGCACCAGCAGAGCAGGAACAGTTTCTGGACACATTTTATACAGCTTCCACATGAGACCTTATGTAGGCTAAGAGTATTCTTCTGGTAAAAATCAGCTTAGAAATAAATGGTATTAGACACCTCTCAAACATATGAGCTTTGAGCATAACTAATCCTCTTTTTTTGACAGGTTTATTCCTTTGTCAAGCATTAATTTCAAAAGAACATCATGGTGCACAGCACTGATACTAATGCACAGTAGAAGAGATTTATGGAATAAAGCAAGCCTCAAATCAGTGCTTATGAGGTCATGGATTTAACTTGCCATTTCTTTCATGCAAATTCCATTTGGAGGACTTATAAGATAAAGTTGTATTTTCATAAATAGAATTCATGAGCTAAAATGTAAATATTGTCATTAACATTGATATTAAGCAAGTTTAGTTGTTATCATAGTAAGGAAAATAAGTCTATGGATCTAATATTTTCAGGCTAACAGACTTAAGCAGCACCAACTCTGCAAACTATAACAATAACAAAAGGATTAAGCAGTTCATCCAATTCAAATCAAGAAGTATTTATTAAGTGACTACTGTTTGCCAGTGATTTAGAATTCAATAACAAAAAATAAAATAATCTCTACCCTTAAGGGGCTTTATTCTACTGAGAGGGAAAAGCATTAACTTAATTAATATAAAAATTATAATGAATTAATAGGGAGAACTAAGGACTGGGGAAATTAGGATCTGATTTTTTATTAGAGGAGACACTTTAGTTGAGACTTTAATTGATCCAGAGATTCCAGGAGCAATAATTGAGGTGGGAAAGCATTTCAGACATGAAGGGATATTCTGAGCAAAAGCATGAAGATAGCATGTTGTAGTCAGAGGATGACAAATGGGCCAGTTTGGTTGGAACATGGAGTGTGTGAAGGAAAAAAAATGTGATGGTAGTCTAGAAATAGAAGGTGTAATCAAAAGATAAAGAGTTTTTCATGGGAAATAGAGGAAATGATTCATCTTAAAGTCAATTGGTAGTGAACTAAGCTTCTAAGGATTTAAATGGTCAGATGAGGTTAATTTGGCAGCTATGTGGAAGAGAGATTGGAGTGGGTAGAAATGGAGAAAGGGCAACCAATTAGGAGGGAATTCGAGTAGTACAGGCAAGAGGTAACTAAGTTCTGAAGGTAAGGATGGTAAGTGTTCAAGTGGAGAGAAGAGAACAGATACAAAAAATGTGGAGGATGAATTAATGAGACTGGAAACTTTATTGGATATGGATGGAGAGAGAGAATAAAGAATTCAGGGTCAGTAAATGTATAAACTCTCCTAATCAAATTACATTGGAGAAGGAAATGACAGACCACTCCAATATCTTTGCCAAGGAAATCCCAAATGGGGTCATGTAGCATCAGACATGACTGAAATGATTGAACAACAACAAATCAAATTACATATTAATTTATGTGCACACATATCCATATGTACATATATATGCACTTACACATGTATGCTTAGCTGTATGCACACATATTTAGATGTGTATATACTTGTGTGTATGCAAAATTATTTATATGTGTTTCCTTAGTTCCTAATGATAGAGTTGTCAAACCAATCACAGAGCAAGAATCTATTATGCAAGATCAGCCCCAAGAGTAATTGCACAATTGTAGTTATCAGATAAACTCTCCATACATCTCTCACAGCGGACAGGAAAAGGTGAGGCTGTCTCCTTACCAGAGGAGAAATGACCAATCTTCATGTTATTGTTTTTATCCTCAAATGCTGGGTGCTGCATAAGCTGCCTAATTTATAACCCTTTTGCCATGTGTTAGGAGCATGCCCTCTATGGTGTATGGGTGTGTGTGTGTGTGTGTGTGTGTGTGTGTGTGTGTGTGTGTGTGCATGCGTGTGTGTAATTTTCTTCTTTCTTGTTCTTAGTTGAACAGTTATTTTGAAAGAGAAGTATCTAAGTCACTGATAAGTTCAGAAGATCCATCAGAAATTAGTCTGGTGAGAACCACACCAACAGTCCAGCAGCCTAGCCAGCCCATTTATGACTCAGTGACTAAGCAAACGTATTTCAGATTCCATTCACCAAAAGAAAATTTGATAGGGTCTCTGAAGCAAGAAAAAAATACTTTCAGGACCCTGAGCCATGACGTACACATCAGTCTCACGTGTTCTTTATATGTTAGATTCATTACTTTTGTGCTTCTAGTTTGAGCTCATTCTTATTATTGACCTTATATATGTTAGGAGACAGAGTCCCTCTGGTTTAGGAGGATTTTTTTTCCTTAGGGTACTTTTCACTAAATACTCTTTCAGGAAAAATTAATTGTTTTCAAATTGTTGAATGTGGGTTTTTTTTTTTTGAGGGAGGGGAGGAGAAGAAAGGGTAGCACACCAGATGAAAGCTCATCAGTAACATTAAAAGAGATGCATGCCCTTCAGAAACTTAATATTAAATTACCATTATGAGGCTGGCCTTGAGAGAATGAGCCCTCAGGAGCTGTTACTACAGGATAATAGATTTAGAGTTGGAAGAAACTTTAGTGATAATTGAATCCAATATTTTCACTTTACATATGAGGTAAACTAGGCCCAGAGAAGTGAAAAGAATAGTTTAAGGTCAAACAATAAATAAGTCTTGGAAAATCTGCAATTTGAACCCAGAAACTGACTCAATTTCCAACATTCTTTTCATTGTGTCATGCTGCTTTTCCTAAAATGAGTGAAAGTTTTAGAGGCAAATTTCACCTTAGTTTTGGAGGAAAGGGGAGAATTTCATACATATTAGAGTTATTCAAAAGTGGAATGACTTTCCCATGACTTCTTTCAACATAAGGTCTCCATGAAATTCAACATTTATCTGTAGTTCTTACACAAAGTCTTAATAACCACTTTACTGGTATATTTTAGAGGCAGAGGTTCAAGTTGATGTCCCCTGAAATCACTTCCAACTCAGAAATTCTGATTCTATGAATATCACCTCAAATACTTACTATCTATGTTACTATGAGAAAGTCACTTATCCTCCCAGAACTTTAAAAACCTTTTCTGGAAACTTATATTATGATGTTGTATAGAGGGAAGTGTTGGGATTAGAATCATATGAGACATAGCTCAAAAGTCCACCTCAGACACATACTAGATATATTAAAAATTACTTCACCACTCTGAATCTTTATCTGCATATAGAAATGACACTTATTTTACAGAATTGACAAGAGTATAAAATGAAATAATGCATATGAAGTGTCTTGCAAGTTTTAAGGGCTCTATAAATATAGGATACTAGTGATTTGGGGCAAGCCACTTCAGCCTCTCTGAGTCTCAGTCTTCCTACTTATATAATGATAATTAAAAATAATAAGTGATAATATCAATATTTCACAGCTGTGTTTTTGTGAGAATCAAATGCCATAATGTGTTTAAAGTGCTTTACAAACTTTAAAGGGGCATAATGGCTATGTCCCCTTGGGCAATTACTATCTATGTGCCTCAGAAAATGTCTTAGGTCTCCTGTGCTAAATCATAAAGGGATTGAGATTTACTTGGTTGAGCAAATTCACCCAACATGAATTTCCAACATTGAATAAATTCCAGATCATTAGCATATTCATTTACTAGCCATGTCAAGGAGGGTAATTATGAGGAAATCATTTTGTAAATCATAAAGTGATATATGAATGTGAGTTATTTTTACTGGTCTACTTATGCTTTCACCTCATACATCATTTTATTTAGTCTACCAAAAAAGAAGAAAAATCCCACAATTCATCTCTTTTATGTTTTCCTTCATCTCCAGTATTGTACTTTTTGTGTTTCAGTAACAGTCTATTGATTGTATATGTCAACTGGATATTTGTGTGCTCTGAAGAATTGAATTTTATTTCCATTTGCCCAAGTACATCTGAAAAATGACCATAATCCTGGCTGCTCAGAGGCAAACTTCTTATCATCATGTTTTATAATGCATTATTCAGAAGAAATAGCAAGGAAGGCATGCTATTCTCCACTATATTTACCCTGGCAGGATCTGAATCTCTCAAATCTTTAGATATTTTCTCAAAGGATGTATGGTTTCTACAGTCTTAAGAACATAAAGCTGCATGTATTGCTCAGCATTTCTCTGTCAGCTTTTGAACTTGTTCAGATTTAGTGCTCTTATATAAACTGTTTTCAAGTAGCTCTAAGTGCTCATTTCTCCAATGGCTACTAAATGTCAAAGGTGTTCTTGGGATCTTCAAAGCACACATTTGCACACTCATCTCTTGCCTTTATAGATACTCTAATTTTAACTATACTATTGTATTATATATGTTGAAGTCAGGCTAGAAGATGCAGAAAACATCCAAAAATTAGGCAAGATAACAGACATTTTTAAGATGGGGTCGTATTTTTCTAAAGCTGAAATGAAATTATAATATGGTACTGCAAACATCTATGATCCTTATTCCTGAAGAAATCTATCTAATCTTTTTATATATAGTTTTGAGAACATAGAGAATATTTGGGAAGTACTCTTCCTTAGGAATGTGAAAATTGAGAGATGATGTCTTTCCTGTTATGTTGTGAGCTCTCTTTTAACAGCAGAGGCTCTCTTTTAACTTTTTTTGCATCCTCAGTGTTTAACACAGTGCCTTGTAAAAAAAAATACACACTTAACAAATTCTTATCCATTGACTGACTAACTGACTTAAACTGGATACTGAGAAAAAGAGTAACCTGCTTAAGACCACACAAATGAATGGACAATTCCAGACATATTTCTATAGTCTGGACCTTTGCTATTTAATATAGAGGCTAGGTCAGTGGTTCCAAAAGGTTTTTCATAGTAAATATCTGATTAGATACAATGATATAGTTTTATTTTTATAAAATAGAACATATTTTATAACAATTTAAGATATCCAAAGCATTTCCCTCTAACACCATTCTCATTTTATGTCTAGTTCTTCTAGTTATTTATATTCTCATTTTTATAAAATATGCTGCTTATAAATGTTAGAAAATACCATAAATCATATAAATTGAGTAGTTGAAAGAAATAATGTGTTAATGTAACAAGTTCCAAGTGGAATAGCACAGTATGTGAATATAAGAAATTTATACTAGAGTAGAAAGGGATACAACATAGACAGTGATCTTTTAGGGGAACTTTGGAATTATAGAAAGCAGTCCTATTCTCTACTGGGTAAATAGGTTTACTGATTGTAATGTAAAGAAATCATAGCATAAATTCCTCTTAAAATTTAACCTTAAATTTTATTCACATCTAAATGGAATTCAAGCATGTCATAAATACCATCAAACAATTATAGTTAGGGCCTTTAAACTTGCATAAGATTTTTCATATGAAATTTCACAGAGGTATGGAGAATCAGCTGGCAGCAGGGACTGAATATTTTGCCTGAAATATGGAATATAGATGAAAGAATAATTTGTTTTTATTTGTTTTTTTCTGAAACTATGTTGGATACTGAACATCAGCTCAGCATGAAGGGAGATTATGCATCTCAAAATGCTGAAATTCAGCCTTCTTTTAAAGTTCTACTCCAGTAGAAGTAAATGAACAGCAGGCATCCTGAAATCAACAGAGATGATGAAGGGAGCAAATAAAAGAGGTTTCCATAGCCCAAGTAGAAGGGGGGATCCTGGGCAAGGAAATCTACTTTCCATTAAAATTCTGCCACCATTATGTAATGGAGACAAAACCACTATAACTCCATCTTCAACATGATAATTTTCTTGGCCACAAGTCCCAAGAATGAATTTGACATTAGGTACAATGGGGGTAATTATCTTTCTTTAAAGATCTTTGAGATAATAGCAATGAATGGCACAAAATAATAGTTAAGTTTATGGCCCTAGGGCCTCCTTGTAAATTATGAACGGTACTGCTAGCTCTCATTTAAAAATTGTATTGTTGAATAATTCAGCATATTTACCAGGAAGTGAATGTATTATTGGACATCTTCCCCCTAAACCCCAAAGAAAGCTTAAATTATGATCTTGGCATCACTGCTCAGGTAGTGCAAATGTTGATAAGAAAATTAATTTGATTGCCTTTTATTATAAAATGATTTCATTTTTCTTACTGCCTGGTGCCCATTTTATGACTCATTGGAATCAGCTCATTGCCTTGAATCTATGAAATGGGGATAAGGAAGAGTGAACAGGATAAAACGTTCTTTAAAAAGCATTTCCCATTTTATTAAATTAGTATCTAAGAAAGAGTAATTTCCTCCTGAGTGTTTATGTAGAATTTAACAATTTAAAGTATTATCATAAATACTTAGTGAGCCAAGATAGTTACTTAAAGTGGAATACATAATCAATGAGATAAATAAGCTTGATTCCATTTTGTAAATGAGAAAACTAAGTAGATGATCAAGGTCATACAGATATTAGAGCAGAATGAGTAGTTCACAGAAATTTTAGTTCAATTTCTATGCCTCAATCCATACCATTTTTTTATACTTGTCATGGTTGTTATGATATATATGACGTATATCTTATATATAAAACATATATCTTATATATGCATATATATAAGATATATGCTTGTTATATATATGAGATGTATATGTATATACACATATATACACATGTATGTATAATATATATACCAAACACAAAAGTGTGTATACCTATGTGTGTAAACACATACATCATATAGAAAGTCATGTATGATTTTGAAAGATTATACATATGACAATATCTTGGTAACTCTTGGTATCTTTGAAAATAATCCTCTCTTAACCTCCAATATAATGAGGTCTAATAATTGCGCTTTGATCCATTTATAGATGAATCTAAGGAATATTAAATAATGGTGCCCTCTAAAAATATTGAGTTGAAGGGTCTGAACACAAGAACCAGATTTAAGACCATCCATATTACATGTTCATAACACCTTCTTTAACAGTTATAAAGATAGTGAATAATACTTTTATATCTCTATAGAAGAAAGACCATGAGAAAATGAGTTTAAATTATAAAACCTGAGACTTAGATCTGTGGAAAGTGCTCCTTAGTGGCTCCCTTTTTTTAAATATAGGAGATTGTTTTTGTTTTTACCTTTTTTAAAACAAAGGCAGAGATACAATAGGGCAGCTCAGTGGTGCAGTTGATTGATTGCTGGGTCTGAAGTCTGGAAGTCCCAAATTCAAATATGGTAAAGATACTTACTACCTGTGTGACATGGGCAAGTCAATTAAACCTGTTTACCTCACTTTCCTCATCTGTAAAATGAGCTAAAGAAAGAAATAGCAAACCAATCTAGTATCTTTGCAAAAAAAGGGAAAAAAAGACCCAAAATGGGGGCACAAAGGGGCAGGCACAACTGAAATGACTGAATAATAAGTGATGACATATATTTTATTATTTTCATAGTAAGTATAGCTTTTGAATCACCTAGTAGCTGGACATATAAACTCTGAGGATTGTCCTAATCTTTATCTAGCTCTTGCTAAAATTCAAGGATTTTCAGTGGATATTGATATTGGATAATGCTACAAAATAAATATATGGTATGATATGATGAATATAGATTCATTGACTATTACTCTTAAAATTGGAGAACTGGATGTCTATAAGGAAAGAAAAGGGAAACAATATGTGAACAAAAATTACACCATATATGTATGTAAGTGTGTGTATACACACATACACATAATTTTCATTCATATATATATAATTTTCATTTTGTATACATACATATATATATAATTTAATTCATTCTCATCTCCAACTTATTGATTAAAGAGTAATTTCTTCTTTTCCCCACCCTCTCCTTGTTTTGTTGTCTTTAATTCCAGAGTTATGTGTATTCTCATTAAATAATTTTACAATATAAAAAGGTGTTGATAGTTTACAATGTGGATTGTAGGAAGGAATTTCCACATTGATAAAACCACAACTCCTTTGAAGTATACTGAAGGTTTATGTAGAAAATCCTGTCTCTGTACATTTTTTTTTCTTAGACAAGTGTCACAATTGAAATTGAGACAAACAGGCATAAAGTTCTGAGCACTTTCAATTTATTGGTAATACTATTGATTATCAATGTAAGGTATCTTTATCTCCTCAGCAAGCAAAAAGACCTTAAATGAAGTCAGACAGATCATTTTTGCAGAAAAAAGGAGGAAGACCCAAAAGCTAGATAACAGCATCATAACTGAGGAAAACAATATGATTGGTTACAAAGCCTGTAGCCTCACAGATGGGAAAACAATATAATTGGCAAGAAATTTGACATGTTGTACTAAAAACAACTCCTCCTTGTGGTTAAGAAATTGTGATTAATTTATGAAGCCCATCTTCATCTTGCAGGGCTTGTTAGTGGAACAGAGATAACACACTTCTTGGCACTGGTCTTCACCTTGCAAGGCTTATTAGTGAGATAACAGACTTCCCTTAAGTGTACATGGCCATGCAAGGCTCATTAGTAAGATAAAAGGTCTCCCTTAATTGTGCATGGGTAGTAAGATGTATAGAGATAATATATTTCTTTGAATTAAGTTGATTTATGGAACAACTTAGCTCAGAGAGTAATGCTGAATGTTTAAACCTGTCTATTAACTCAGAGACAAAGAAAGTGACTTAAATTTATATACAAAATAAAAAATAAAATAAACTACAAATAAAATTAATTGCAAAAATAGAATCAATAAAGAAATGGAATCAATATGATATTCCCCAAAGGCAGAAATTTCATACTTTTCCATTCTTAATTTGGTATTTACACTGCAACTAAACTTCACAGTAAGAACGTGACAGTTTTTCATTCCTACAGTTGCCATGTTTCTATGTGAGGTAGTTTCAAATTTCTCATGTGACAAAGATGCAAGTTCCCAATCCTTATGTAAGATAGTTTTACCTGTTCTTTGGATTTGTTTGTGCTGAATTAATTTATTTCACAGGAATACTTAATCAATTTGAACTGGAAGAGTCCTCAGTGTCCTTGTACTTCAATTGTTCCTAAAAAAAAAATCTCTACACAGGATGCCTTACAAGTGGTCATCCAACATTTGTTCTATTGAACACCTGTTGCAGTGAAAATAATTGGCTATCTTCCAAAGAAGTTTATCCTACTCTTTGAAAAAAAAATATTATTTCAACAGTGCCTTCCCACAATTTTATTTTTTTTCTAGTTCTATCCTCTGGAGACAAGCAGAAAAAGTCTAATCCTCTTTCCAGGTGATAACTTTCCTATAGTTGAACACAGATTTTGTATCTCCTCTAATTTTTCTTTTCTACAGTCTAAATATTCCTTATTCCTTCATCTGATTCATCTTATTAATGTCCTTGCTAAAATATGCTGTCCAGAAATAAATGTAATCGGACTTCATATGCCTCACAGACATACAGAGTATAGCACAAGTATATAACAAAATATAACAAGATTATAAGCTTCTCAGTTCTGGGAATCCCCACCTCTAAATGCAATTCAACATATCATTAGTTGTTTTTTTTTTTTTGTTGTTTTTTTTTTCACAATTGCCATATCAAATTGTTGATTCACATTGATCTGAGTCCTTAAAATCCTGAGATTTTTAAAAAATCATAGATGTAAGTCAATAAGACAATTTTATATTTTATGAAGCTGAAAAACTCTAGTAGGTCTTTCTTGGTGATCACTAGAATAAATGAAAGAAACTACACCTTGAGGATTTTTTAAAACTTTATTTAGTAGGTTGTAAGTGGAAGGATTAGTTCTATTGACTACAGTTGTTAGCACCTGAAGACAATTCTAAACTACATGATTGTGTTTGTGCATGTGTGTGAAAGAAAAGATTAGTTTTTGTTTTATTGTAAATCATTATTTGGATCTGAAGGGAAAAAAATGTCTAATTAGAAGCTTTCCTAATTTCACAGGAAAAAAAAGAATATAAAACAAGACTAATATGGAGAAATCTACCTTTTGAAGTTACCACAGGATTTTTACATGGATGAAATTTCTAAATTTGTGAGGATTACATTTTGCACCATTTGTCATTACAAATTAGTTCACTATGCTTTCAAATTCTATATGACCATAAATTATCCCAGGAAGTTTTTTTCCCCTATAATCATTTAGACAATGTGATTGAGAAAACTTTACATTTAAAAAAAAGTCTCATAGAAAAGCAGAGCCAAGATGACAGAGTGAAGACAGCATTTTTACTAAGCTATCCTACTACACTCCTTTGCAACAACTTTAAAAAAAGTGTTGAATTGACTTCTGAGAAAGGAAAACAACAAAACACCACAATTTCCAAATAAGCCCAGGGAATCATAGGAAGATGGTAAGAGACGTCTGAAGATACTTGGTTAGATCTGACTGGGAGCACATTGTAGCTTTGCTTTAGGCTGTGAGATAGCAGAAAGAGTAGTTAATAACATAGGAATCATAAGGGGACTGAAAACTTGATCAAAAAGATATCCAAAGGGATCCCTATGGTAACAGTAAGTGCAGGATTGGGTACCATTTGGTAGCTTTGTGAGCTTTTACCTAGTACTAAGTTATTACTTCCAATTAGAGAAGAGTGTTAACAATCAAGAAGGAGCAGAGGTTCAACCTATTTAAAGTCTATAGTACAGACCAGGAGGGCAGAGACCAGACATCTTGCCAGATCACTTTACTTTGAGAGCACCAAATATTTACAGGAACTTACAGATTTGTCAAAATAGTAAATGCTTATAAAAGACAGACTATCAGACCACACATTGCTCCAAACACCATATGTGAATAGAGCCTAAATCTAATATGAACTCCAAAGTCAAGAAACTGGCTGGAAAAAATGAGCGGACAAAAAAAAAAAAATAAGCAAAACCTGCCCGTAAAAAGCTGCTATGCTGACAGAGAAGCTGAAGGTATAAACTCAGAAGATCACTAATTGAAAATATTAACAAGTAGCTCCACAGAGAAAAATGAAGATTTGAAATAAGTCCAATCAGAATTCCTAGAACTAAGTAGAGAATATTTTTAAGGAAGCAAGCAGAAGAGTTTGAAAATTAAATGAGTGGTAGAAAAACAATTGCGAAAAGACATGAAAGCTGTGTAAGAAAATTGTGAAAAAAAAATTACAGCTTCGTGAAAGTAACATCAAAAAATTCTAAAGAAAATAACACATTAAAATTAGAATTGGCAAAATGTTAAAAGAGGTACAAAACCTCACTAAAGACAATAACGGGAAATATATGGCAGAAACTGGGTATAGACCAACATCTTACACCCTATATCAAGATAAAGTCAAAATGGATACACAATTTTGATAAAGACTGATATAAGCAAACTAGAAGAACAAGGAATAGTTTACCTTTCAGATCTAAGGACCAAATATCAGATAGAGAACATTATGAAATGCAAAATGAACAATTTTTATTATATTAAATTGAAAAGTTTTTGCATAAATAAAGCTAATGCATCTAAGATTAAAAGGGAAGCAGAAAACTGGGAAAGAATTTTTACAACCAGTGGCTCTGATAAAGGTCTAATTTCTAAAATATATAAATAATTAAGTCAAATTTATAAGAATACAAGTCATTCTTCAATTGATAAATGGTCAAAGCCTATGAACAGGCAGTTCTCAGAGGAAGAAACTAAAGCTATCTGTAGTCACATGAAAAAATGTTCTAAATCACTATTGATTAGAGAAATGCAAATCAAAACAACTCTGAAGTACACCTATCAGATTAGCTAACATGACAAAACGGGAAAATGATAAATGTTGGAGAAGATGTGGGAAAATTGGAACACTAATACATTGTTGGTTGATTTGTGAAATGATCTAACTATTTTGGAGAGCAATTTGGGGCATCTCATGATAGAAATTACTATCCACACCCAATGAAAGGAATATGGAGTTTGAATGCAGATGGAAGCATACTATTTGCTCTCCTTTTCCTTTGTTGTTTTGCTTTATTGCTTCATTCTCATGATTCATCCCATTAGTTCTAATTGTTCTTTACATCATGATTAATGGTAAAATATGCATAACAAGAATGTATATGTAGAGCCTATATTGGATTGTATAGTCTGAGGGTAGGGTGGAAGAAATCGGGGGAAGGGGGAAGAAAATTTAAAACTCAAAATCTTATGATTGTTGAAAACTAAAAACAAATTTAAAAAGAAAATAACTCATTAAAATTAGAATTAGTTAAGTAGATCCTAATGATTCCATGATACATGAAGAAACAATAAAATAAATTAAAAAGACTAAAAAAAAGAAGAAACTGTGAAATATCTTGTTGTAAAAACAAAAGACCTGGAAAATAGATGCGATTTATTTTAAACTGTCCTGATATGTTAGAACCAAAGGACAAACTAGAAATTGAAGCAATCAAAGTGTCACCTCCTGAAATGAATTCAAAAATAAAAACTGTCAAAAATAATATAGTCAAAATTCAGAGTTCCTTGGTCAAGGGAAAAATATTGACAGTAACCAGAAAGACATCATTCAAATATTAAGTAACCAAAGTCAAGATCACACAATATTTAGCAGCTACCACTATAAAGATATAAATGTCTTTGAATATGATATTCTAGAAGGCAAATAACCTAGGATTACAACCAAGAATAGCATACACAGTGAAACTTAGTACAATACTATAAAGGAAAAAAATGTCATTTAATGAAATAGAGAACTCCTAAGCATTCATGATTGAAAAAAAAAATAACAGAGCTGAATAAAAAAATGACATTAAAACACAAAACTCAAAAGAAGGAAAAAATTTTAACATGAATGAGAAATAATAAGGCACTTATCAAGGTTATTTTTTATTTCTATATAGAGAGATTATACATGAAACCTTTGAAACATTATTACCATTAGGCCAGTTAGAAGGAGTCTACTTAGAGGACATGAATGTGAGGGACATAGTGGTCAGAAGCAAAACAGACATTTGAGGTAGGGACAAAAGTTAAAAAAAAGAGAGAATGGTAAGTAGAAGAGAATAGGATGAAGGGAAATTATGAATGTGAATGGAGTGAATTCACCCATAAAATGGAAGAGAAAAACACACTGCATTAAAAACTAGAATTCAACAATATGTTCTGTTTTATTTTGTTTTGTCTTTTTACAAGAGACAAATTTGAAACAGAAAGATACACACAACTAAAAAAGGGGAGAGGGGGAGGATAATAGCAGAATATTTTATGCTTCAGCTAAAAAAAAGGCATGGGATAGTAATGACGATCTCAGACAAAATAAAAGAAAATAGTCCTAATTAAAAGAGATATTCAGAGAAACTAATTTTGTTATTGTGGTATAAGCAATGAATAATATCAACACATATAGGCACCAAATGGTATAGCATCCATATTCTTTTTTTTAAGATTCATTAATTCATTTATTTTTAGTTTTCAACATTCACTTCCACAAGATTTTGAGTTCCAAATTTTCTCCTCGTCTCATCCCTTCCCCAACCCCAAGACAAAATGTGCATTCTGAATACCCTATCCCCTAATCTGGCCTCCCTTCTTTCTCTCCCCCCCTTCTCTTATCCCATTCCTATTCTATTTTCCTGTAGGGCAGGGTAGATTTCTATACCCCATAGCCTATGGATCTTATTTCCCAGTTTCATGTGGAAACAACTTTTTAACATTTGTTTTTAAAACTTTGGGTTCCAAATTTTCTCCCTTCCTCCCTCCCCACCCACCCTCATTGAGAAGGCAAGCAAGTCAATACTGGTTATGCTTGTGTAGTCATGCAAAACACTTCCATAGTAGTCATGCTGTGGAAAACTAACTATATTTCCCTTCATCCTATCCCCACCATTTATTCTATTCTTTCTTTTGACCCTGTCCCTCCTCAGAAGTGCTTGCTTCTGATTACCCCCTCTCCCAATCTGCCCCCCCCATCATCCCCACACTCTCTTAGCCCCTTGTACCCAAATTTTCTGTAGTGTAAGATAGCTGTCCATACCTAATTGAGTGTGTATATTATTCCCTCCTTAAGCAAAATCCAATGAGAATAAGATTCACTCATTCCCTCTCACCTTCCCCCACTTCCCTCCACTGTAAAAGCCTTTTCTTGTCTGTTTTATGTGAGATAATTTACCCCACTCTACCTCTCCCTTCCTCCTTCTCTCAGTATAATCCTCTCTCACTCCTTAATTTTATTCTCCAGATATCATCCCTCCATCTTCAACTCACCCTGTGCCCTCTATCTATCAATCTATCTGTACATATAATTTTCTCTCCAACTACCCTAATACTGACAAAGGTCTCATGAGTTACAAATATCATTTTTCCATACAGGAATGTAAACAGTTCAACCTTAATAAGTCCCTTATGATTTCTCTTTCCTGTTTACCTCCTCATGTTTCTCTTGAGTCTTGTATTTGAAAGTCAAATTCTCTATCCAGCTCTGGTCTTTTCATCAAAAATGTTTGAAAGCACTCTATTTCACTGAATATCAGTTTTTTCCCTCATTGATTAATTCAATTTTGTTGGATAGGTGATTCTTGGTTTCAATCCTAACTCCTTTGCCCTCCAGAATATCATATTCCAAGCTTTCCTGTCCCTTATATAGAAGCTACTAAATCTTGTGTTATCCTGATTGTATTTCCACAATACTTGAATTGTTTCTTTCTGGCTGCTTGCAATATTTTCTCCTTGACCTGAGAATTCTGGAATTTTGCTATAATATTCCTAGGAGTTTTCCTTTGGGAATCTCTTTTAGGAGGTGATGAGTGGAGTCTTTCCATTTCTATTTTGCCCTCTGGTTCTAGAATATTAGGGCTGTTTTCCCTGATAATTTATTGAAAGATGATGTGTAGGCTCTTTTTTTTGATTATGGCTTCCCGATAGTTCAATAATTTTAAAATTATCTCTCCTGGATCTATTTTCCAGGTCAGTTGTTTTTCTGATGAGATATTTCACATTGTGTTCTATTTTTTTCATTCTTTTGGTTTTGTTTTATAATATCTTGATTTCTTATAAAGTCACTAACTTCCAATTCCTCCATTCTAAATTTTAAGGAAGTATTTTCTTCAGTGAGCTTTTGTACATCCTTTTCCATTTGGCCCATTTAGGGAGATTTTTAGGGAGTTGTTTTCTTCAGTGTACTTTTTTATCACATTCTGTCAACTGTATTTTTAAATGAATTGTTTAATTTTTCTTCTACCCCTCCCATTTGACTTTTAAAATCCTTCTTGAGCTCTTCTAAGAAGGTTTTTTTGTGCTTGAGACCAGTTCATATTCCCCTCTGAGGTTTCAGATGTGGGTATATTCACAATATTGTCCTCTTCTGAATTTGAGTTTTGATCTTCCCTGTCACCAAGATACTTTTCTATGGTAATTGTTTTTCTTTGTTGCTTCTTGCTCACATTTTTGCATTTTTTTCTGGCTTTTAAAGTTGATCTCTGCTTCTGGGACACAGGAAGCACTGTCCCAGGCTTCTTGTGCTGAGGGCTAGGACCTGGTTACTCGTTTCCTGAGGTGGGGCTTGCCATTGGTTTGCTGGGATGCCTCCCTTCCTTCAGCCACAGTAAGAGGGATCTTTGCTGTTAATCCCCCTAACCTCACGAGCTAAAATACTATTGTATCTAATCTTTCTGCTGACTCTACTATTTCAGGATTTTGGGGCAATATTCTCTGGGTTTTTCAAAGTCAATAACGGAGGGTGAGAGCAACTTACTGTTTACTCCATCATCTTGACTCCCAGAAGACAAAATAGGTGACTATCAACCATTCAGTCTATGGGCTAATAGCTCCGGGAGCAGTGCTGCTGCTGCTATTGCCACTACTGCTGCTGATTCAGTCACTCCCAATGCCGGTTCCTGGTTTGCTGTTGCAGGGGCTGTATTGTATGCCCAGCAGCCCTGTGCTGGACTAATCTCTCTAACCCAGTTCCGACAGACTTCTCCAACTGACTTTCTAAGTTGTCTCTGGCATCTGTGGGCTAAGAAGACTGGAAACCCCTACTGCTGACAAAGATTCAATCCCCCAAAGCCTGGTCCAGCTTTGTTTAAGCCGGGTCTGTGCTGAATCCTATGTGCTGGATTCTCCCTACTCAGGCCTGTGCAATAGGCCTTTCCTGTCAACGTTTCAGGTTGTCTTGGGCTGGAAATCTGCCTCACTCTATCTCTTTGTGGGTTCTGCCACTCTAGAATGTGTTCAGAGTCACTTTTTGAGGTATTTGAAGAGATTTGGGGAAGAGCTCAGGTGAGTCCCTATTTTCACTGTGCCATCTTGGCTCCACTGAGCTATGTATTTTTGATAGTGTGAAAGTTTCTTTTTGCTGATGCATTTTATTGATTTTGTCAAGTTTTTTTTTTCATATAATGCATATATCATTGGACTTGGAGTCAAGAAGATTTGAAGTAAAATCTTTTCTCAGATACTTACTAGTCCTGTAATCCAGAGTCCAATACTTAATTTTTCCTCAGCTTATTTTACATTTGTAATATTGGGATCATAATAGCCACTTGTTGTGTGGAATTAAATGGGATAGTAAGGAAAGCAGCTTGGAATATAGTAGGTGCTTAAATAAATGTTTGTTGACTTGAAATGTTGCCTCAAACTAGTATATTCCCAGGCTTATTATGTTAGTGTACCACAAGACAATATGGAAAGAATTATTCTAGAACCAAATCTCTGAGATTCTTTCCCTCTCGATGTAAAAGAATAATGTGAAGAGAAGATGCTGCATTGCAAGGGGGTGAATTGACCAATATGTTGTAGACTCATTTTCTCTGAGCTATAAATTTTTAGATGTTTCAAATACCTCTACACAAGTGTTGTTAAGATGAAAAACCTCCTATTTTAGCTCTGGAGTTATGTCTCTAGAAATGCTTTTGTACATCTCAACTATGGCACTGACATCTAAAGAAAGACTAATTATAGGTTTCAGTTTGCACCTGGGTGAAAATGAACTTTTATGCAGCCTTTAAAATAAACCTTTTTAATTATTATCATTATGCTAGAGTTGCATAAATGTCTTTAATTATACTTGTTCAGTAACATTTGCTATCATCACCTTTAACATACAGGAGCAACCAAAAGGTTTTTTCTTTCTTCTCTTCTTTCCTTTTTATTAAAATAAAAAATGGAAGATCATTTCATTACTTGATAAAATAATAGGACATTTTATTTCATATTATGATTGGAAAACAGTTAAATTGGCACACAGACTACTAAAGCCAAGATATATAATTGATGCTAGATTATTAAAAATAGAACTTTTTTATTTTGAATTAAATTTGGAATGGTGGAGAAGGCCAATGGAGAGGGCAATGAAGTACAATATAAACTTTATGGTTTAAATATGTTTGAATTTCAGCACTATTCATCTTATCCAGATAAAGAAGAGACCATATATATCCTAAACTTTTCTATACTATTTTGTTCTACAAATATTGTTTTCTTTAAAAAGAAATAGATGATCCTTATATTAAAGGGTTTTATCTAAAAGTCATGTTTTCTTTCTTGGATTTGAAAATAATGAATTTTCTCTTAAAGTTTTCCTCTTTCTAGAGAAGACAAACTAACTATACAATGCTCAAAAATAGAAAATAGAGGAGGAGAAATTTTGCCTTTGACCTTTTCAGTTTTTCTTTCAGTTGTTTTTTATAAGAATTTATTTGAAGACCATATAAACATATCACCTATATTTGGTTCTGTGCCTATATAAATGGACATGATTTTAATTTCTATGAACTTATTTTAAAAGGCAATATAAACTCAGTTGAAAAAAAACAACTAATCAGGGCTAGTTGTTTTAAATGATTTTTTTAAAAATGTCAATCAGGGGGTAGAGCCAAGATGGTAAGGTAAAAGCATTGACTTCCTTGAGCTCTCCCTCAAACCCCACCAAATACCTGTAAAAATGACTCTAAACAAATTCTGAAGCAGCAGAACCCACAAAAGACAGAGTGAAACAAATGTCCAGCCATAGACAACCTGGATGATTAATTGGAAAGGTCTATTGCACCTGGCTGGACGAGGAGCACAATTCAGTGCAGGCTGTACAAAAACAGGCCTCAGCAAACCTGAAGAAGTCCTCATGGGATTGAATCAAGGGGATATATGGTGGTTTCCAGACTTCTCAACCCACAAATATCAAAGACAACTTAGAAGTAGGAAATGTGTGTCACCCTGTGATGAGAGAGGAGCTCAGTCCCAGCCCCAGTCACGGTGCAGCCTTCAGGCAGTGGCTGTTTCCAGAGCTCTCAGTCCACAGATACAGGAAGGGGGGGGATCAAATGTCTGATCAGAGGGGTATTAAGAGGCTGATTAGAAGGGGATTGCAGGGATATCTTTGCTGGTACTGAGACAGGATTCTCCTGCTTTTCCCCTGCATGAATCTAGGTCACAGTTCTGGGTGGTGGACCTGGAGAGAGGAGGAGTGCTGGTGTGGTGGGGCTCATAGTGGCAATGGAGAGGGACTCCTCCTCACAGTTCCAATGCAGAAAAGAGTTCTTGTGGTCACTCATAGATCAGAGAACAGTCCAGGAAAGGAGTAAATGCCTTGCCCTTGATTGTATCACCTTAGAAGAATTGAAGTATCTCTGAAAACAGCTGCACAAAACCCCAAAGCTTGGGACAGTACATTTTCCATACTGGAAGCAGACCCATACCTTAACAAAGAGTTTATAACTTAAATAATAGGCTGGGAATATGAGCAAACAGGACAAAAAAAGTCAGACCATAAAATCTTTCTTTGATAACAAAGAAGATCAAAACATACAATCAGAAGAAGACAACAAAGTCAAAGCTCTTAGATCCAAAGCCTCCAAGTAAAATATGAATTGGTCCCAGGCCATGGAAGAGCTTAAAAAGGATTTTGAGAAGCAAGTAAGAGAAGTAGAGGAAAAATTGGGAAGAGAAATGAGAGTGATGCAAGAAAATCATGAAAAATAAGTCAACAGCTTCCTAAAGGAGACCCCAAAAAACACGGAAGAAAATAACACCTTAAAAAATAACCTAACCCAAAAGGCAAAAGAGGGCCAAAGAGCAAATGAGGAAAAGAATGTCTTAAAAAGCAGAATTGGCCAAATGGAAAAGGAAGTCCAAAAGTTCATTGAAGAAAATACTTCCTTAAAAATCAGAATGGAGCAAATGGAAGCTAGTGACTTTATGAGAAATCAAGACATTGTAAAACAAAACCAAAAGAATGAAAAAAAACAGAAGACAATGTGAAATATCTCATTGGATAAACAAATGACTTGGAAAATAGATCCAAGACAGATATTTTTAAAAAAAATTATTGGACTATCTGAAAGCCATGATAAAAAAATGATGATATTAAAATGATATGATGATATACTTAGAGAATCCTAGAGAATCAAGTAATAAAAACCTACATGAAATAATAAACAACTTTAGTAAAGTTGCAGGCTCTAAAATAAAACCACACAAATCATTGGCATTTCTATATATTACCAACAAAGCCCAACAGCAAGAGATAGAAAGAGAAATTCCATTTAACCTTACTGTGGACATTATGAAATATTTAGGAGTCTACCTACTGAAACAAACCCAGGAACTATATGAACACGATTACAAAACACTTTTCACGCAAATAAAGTTAGATATGAATAATTGGAAAAACATCAGTTGCTCATGGGTAGGCTGAGCTAATATAATAAAAATGACAATTCTACCTAAACTAATTTACTTACTCAGTGCCATACCAAACTACCAAAAAAAATTATTTTATAGAGATCAAAAAAATAAGAAGAAGATTCAATTAAAATAACAAAAGGTCCAGAATATCAAGGGAACTAATGAAAAGAAATGCAGGGGAAAGTGGCCTAGCCATTTCAGATCTTAAATTGTATTATAAAGCAGAAATCATCAAAACTGCTTAGTACTGGCTAAGAAATAGAGTGGTAGATCAGTGGAATACGTTAAGTATTCAAGACATAGTCAATGACTGTAGTAATCTCTTATTTGATAAACCCAAAGACCCCAGCTTCTGGGATAAGAACCCACTCTGACAAAAACAGCTGGGAAACTAGAAAACAGTATGGCAGAAACTAGGCATAGATCAAAATCTCACACCATATACCAAAGTAAAGTCAAAATGGGTTCATGACTTAGATATAAAGGCTGATACTGTAAGCAAACTAGGAGAGCAAGGAATACTTTACCTATCAGATTTTTGGAGAACAAAAGAATTCATGACCAAACAGGAGATAGATAATATTACAAAAAGCAAAATGGATAACTTTGATCACATTAAATTGAAAAGTTTTAGTACAAACAAAGCCAATGCAACCAAATTAGAAGGAAAGTAGAAAACTGGGAAAGAATTTTTACAACCAGTGTCTCTAATAAGGACCTCATTTCTTTTTTTTATTAACTTATTTTGATTTATAAACAATCACTTCCATATGCTGTTGAGTTTAAATTTTTCTCCCCTTTCTTCTCCACCTCCCTCCCCAAGGTGGTGCACAATCTGATATAGGTTATACATACACATTCCTATTAAACATATTTTCACATTACTGATGTTGGAAGTAAAAATTAGAACCAATAAGAGGAACCACCTGAAAGAGGAAACAAAACTCAACAGAAGAGAAAATATCAAATATTATGCTTTGATCTGCATTCAAATTCCATAGTTCTTTCTTTGGATGTGGATAGTATTTCCATCATGAGGCCTTTGGAGATGTCTTAGATCCTTGTACTGCTGTGAAGGGTTAAGTTTATCAATATTAGTCATCACACAACATGGCTGTTATTGGGTACAATGGTCTCTTGGTTCTGCTCATTTCACTCAGCATCAGACCATACAAGTCTTTCCAGGTGTTTATGAAGTCAGCCTGTTCATCCTTTCTTATAGCACAATAGTATTCCATTACATTCATTTACCACAACTTGCTCAGCCATTCCCCAATTGATGGGTATCCTCTCAATTTCCAATTCTTTGCCAAAGGACCTCATTTCTAAAATATATAGAGAAGTAAGTCAAATTTATAAGAATACAAGTCATTCCCCAATTGATAAGTGGTCAAAGGATATCAACAGGCAGTTCTCAGATGAAGAAATTAAAGCCATCTGTAGTCAGATGAAAAAATGCTCTAAATCACTATTGATTAGAGAAATGCAAATCAAAACAACTCTGAGGTACCACATCACACCTATCAGATTGGCCAAGATAACAAAACAAGAAAATGATAAATGTTGGAGAAGATGTGGGAAAATTGGGTCACTAATGCGTTGTTGGTGGAGTTGCGAAATGATCCAACCATTTTGGACAGCAATTTGGAACTATACCCAAAGGGTTACAAAAATGTACATACCCTTTGACCCAGCAATAGCACTTCTAGGGCTATATCCCAGAGAGATCATACAAATGGGAAAAGGACCCACATGTACAAGCATATTTATAGTAGCTCTTTTTGTAGTGGCAAAGAATTGGAAATTGAGAGAATGCCCATCAATTGGGGAATGGCTGAACTAATTGTGGTGTATAAATGTAATGGAATACTATGAGCTATAAAAAAAATGATGAACAAGCTGACTTCAGAAAAACCTGGAAAGACTTGTATGGTCTGATGCTGAGTGAAGTGACCAGAACCAGGAAAATGTTTACATAATAACAGCCACGTTGTGCAATGACTAATATTGATAAACTTAACCCTTCCCAGCAATACAAGGATCTAAGACATCTCCAAAGGCCTGGTGACGGAAAATGCTATCCACATCCAAAGAAAGAACTATGCAATTTGAATGCAGATTGAAGCATACTATTTGCTATTTTTTTTTCTCTTCTGTTGAGTTTTGTTTCCTCTTTCTGGTGGTTCCTCCTATTGGTTCAAATTCTTACTTACAACATCACTAATGTGAAAATATGTTTAATAGGAATGTATTGTATAGCCTATATTAGATTGTGCACTGTCTTGGGGGGGGTTGTGGGGAGGAAAAGGGAGAAAAAATTTAAACTCAAAAGTATATGGAAGTGATTGTTGATAAATCAAAATAAATTAATAAAAAAAAAGAGAATTGCTTGAGCCAATGCAGAGTAAAGTGTTTTATTTTGTCTCATTTAGACACATAGACTTATTTCTCGGTAAGCTTTTGTCCTTTATCAGTTCAAAAAGAAATCTGGGGGGTGAGAATTACATAGAAAGATCATGAATGTAGAGAAGAATGAGACCTTTTGGTCCATCAATCCAACCCCTCACATTTTACAGAGAAGTAAAATGAAGACCTAAAATATAAAGGTCATGCAGGGAGTTAGTGTCAGAGGTAGGGTTTGAACACACGTCCACTGACTCCAGAATCAAAGCTCTTCTACATAACCATGGTGAATCATAAAGCAGTCTATCTAAAATTAACCTCTATTTTCGGAGAGGATCACAAACATACACCTTTAGATTAATGAGCAATGAGATTCCAATCAACAGACCCACCCCACACCCACCCTTGGTAGATAGATAACCTGGTTGGTTATCTGTAGGGAATGTCATTTTAAAAAGTCACCTTCAGATTAGGAACTTAGTTCACAAAAAGAAGAAGAAGAAGAAGAAGAAGAAGAAGAAGAAGAAGAAGAAGAA